>NC_091821.1:106159005-106482917 GCF_038994185.2 Dermacentor albipictus | reverse complement strand
CGACGAGGCTCTGTGTATGGTGCCAATGTGCCTCTAATCACCGAGCTCGGTAGGTTGGCCGCACATGAAGGGCGTTCATTTTCGCTTTACCAAAGTAGTCGACGAGTGTATATATTTGCTGCCTTTTGAAATAGCTCTCTTTCTTTGGCTGCAACTAAAGTATTGCCTTTCTTTGGTTGTGCAGTGAATGACACAAATGTACAGTTTCTGGACCAGGACGACGATGATGATCCAGACACAGAGCTCTACCTAACGCAACCCTTTGCCTGCGGTACCGCTTTTGCTGTTAGCGTGCTTGACTCATTAATGAGCACTGTGAGTAATCGTTTATTTCACTAAAGCCATTCTCGAAGCCCTATTTTCTAACAATACGTATTATTTTCCATTCTTTTCGCCTTCGTGATTGGCTCAGATGTGCTCGGACGTCGCCGCGCGGCTGTTACCGATGGAATTAGCCACCCGACGCAACGCATGAGAAGAAAAAAAGAATGGAAAACGGAACAAAACGTTACGAAATTCGGGCTTTGAGTCTTAGGCTGATAATCAGCTTCTTTGCCTTTCAATGTATTTTTCCTCAAAAGAACATTGCGGAACAGCCAGCAGGCATATACGCTGCATGTTTTTTCTCTCTCTCTTTTGAACGAGGTTGGCATGTAGTCAAAACATAGCACGTAAAGTCGCTGATACAGACTTCTAGTGTGACGTAGCCTGAGGAATCATTCCGCAAACACGAGGAGATTAAACCACCAGCCATTCGTGTGTGACATTCATTTGGTCTAAAAGACCCGGTGTCGTGCTGATTGTTAATGCGTTTGAACGATTGGTGAGAGTGACTGTTTTGCCCTATCCTCCTCTTCTGCAACAGACATACTTCAACGCGAACGCGCTGACCTTGATACGGTCACTGATTACGGGTGGCGCAACCCCTGAGCTGGAGTTGATCCTGGCCGAGGGAGCAGGCCTTCGCGGAGGCTACAGCACACCAGAGTCCCTAGCCAACAGGGACCGTTGCAGAGTCGGGCAGATCTCCCTCTACGATGGACCCCTGGCTCAGTTTGGGGTAAGTGGTCACACCTCTGCAGACCTCCTTTGTGCAACACGTCGGTGATGACAGAACAGCTAACCATCTGGACCAGCGCCTGGTCCATTTCAGATTGAGTCATTCAATCAGAAATGGGCGTTTCAAAGCAACACTGGGCTATCAGAGACGAGGTAATAAGGGGCTCCGGATCTATTTTCACCACCAAGGTACCTTAAACGTGCACCTAAATCTAAGTACACGAGGCGCTTTTGCATCTCGTCCCATCTATGTGCGGCTGCCGGAATCGAAACAGCGCCCTCGTTCTCGGGAACAGAAACGCCACAGCGACTGCCCCCGCCCACCCCCCCCCCCCCCCACTGCTTCATCTTACTCTCAATTTCTGTCTTCTTATGCCATCATCTTCATTTCCCTTGTGAGTGTTACCAAACAAGACATGAGTCGGTCCCTGCGTGGGAGACGCCCACTGCGCGCTGACGTGCGTCCTGCAGGACATTTATTAAAGTTTGTACAATCCAATCTGAGTGACCTCCTTGCTATTGCTTTTTCTCTATCTTAATATCAACTAGAATATCATCTAGGCGCGTTTATCCCCTTACCTATATGGCATTACAACTCTGAAGTTTACATCGATTCGAGAGTACCAGAAAATTTAGGCAAACTGTTTCCACGAAGTGGAAGCCCTAACCTGGAGCTATACTGGCAACTATATGTACTTGTTCTTACCAATGCATGCCACTGTTTTTGTTCATGCAAACTGCTTATATGTGCGGGGACGTAGAGGAAAATACAGGTCCTACAGTGGATGAGATATTCAAGACACTCAATGATGTGCAGCAGGCTATTCGTGCCGATATTGCAGATTTAAAACTGCAACCGGAAAAAACAGAAGAAGCAATGTCTAACTTGAGCAGGCGATTGAACGGACTTGAGAACACTGTAGTGGACATTCAAGCAACGGTAAGCGCAACTGAGCAATGTAATGTAGCTGTAAACGAAATCGAGCAAACCTTGAAAATGTAGCAAGTTGGCTGACTTAGAGGATCGTAGCCGTAGGTTCAATCTTGTGGTTTTTAGCGTTCCATAAGTTTCTTCCGAATCCGATTCAGCGTTGGGTAACAAAGCAGTAAAATAAGTGTTTCAGGATAAATTAGGAATCATCTGCACATTTTTAGTTAGAATTCATGGACTAGGAGTACATTCTTCAAACCGTCCAATCATACTTTGTTTTCAGAGCTATGCAGAAAAACAAGAAATCTTGCGAAACGCCTAGAAGTTAAAGGAACGCACATTTCCTTGCAAAATGATTACTCCGCAGAAACACTGCGCAAACGGAGGCTGCTCTGGCAGAGTGCAGCACAGCACAGAAACAGTGGTGGCAAAGTGTCGCTGATACACGACAAGCTACGAGTAGATAACAAGTACTTCAAATCGGACGACGTCTTAAACTCACGGAAACTGGTATCGAAAATTAGCAGTTCACAGGAAATCCAGCTACATTAATTCAGCCAGTTGCGCTTGATTTCCTTAAACGCGAGAAGTGTCGTGAACAAAACCGATAAACTTGTGCCACTTCTGCAGCATGATCCACACATCTGGGTCATTACCGAGACTTGGCTAAAAGATTCAGTAAAAGATGATGAAGTTGTGCCACCTGGTTATCAGCTTTACAGACGAGAAAGACTATCGCCTGGTGGCGGCGTGGCCATCATTACTAAGTGTGGCGTTGACGTTGCTGTTATCGAGCAGATAAGTCAGCATGAAAGCTTGTTCTTGCGAATCTCTTTTTCGGGTGTAACATTTTTCTTTGTTTTGTGTATCGTGCCCCAGATTCAGGTGATTCGTTTATGTAAAAGCTGTATGATCATCTTTTCAACTTGCTTGGAAAGCACATAACTTTAGAGGGTGATTTCAACTTGCCCATCATCAACTGGAATAATATGTGTTACGGTGATGATGCCTCGGCAGATGTTCTTCTATATTATGTGTTCTCCCTTAGCCTTGAGCAGTCAATACACGCGGAAATTCTATTCTCGACCTTCTGTTCGTTAGCGAGATCTTCAGTAAAGGAACGGTCACAGTCCAGCCTGTTATTTCCGACCACAGGCTAGTATCCTTCTCGTGGATCACGACTGCTCATAAACCTGTTAAGACCGTGAAGGAAAATTTAATCAGGGATTTTAACCATGCCGATGGCGTCGCTATAATTGATTATTTAGACGCTCGTCTTATTAAAAACTACTACGAGATTGAATGATTGTGGGAACAGTTTAGAGAAACTGTTAAATATTGTATTGAGAATTTTTATCCCTGCGAGAAAAGGTTTAGGAGTGAAAAAAAAAACCCGTGGACAAACCATGGCATCATCCAGCTTAAAAGAAAACTTAAGAGGCTGAAGAAAGAACAGAACAAAGACGAATTACAAATTGAAAGAGTAAAGCAAGAATTATTAACTACAGTGAAGTGCGCTAGGGATAAGTATTTCTCCCAAAGTCTCAGTGAATCAATTAAAACCGCCCCCCAAAAGCTTTGGCGTCATCTCAGGAACACTAAACAGGAGATAAAGAAACTAAATGCAGGCGATTTAGTTTTCACGGATACAAGAGAAATTTCAAATGAATTCAATCACTATTTCCAAGGCGTCATTACAGAAAATGAGGAGTTCAGGCCTCAGAGCTTGGACACTGACGCAGCCGATCGGTTAGCAGTAACTTGCAAAGGTGCTAAAGTGATGCTGCTTAACCATAATCCAAAAAAGTCTACCGGGCCAGACGGCATTCCTAATGCGTTTTTGAGGCGGTATGCTGAACAAATATCCGAATTTCTGACCAGTATATTTAAACTGTCCCTTGGTACAGGTAGGATGAAAGATGACTGGCGGAACGCACGTGTTGTTCCTATTTATAAAAAGGGCAATCCATTATCACTTACTAATTACAGGCCTGTTTATATTACCAGTGCATCCTGCAGATTGTTAGAACATGTCACTGTCAGCTACATACAGAGGTCTTTATCGGAACAAGATGTCTTATCATTTCATCAGCATGGCTTTAGACAAAGTATGTCTACCGTTACGCAGCTTATGTCAAAAGTACATGTTTTGTCTCATGAGGTGGACTTGTCAGGCCAGATCGATGTTCTTTTTATGGATTTCTGCAAAGCGTTTGAAAGGGTTGCTCATGGACTTCCAGCGTTTATCATTCAATGGATTGGGGCCTACCTCAAAGATAGGTGACAGTTTGTTCAAGTCGGCAACTGTTCAAGTGTTCTGAGTGTCACTTCAGGAGTTCCCCAAGGAAGTGTCTTGCGACCCCCTTTATTTCTAATTTATATATATGATTTGGTTGGCGTGGTTGCGGATGGCGTGACTATTAGATTGTTCGCGGATGATTGTGCAGTGTTTAAATCAATTTCTTGCAATAAGGATCATCATTTGTTGCAGCAAACTATTAATGCTATTGACGAATGGTGTACGCAGTGGGGCATGACACTGAATCAGGAAAAGACTGTGCTTATGCGTGTTACAAAGAGAAAAAAACGAGTGCTGTTCCCTATATGCTACAAAACCCCCTCATTTCAGAAGTTAACAAGTATAAGTATTTCGGCGTAACTCTTAATAGTAGCCTGTCCTGGTCTTACCACATTTCTGACGTTTGCACATCAGCCCTAGAAAGTTATAGTTTTTGAAGAGAAAACTCGCGTCAGCGCCTATAAATGTCAAACTTCTAGCTTATTACAGTTGCGTTAAGTCCAAATTGGAATACGCTTCAATAATATGGGACCCTTTCACTAAAAAAGATGTCAGCCAATTCGAACGGGTTCAGCGTAAGGCAGTCACATTTATTTATGGAAAATATCGACGACAAGATTCTCCCTCTTCTATAATGAAACAAAATAATATCTAAACATTGCAAGCACGCAGAAAATTTAATCGCATCATGTTTCTTTACAATTGTCTTTCTGGGAAAACCAAATTTACGTTGCCTTCTTGCAGCCAGCGTATTTCTACGAGGAGAACACGCCACACGCATGATTTTTCTCTAGCGACGTTGTTTGCTAGAACAAAGTTATATAAGCACAGCTTTTTCCCACGAGCAGTATCAGAATGGAATTGTCTTCCCCAAAGCATTTTTCTGCCCCGGATTTCGCGAAGGGACTAGATCATTTTCTTTTCCATTCGTAGTCCTTGTATTCAAGTGATGACATTCTTGTACTTGCACCTTTTTTTTTTCTGTGTGTAATCAGTGTCCTGCTTGGATTCCATTATTTTGTACTGTAGCGCCTCCTGCATGGGCCTGCAGTATCCTCTAAATAGAATAAAAATAAAAGGCCAGTGCTTCAAGACATCCTGTTCTGTTGCATAATCAGAACGGAACGCCGTAGTTTTATTAATTCAGAGACACCGTTTTCCATCTAATTTTGCAAATGATTTCAAAGACAAGAACTCTACATAATGTATATAGAAGATTATTTAAATCTGCATGCGCGCCTGCATCGGGGTTCGGAAATTATTTCTTCACCGCGATGTTTTTTTTTTCTTATGTAACTGCTTTAGGTAACAGTGAAGAAAATCATTCACAATGAGTGTTTGTTCCCCTGTACTCACAGTAGTTTTTGCTACTTGCTCTTTTCTGCTATCAGTTACAACGCGTTGCACCCAGGGTTCTGCATCAGCCAGTGCATCACACGTTCGTTATTTCTGAAGTAACTTGGTGCAGCTTAAAACTTCAACAGATCTATCCCTGCAAATCGTAAGACAGTGAACCATTATGCCATGCTTAGTGGTCGCTGCCGCCTCACGTTCAATATGCGTCGCCGTAGCTCGCACTTCGCTAGGCCAGAGCCATATATCCTCTCGATAGGTGACTTCATTTGATCTGGTGTTTATTTAAGCGAAGGCGCTATGCTGTTTCTTCGCATGACGTGGAAATACTTTGGCCGTCGCAGGAGGGCGGCAAATACGGCGACCTCTTCGTAGCGGCTCTAAGGAGCTACGGAATGCTCTGCGTGGGCCTGTACAGGTTTCGGGACACGAGCTCTTCTGGCGAGGCGTCCTCGAAACGGTATGTCATCACCAACCCCCCAGCAGACTTCACCCTGCTGCCGACGGACATGGTGAGTAGCCTCTTCCCTCCTAGGGCCGAAGGTCTCCCGCATTGACGCCACGTTTGCAAGGCCGACTGATGCTGCGGCAAAAACATAACTGTCGACTGATAAAAAAAAAACACAATAAATCAAAGAAACTACTTGGGCACCATCGCGGGCTGAGCGAAAGTTTCATGCAAGAAACCTCTCTGCAACTGAGGTGTGGATGTGTCATTGTATACAGATTAACAGGCACTACATTCTATTGGCACAAGAAGCTAAACCTGGCAGGCGAACATTCTGATTTTACTACTACCTCATTCAGTCGACTTATGCGAACGTGTAGTGGCAGCCCTCCGGCCTTTCGTATTTCTTTGTTACGGTGCTCAACACATGCGTGACGACAGCAGCGGAGAAATGAATTAGTGGCACTGCGGCCCTCTCATAAACAGAATCACTATAGTCGGTGGATGGCATCCACTCTTCGGCATATTATTCCTACGGACGTCCCACCAGATTAGGACCTTTCGCATAGATTATATACTTAAGCTTTACTTATGCTGCGTCTTTTGACATCACTGAGATATTCGACTGACTCCTTGGTCAGCGTCACGCCTCTTTCCTCAGCCGGATCATAGGCAGTCTTGATGATATGAACTCCTCCTGTATAAGGCGTCGACGTTCGAGCCGTGACTTCAGTGAGCCAATGTTTCCACTACAAATCCCCCAGTGACGAAACGTCAAAACATCGCAATGTAAGAAAAAATTATATAGGTGGGTTTTGCGTGCCAAAACCATGATCTCATTATGAGGCATTTCGCAGTGGGGGACTGCGGAAATTTGTACCACGTGAGGTTCTTTAACGTGCACCTAAATCTAAGCACCACGGGTGTTTCCGCATTTCGCCCCCGTGGAAATGCGGCCGCCGTAACATCGCAGTGTACGGTCTATCAATCCCCTAGAGCGACGTCACGGTGCCGAGCTTATCTGGCCTTGTGCTATCCAAGAAACGTCGATCACACCTGTGTTTTGAATAATTCACGCTCGTGTTAAAAACGTTCCGCCCTTTTCGGGAGTGTAATTTTGTCCCGAAACAACCACTGTCTCCATTATTGTGTACACATTTTTTTCCAGTAACTATGCGCACTTGCTCGTCATGTACATCTATAGCGTCACAAACAGTAGAGAAATTTGAGAACGCGGAGCAAGGAAGGAGTCAGACAAATAATGATGCCCGTTGTCGCAGGGCAGAATTACACCATAACTCGTCCAAATGTGTGCGTATGTCTCTTAACTCCGATGCGCAAAGAATAGTAAAGCAAAGTTATAACGCGCATCCTCATTATCAGGCGCCTCAATCGGACAGAAATGCCACCATTACTGAAAACAAAGGCTATTCCTCCAGCTTTCCCCATACTAGGAACATCTACCGCTCCGCTATGTGTTGTTGGTATAGTGCACAATGCAATCCTAAATAAATTATGGGGCTTTACGTGCCAAAACCACTTTCTGATTATGAGGCACGCCGTATAGTGGGGGAATCCGGAAATTTAGACCACCTGGGGTTCTTTAACGTGCACCTAAATCTAAGTACACGGGTGTTTTCGCATTTCGCCCCCATCGAAATGCCGCCGCCGTGGCCGGTTACAATGCAATCCTGCACATACATTTATTTATATGTGACCGAGTGAGAAAAGGCATGAAGACAGCAGCATTGCTATGAAAAATAGTTCTAGACGTCGCGTACACAGAGCTTCATGACAACTTAGAGAGACAAACCGCGGAATATAACGCGACAAAGTGGCTTTTCGTAGAACCGCCATGAACACCCCTCTAATTATAGACTACCGGCACACGGAAATCTATGCGGAGGCATTGAACTGTACACAAATTAATGTTAGATAAAGAGAGGAAATGCAGGACGAATTTTTCCTCAGCTGCAAAGCTCTGTTTCTGAGAAACCCATATATGGGGTTCTCAGAACACCGTCTTTGTTTAAGCACATACTCACCTAAACGACTGAGCGGTAGTGCACGTGGATGGTTGAAAGTAGCGTGCCAATCGGCGCTATATTTTTTTGTGCAGGTGTTCGTTCTGCTGCAGTTCGACCCCGGGCTGGAGTACAAGCCCAACCGGGCCGAGGAGCCAAAGGACGACAACTCTTGACTCCTGCTGTGTAGCGCTTTGACTGACGGGCCTTACTCCTTCATCTAAAACAGACAACACTCCACCTTTCTGCTTGCCTCCCACGGTGTGGACGGAGATGGGACAAACGGAATCCGACACCGTACACCCAAACTGCACATTACAGCGAACGCCGCGCACATATCCTAAGGAGCACTCTGACCCACTGCAAAGTCGTTGCAGAGGCTTCTGAAGTGGGGGTTTTTCTTGGCTGATTTTTCTCATTGAGACCCCGAATGACGCACAGAAGTGGCCTTGTAGCTTAGTTAGGCATTACACTGTGGGGGGAGGCTTATCTCTGTTCCTTTTCTTTCGAGGTGTCGAACAACGAAAATCTTAAGCAGCCCTGTGGAGGCACCTGCCGCATGCGTGCTCTAGGCAGCCGCGATCCCTTGTGGGCCTTACACCTAGTCACCCTTCGGAGCAGGCCTCTTGATCGTACAGTGTGAGGGCCTCCCAGGACGGACACGAAGAAAGGCTGCCCCGAACTCTTCAGGTGTTCCCCGAGAGTACCAGAAACAAAGGATCTTATACGATGACATGCAAAGCTGGCAGCAACCTGTCGAGCCCACTGCTTCCTTGTCACTCGTCGTCGGCGGCACAAGGAAGCAGGTATCATCAAAGTATCTTCTAGGAACCTAGGGGCATCTCACGCAATTCGCCACTTAATGAAAAGGACACACTACGCAGCACGTGGTGTCGGCAGTGCCCATCGTTCGCGATGCCAGGCAATGCACACACACACACACACACGCACGCACGCACACACACAAACACACACACACACACACACACACACGTGAACATACACATGAACACAGGAGGAAAACTCAAGGGTCGTCTGTTGAGGTCGCTACACGGTTAACGAATGCATTGGAAATGCCTGAGAACGTGCAAAGTGCAACGCTGCCTTCGCAGCACACATGAAACAAGAGGTCCGACTTGGAACGAACGTCTTGTTTCAGCACTCGCTCTGCATGTCTACTTCTCTGTCCTTCTCTGTTCCCGACTCTCTGCAATACAACAAGTGTTTGTTTTGTGTTAAAAGCTTGTACATTTGACATACGTCCTGACGCGACCACGGCGTCGCGCTCTTTGTACGAAAGGGTTCATATTTTATGTACGAGTCAAAGATTGTTGAAATCTGTTTAGTTGCATTGTTTCCAAGCGGAAGCACGTGGTGTACAGTAGTGTTGTAAAGTGAGCAAGTTAATGCTGAAAACTATGAAGAAGGCTTAACAATGTGTAACATACCTTTTGTGTATAGAAGTGTACATAAGCACGGCAGCGGGCATTGACCTGCTTGTGCATTCGGCCCGAAGCGAGAGGCGTAACTTGTGACGTGGTCTGTTTTTTCTCCATGCAGCCTTACATTTTTCAACCTTCGGTTTAACGTTTCGCATCAATTTTAGCTCAAGGTCACAGCGACGAGATCACGTGCTATGCTGCGTAGTTACTACGACGCGGCGAGCCCCCCCGTCCCGCTGCGGCGGCGGCGGCCGATGGGCGGCGCGCGCACGGCCAACGACCAACTGAATGTACAACAAAGCGTAGATACTCGAGCGGCGCTGGCCGACTACTGTAAGCGACTTCGTTTTAGCGCGGTCAATGCGTGGCTCTCGCTGGCCACCTCAGCGACCGTCCCCCCGTTGCAATCGGGACTCGGAACTTTCGATTTGGGTTCCGTATTGTGTATTTTGCCTTATGCATCCCCCTCGGATCTGCATTTCCGCCTGAAAATAAAATCCTGTTCACGCAAAAGAAAAGAAAGCGAAAAAGAAGAAGAAAAAAAAGGCTGCTGAGGTTTCACGCCGAGCTCGCTCGGAGTGTCTTTTCTCTGTACTTTTTTGTTCCTCGTTGTTGCTGCGAGAGGCGTACACGAGGGAGGGTACGTGAAGGGGCAAGTTATTTCCTACCGGTAGCTGCGTAGGGCACTGCGCAGCGCAGCGCTGAGAAAGAGAACATGTCTCTCTGAGGTATAAACACAGACACTAGACAATCCATGCATGTTGTGATTTTTCATTGAATGAAACTATGTTGCAAACTCTTTTTTATTCTCATTACACACGAGGGGGCTCATTTATCCTGTCGCGCGGATGCCCCAGCGGAAAGCCGTTCAGTACTTTGTGACGCGAGAGCGAGGAGTTGAGGCGCCAGGGAGCGCGCCGGCTTCTCGTTGACAGTGTGTCAAACTTGAGCAGCAAGGGTCGCTTTCACTATATATTTAATTTGTGTGCTTTGTGTCATTTTCTGCGCTGTGTTTATGGCGCCCTCATTTTTCCACTACTTGAGCTAACCAATTTCACCTGCGTGTGCATGCTCACTCTTGGCTAATTTTGTGGAGATTTTGCTTGCTAAAACTGAGCCAGCGGTCTTCTCATACCTTTGTTTTATTTTTTTTTTCCATGCGTGTGCACATGACGTTGGTGGCCTATCTGCTGCTGCTTCTGCCGCTGCTGCTGCTGCTGCATGTAAGCTTAAAGGAATTGTCGGTTGACTACAACTGCCACAGATGGCATTTCGTTGTTTTTTAATGGAATCGGGCATCGCGATGGTCTGTCGTGTGTCCACTTTTATTGAATTATTGCTTCGTCGTTATCTGCTGTGACGCAACGAGCTTGACGCGTTAAGTACTCCAGTGTCTTGAATAGCTGAAGCATAGTGAATCGCAGGCGCTGTGGCCATTGGAATAGTGAAGAGACGGCGGCGACACCAAAGCTTCGTTTATTTATCTTTTTTTTTTCTTAAAACGAACACGTATTAGATCTCTCCGAGGGTCTGGTACGACGTGCACCTCCACTATAGGAGGTGCACGCGCCCCATCATGCCGCGAGGCTCCGTACGTTTCTTGCTCCCGTAACCGAGAGGTCTTCACGCCGGTGGACCAACGAACATTCAAAATCGCGATATCGCTGTGCAAATCCGAGGGTCAATAGATTTTGTCAGCGAAGAAGCGCCAAGTTTGACAACAGCGGCATGCACTCAAAGTACACACGGCGCATGACGATTAAATGTGTACGTGCGTATCACTAAAATGCACCAAGTGCGGGGTTTTTCAGGTACAGTGACGGCTGTAGGAAGAAAAACACACACCAAGCTTTTCTTTTTTTTTTCTGCGAGGCCAGGAGCTCGGCTGTAAAGGACAAAGCGCGTCCGTAAGCAGTGAAGGCTCCGTGGTTCCGCGTAGAAGGCGAAAGGTCCAGACAGGCGGCGCCGCGTTAGCTGACGGCCACCAACAGCCGTGCCAGTGCAAGATGGGCGCTCTTGTGCGTATAGCCTACGGTGAATTATTCTCCACGCTGCTTAGCCGCATGACGCCTTGTATAACTTCAAACACCACTGCAGTGGCCGAGGAGTCGCTATAGAACTCTTGAAATTTAGTTTCGTGTACGAAGCCGCGTCGAAATCGATATCTTGAGCCAAGAAAAACAAATGGAAGATATATGTTGGTTCCTTTCGCTTTATTTGATAAATGGTCGGCGAGTTCAAGTCACTTTTGTGCACCGTATACGCTATTCTCTTTATAAGCTACGCGGAGTCGGCGCCCTTAGGGCGCATTGAGATAGGCACCGCTTACCTCCATCGAGCTTAGTTGTCATAGCAGCGCCCGCACGTTGTTAGGGCGGAGTCCGACCGTCAATTGCTCTTTTGCGATCACGAACAAGACGTTATAGTCTATGAGATCATCATTACTGCCGTGCCGTGTGTGCGTGCGCACATGTATGTATATCGAGGGCCGTCATTGTGTGGCTGAATACATTGGGCATCAACTATTGCAGTTAACTGCATTGCAGCGACAGAGACCACCAATTGTGCGTGCCTGCTCACTGGCAGCAGCAGGCACCGAACGCAGACTACTAGGAGCATCCTCACTTCTGTTGCGTGTGTTTCAGTCTCCCTTTGGGCACCCTCCGCAAACACGTTTATTAGGCGGCGGGGCGTGGGCACGAATGGTGAAATCAATGTGCTCGGGACAGTACTTAATTCTGTTCACTTTATTTTAAGCCAGATGGTCCTCACTTTACCGATTTTTTCTCAGCCCGAAGATTACTAGTGCCCGCTTAAATTTTCTCCCACTAAACTGCAAGGCCCAAAAAAATGTTAGCTCGATTACTCATCTTGTAAATGTTTCTCCCACGAGCGTAATAAACATCTGCATTTAAATGTTTGTGAGTCACAATCCTTTTTTTTTCTTCCTGTTGTTGGTGTTGTTGGTTGGTTGGTTGGTTGTTTGCCTGTTGTGTGCCGCTGCGGCTGTAGCATGCTGCCTCGCCTTTGTTTCCTAGAGTTGTGGTGTGTATGTCGGTGTGAATGTTCCCCGTTTCTCTCGCTCTCTTTTTCTCACACCCTGCCGGCGGGTCTGCGTAGTGTTTATCGTTAAACCCCGTTTTACACGGGGGCCGCTCCGCTTAGCTCTCGTTCGCTACTTCAGACCTGCAGCTCTCGAAAATGTACATAAGCATACCGAGTATGGTGGCCTGAAAACTGCTTTGTGACTGTGACGCACTTCGAACAACAACGAAAAAAAAAAGACAGCTCCAAATTAGTTGTGAAATCTCTCTCTTTTCCTTTACATGTTTTTTCTTATTTTTATTGTAAGTAGCAGACATGCGCCCCCTTTGAGATGCGAAGCACGTAAGCTGTCTTCACCTGACTGGGCACCAACCGCATTTTTCACCTGTTTATTGCCTACCACTGCACTGGGACCCTTCTCTTTAGTTCACGAGAACGAGGGGGAAAAGAGCAAGAGAGATTTGACAACGATCCGAACCCCGGTTCCGCTTCTGTCCAGCACCACCAAATAAGATCCCTTCACAGAAGCGGAAACAGGGCACCACATTTCCGCCTAACTTAGCGCGGTCCAATTCGAACCGATTAGCGCTTTGTGTGCGTCGAAGAGCGTGCGTCACAGAACCAAGCGTATACATATAGTATAGACCACTGTGCGATGATGCTGCATTGACGGTGCATGTGATAATGAGTGCATAAACATGAAAGGAAGTTTTTTCCCATGTTTGTGTGCTAGTTGGTGTGTTGTGCATTTGTTTGAGTTTGTCCTTTCACTGCGTTAAAGCCCACAGCACCACAGGCTTGACTTGAATTCCCAACACCAGCAATTGGGAACTTAGGTCAGCCTTCGTACACGAGGACACCCGCCCAGTCAGGTGAAGAACACATTGTGCACGCAATGGCCTCAAGTTTGTTCAGCCACATGTCTGCCACTTACACTTGCCACACTTCTCTCTCTATGTCCTCGCCTCTGCCATTTTGTTCTCTCCTTCAGTTTCTTCTTCCTGTAAAGTACGTGCGCGGTAGCAACGTCTCTCCTGTAATTATTCTTTCACACATTCTATCACTCTGCATCTTTCCTTTCATGTGCTGTCTGCGTCTCTCTCTATCTCTCTCGCTATCTCTCTCTCTCTCTCTCTTGCATTCTATGTACCTCTCTAGTACACTTGCAGCCTCATGCCGTTTTGTTGCTCCTTCACTGTACTTGTCTTAAGTTGTACTTGCAATAAATGTTGGTTTACCGTCGTCATTTTGCATGATTGTACAGCATTATGATTTATTTCTGTACGTGTCTGTGTGCCTTTGTTGGAAGCAACATACTAGAGCTTGCTTCACACCTGGACCGGCACTTCCTGCCCCGCGAGCACGCGTCCAGTGCGCCGAAACAACGCGCGCGCAAGCCTCCCCTGTAGCTCTAAGTATGCTGCGCTATTCTCCAGAAGGCCTAGCAAACCAGCAGAGAGAATGCGTACGGCCACTGCGTACGTCCTGTGATACGCAAGCTTTTCGAGCCAGGTGCAAAGGAAACACCAATGAGCCCCGTACGTCAGGCGTCAACGGCTAGTCACAGTTCGTAAGGATGTGAATGTCCGCTCCGCGAACACAGTGTGCGTCGACGCGACGTAATTTATTCATTTTCCCCCCTTTCTTTTTTTTTCCTTTAGCCCGATGTGTTTGTGGATGAGGTCTCAGCACACTCATAAAACGCGTAAAAGCAGAACCGAGTCCGCATATCCTGCTGCAGCTGCGTTCATTAGAAAAACCAGCTGATTTCTCTCTCTCTCTCTCTCTCTCTCTCACTGTCATTTTTCTTTTAATCTGTTTTCTTGCTGCCGAGCTCTTGGATGGCGAGACTGTGCATATTTAATTTACTAGCGTTTAATAACGGTTCACTAGATTCGAATATTTACTTTTGTTTCCTTTTTTCTTGTTTCTACCTGCGCCATAATTAGCACTACATCTAATTACATTCCAACACGCTCCGCTTCCTTGACCATATTAGCGCTTTTGCTCGGGCTTAACTCAGTTTTGGCCTCGTTTCTTAAATGACATGTCAAAATATACTTCGAAACTTAACTCGGTGTCTGTCACACGCAACGAATTACTTGAGGGTTACTGAAGCAGCCATGAGTTACGAAGTAGCTCAAGGCTACACCTAGTAACAGTTAGTATATATAAGTCCACATTTACTTTCTAGGTTCTGAGTAAATTGTTTTGGCAGACTTGAACTGCAATGAAACGGTGAAAAGCTATGAATGTTGAAAACACTGATGACCAGGCTCGCGACATAAACAGGTACTCTCAGTTTAAGTCCCTCTGGACTGAACTCAAAGCCACGTGCATCTCAGCATGCTCCTTTAATTTTCCCATGCGCAATGCTCTGTTTTGTTAATGAATATGCCCTCACACACCAGAAGGATAATTCACGTTTGAGTGGCAGCGCTTCGTGTATCTTTGAGAGAATACCGCGCACGAAAAGGAGCGTCCCGCAATTTTGCCGCCACAGCAAAAACATTTCAGCGACAGTTCAGTGTACAGACGAGTTATAAATGCTGAGGATACATGCTAGAAGGAATGCCTCATGGACTTCAACGTCCCCTTCCTCAGTGCAGCGTATAGCCATAGAGGTTACGAGCCGCGCTCATAGCCGTTTAACGCACCATCTTTTCCTCTTTCACGTCTGTCTCTCTCGCTCTGCCTGGCTCAGTCTAGTACGATCATTTTGTATCCTGTCCAAAAGGATTCTACACAAAGTGCGTCAGTTGGGGAGGCATGCACTTGCGCAATGTAGGTAATCCGCCTGTCCCCACGAACCCTGCTCTAATAAGTTTCGTTTCACTTGCTAAGCTTGGGCTGTATACAGCTTGCGACAATCCAGCAGTTCCCGTTCTGCGGCTAAAGTCATTCGCCCATCATTCGCCTGCATGTACACTCCCGTAAACAACAGCTCTGAGTCGCAGTCGACAATGCAATGCAAAGCAAAGTTACGCCGTTTTCGCGCAAGGGTAAAATTCGCATTGAAGGACCCGCATTTACTGAGAAATCGGGCCTAAAGTTTGCACGCTGGCCTTTAGGAATTGGCACCGTTCCATGTTCCCTCATTCGCAATTAGGTTAAGGTTATTACGAGATGCGACGCGTTCTCACAGGGGCTGGTCCCAGGCTTGATGGGGCACCGTGGCTTGCAGCTGTGATGTCTGTGCTGGTGTATGTGTCGTGTCGTAGTCACTGTCGCACCAGGCGTGTCGTGTACTGCTTTGCACGGTCTGCACAACCGCCACAATGGGCCTGGCGAATAGAGTTCGCAAAGCGGGGCCTCATAGCTCGGCAAGTGGCACGGGAGAACGGGGAATAAAGTGTTGGTCCTGGGACTTTCACGCCTACTACACGGCTGTCCAAAAGAGCTAATGAAATACTCTCGCTTAGTAAGGCAAAAGAAAAAAATTATTTTTCCATGAGAAAATTTGCACTTGTTGAAAGCAGTACAGCAGCAATAGGGACATGCCGTCGATCAAAAAAACACGCCGCTGCTTGTCATGATGACGGCGACCGTCGGCAGAACCATGCGCAAGAGGAAACACTCCCTGTGTGGCCCTTCCACAAAAACAAGGTAAGATCTCATCCGCAGTTGTAAACAGTCCGCCTAATGACACGTTGCATCCTGCCAAAAAAAAAAACGATTTAGTCTTTACGGGGCTGTGGTGAACTAGCGTAGAAGACAATGGTAACGTGCCATGGAATAAATAGTCTTTTTCTTCTTCTTTCAAGATTCTTTTGCACCTTAATTGAGGGCAAATGAGCCAATTATGACCGTATAAAGCTTTGTTCTCTCAAACACTTCATGGTGAACACCTTCGTTGAAAAAAGCACGGCAGGGGTCAAAACAGCCCTTATCATTTCACACTACAAGGTCGTCACTCCTCAACTGCCACCGCTGACAGAGGCAAAAGAATTTTATTTCCGCCACACCGAAATCTGTCCGTGCCGGCAATAACGAGACGTAACATGCATTTGTCGGGCTAGTAGGCAAGATAGAAGATAGAAACATTATTGTAATGGAAAAGATTTGAAGGAGGGGTGGTCGGAGCCTCTCAGTCCAGGGCCCCACTGGCCTCTGCCGCCTGCCTGACCTGGCTAATTATCCTGCCAGGTCGGAGCGGGCGAGCTGTGCCTCCCACTGCTCCAATGTCGTACTGGTATTTGGCCTATGAGGGTGCTTAGTGCACTCCCAGGTTATATGTATTAGGGTGGGATATATGAGTCAGTATATATTTGTCAGCTTCACAAAAACTGGTAGGGCAATATTGGCTAGTAGGCAAGAAGTTACTGAAATGACATAACGATTTCTGCACGTGCAACTCAAAGAGACTGCATCTAACAAATTCAATCTACAGGCGTTCTGAACTTCCTGATTGGAAGTCTCGACTCCCAACTGTTTCACTTGCTATAATACAGAAATTAGTTACAGGGAAAGCACAGGGAAGGCGGGAGATGGAAATTCAAGATGATGAGCAAAAGGAGAACAAGGTGAAAGCAGGAGCCAACGTTTCAACTTGTCCACTTGTCGAAACGTTGGCTCCCGCTTTCCCCTTTTTCTCGTTTTTCTCATCGTCAGAAATCGATTACCGGAATATAACTTTTGTTAGAATGGGCGCTACTATATGTAATGTAAAATTTTGTGGGAATGGAGGCGCCTTTATATGACAGAAATGGCGGAAACCCACGAGTCTTCTTTCTCGAGTCGTTGCAGCGCTGGGTTTGCCGATTGCAAGGTATCATGGATGTATAGTTTCCTACGTTTGAAGTGTGCACCAACAACAACGGAACAAAGCGCACTGCTTCAAGCATCGCGGCTCAAGCCTAAATGTTACAGGGCCTGAAACTACACAAGCTACGTCGACCTTCGGCTTATGGTCACATGGAGAAGGCAGCCACAATCGCTGCAAGAACAAACTCATTCACCAATTCTTTCTTCTGCTTGTCAATTGCACAGCGAAAAATGCTGGAGAAAGTCGCACTCACATTTCTTGGGTCAGCCTTATACACTGTTGTGCCCGGTGGCCCTTCAGATCGGGGGAGATGCGACATCTGTGACATGCAGTCACGCCTCCATTCGTCATACCTGTCAGCAGCCCAAATTGGCCTGTTCACGCCGGAGTAAAGGTCGGTGGAAGGCTACGACTTTGCACGCCTGTCAACAGCTCAAACTGGCATGACCACGCCGGGGATCGGAGTCACAGTGCGTTCCTCCTACTTTCTTTCTTGGCACCCAGGGAGAGACGTGCGTTTCCGACCGGGCGCACCGAAAGGGGCAACCAGCTCACCGACGCTGGGATTGGTTTCCTGACGCCAGCTGTCTCTTGACGCCGGATCGGTAAAAACCACGAACAATGACGACGCAGGCATAGAAAGTGGATCTGGATGGCTAAGTGAGGACACTCGGAAACAGTGTGTGACTCGGACGTGCTAAGACGCTACCATAGTGTGCTCCGATAGTTGGAGCCGTTTTGTATTCTCAATCATGTAACCTTTTTGAATATATTCCTTTTTTTATTCTCTTAAAAGTCCCTCGGAACCTTTTCCCCCGGCACCTGGTACGGCACCACCGATAGAAACTTCGCCGGCCGCACGGACCCCCGACTTCGCAACAGTGATAGTCAGCGGTGAGATTGACCTCACGGAACTTGGGACGTCCTGGACAAACGCAACAACACCCCATCAGTCGCAGACATCAGTATGTAGTCAATAGCTGTTATGTCCGTCGTATGTTCGATTGTTGTTCATTAAGCGAACAAATTGCGGAAAGTACGACATCAGAGTCAGCTGTCCCACCATATTGTTACGAGGCATCGCGTATGAGCATGCCGTTAAAGGACCCCTTCGCTTCGCGAAGAGAAAGAGGACGGGACATGCTGCGTGAGATGCTGTCCATCCACTGCAACGAATCGATGACTCCCTTGAGTCTCTTCACGGTGCGAGATACTTCTCATCCATGGACCTGTTGATTTCTGTTGACGACTTGGACCGAGTAAAATCTGCCTTTGTCTCACCGGACGGCCTCTCTCAGTTCAAAGTTATGCCCTTTGGACTGTGCAACGCCCCCGCAACCTTCGAACGCATGATGGACTCTCTCCTTCGTGATTACATATGGCCCATCTTTCTCTGTAACCTAGACGACGTCACCAACGTTTGAAAGTCACCTTACTCTTTTGACGTCCATTCTAGCTGTCTTTCGTCGGGCGGGACTCCAGCTAAACTCCAAAATGTGTAATTTCGGCAGACAACAAATCAATGTGCTTGGCCATCTTGTATTACAGGTATCCAGCCTGACCTTGACAAGATTAGCGCTGCCAAGAACTTCCCGGTGCCCTCGTCTACTAAAGATTTTCGGAGTTTTGTGGAATTATGTTCGTACTTCTGCCGTTTTATACGCAATTTCGCCATCATAGCCTGACCCTTATAACCGACCTTCTAAAGAAGGACGTCCCCTTCTCGTGGGACTGTGACCAAGCGACTGCATTCTCGGCGCTGGCCAACTTGCTCACTTCACCGCCTATAAGTGGCTCACTTAGACCCATGCGCTACTACTGAAGTTCGCACTGACGCTAGTGAGCATGGAATCAGCGCCGTCCTCGCACAGTACCAGCACGGTCAAACACGTGCTACTGCATACGCCAGCCGCCTTCTTTCCACGTCTGAACGGAACTATTCGATCGCAGAACGCGAGTGAGTGCCTTGCGTTGGTTTGGGCTGTCGCGAAATTTCGTCCGTATTTGTACACCCGCCCATCTCGGTTCTTAACGACCACCACGCTCTTTGTTGGATGTCATCGCTCAAGGACCCAACTGGTCGCTTTGGTCGCTGGGCTCTCAGACTACAGGAAGATACACCTAAGGTAATTTATAAATCTGACAGGCTATATCACGATCCCAATTGTCTTTCGCGCCATCCGGTGGACCCTGCTAGCCTCGCTGGCCATGACGATGATTCCTGTGTGCTCTCCATATCTGATTTACGTGACATTGGCATCGAACATCGTCGGGATGAATCCCGAAAGCTCACCATTCAGCGACTCTCTTCCGCACGATCCGGCCCTTCTCTACGTCAGTATGTCCACGCAATGAAGTTCTATACCGTCGCAACATGAAACTTGACAGGCCGGAATTTCGCTAGTTATTCCTCTACAGTTGCGTACCACCATTCTTCAAGATCTACACGATGCTCCAGCTGCGGGACACCACGGCGCATCATGCACCTACGACCGCGTGCGACAGCAGTTCTTTTGCCTGGCTTGTATCGTTCTGTGCGCCGATACGTTGCTGCCTGCGAGCGCTATGAACGGTGCAAACGTCTTGCTCTTCCACAGGCTGGCCTGCTTCAACCTGTCGACGTTCCATCGGATTTTCCCTACGTCCGTATCCGGCAACAAATAGATTGCCGTCACAACTGTCTTACGACCAGATATGCCATCACGCGCGCCATGTCTAGTAGCTGTGCTACAGACGTTGCAGACTTTCTCCTCAATTACGTAATTCTTAGACACGAGGCCCCGCGCCTGCTTCTTACGCATCGTGGCCGCTGTTTCCAAGGTCATTGACGAAATTCTTCGTAGCTGCTCTACTAAACATCGCCTTACGACAGCCTACCATTCACAGACCAACGGTCTTACCGAGCGCCTCAACCAAACTTTCATGGATATGCTGTCTGTGTACGTCTCTACTGATCACCGCAATTGGGACGCCACCCTACCCTACGTTACATTTGCCTACAACTCTTCCCGGCATGACACCGCCGGATCTTCGCCGTCCTTTCTCCTCTACGGTCGCAACCCTGCTTTGTCCTTCGAGACGCTCCTTCCTGCTGATCGCCCCGTACCCACCGCATATGATCAGGACGTCATCTCTCGAGCCAGAATAGCTCGCCAGGTTGCCATGATAGAGTGTGTAAGCGCGACTGAACGAGGACGTAGAAAGAAACAGATACACAGAGACAGCGCTACTTTCAACTATATATTTTATTTTTGCACGCATCGATAAATATATACCGTGCGAGCGGAAACAAATGAGACAGCAAAAAAGAGCATTCAGTGGTGCGTGTCGATGAAACGTACACGTGTCCAAGGCATGGTCAAAACATACGCTACAATGGTTACAACGATAAACCGAGGAATCGCATCTCCTTTTCAGATAGCGACACTGATGGCTTGCTCACGAAACTTTCCTCTAATTTTGCAATTTCATAGGCCTCCACAATCTCCCTTCTCATTCTGTTATGAGCCCTATACAAAATAGAAGTGCTTTCAAACATGGGTCTGCAGGGACAATCTGGGCAATGAAGGCGCCAGGTTGCTCCCGCTAGGCTATATGTGCGTCGCAGGCTTCCAAACAGAGCGCTATGACTGGCACCACGAAGTCGAGTACCCTCCTGAATCTCTCGTCCTACTCTGGACGCCGCCTCGACGCCAAGGCCGGTGCGAGGAGATCCTCCCTCGGAACATCGGACCCTACAATGTTCTCGGCTAGCTTAACGACGTTGACTGCCTCATCACTCCGCTCCCACATCGCCCGTCTTCTTCTTTTACATCTGCTAGTGATGTTGTCCATGCATCGCGGCTAAAACCCTACTTCACCAGCAGTGCTGACTGATTTTAGAAGGCGCCGTGGCGGCGCCTAGTCCGCCGGGAGTGATGTTACGAGGCATCGCGTATGAGCATGCCGTTGAAGGACCGCTTCGCTCCGCGAAGAGAAAGAGGAGACGGGACATGCCGCGTGAGATGCTGTCCGCCATTCTGCGGTAGCAGCAGCCTGTCAATATTGTAATATACGGTTTCGTTACTTCCCCGTGTACTGGTGCATCCCCGTAACAATATCATCAATAATAAGCACACACTCACAATACATTATAAATCCGCTTAACAATACCAAGTAACAAGCATCTATAGGCGACTGCTGGTACGAAGGATTCCCACAAGAATCTGTAAAAATATTTAGGCGGATTTGTGAACGTTTTGAGCACGTCGAGATTGTGTTCAGGCAGGTTTCTATTGAAACGAGCTCAAGTTAATCATCAGCGCTGATGGGATGAATAAGCAATGCAAACATATTTGTAGGACACTCAGGTATTGTGAATTTGCTCCGACACTGTTGATTCGAGGTTGTGGTATCATATAGATAGCAATAGCATACCCATCTTGGAAATTTTATGCACGTTACAAATGTATTTACTCGGTTTTTTTTTTCGCTGTTCAAGAACAATCATCATGAAAGCATGCTTCGTACCAAAAAGTGAGGAAATAACCGATAAAAATAGCCGAATAACGAATAATGCCTGCGGTCTTACGCCTAAAAGCTAACGATTAGACTATGAGACGCACGGTAATAAAAAGGCTACGTAATAATTTTGTTCTGCCTGGGTCCTCTGGCACATGCATAAACCCAAGAACACAAGCTTTGCTACATTCCGCCCTTCTCAACACGGTCGCTGAGCCTGGGAATCGAACGCGTGACGTTACACTTAGCGGCATACCAACATAACCCCACTCAGGCGTTGAATCGGACCCCATAAATAACACTTGCTCATTCCATTTGAAACCACCAGAAGGAATGCGTGCCCTAATTTTTTTTCTGACACATATCTGCATGCGAACTCCTCCTTTAAAGAAGAATACATTTGACCTTAATGGGTCAAAAAAATTATTGTGCAAATTAAAATGTACTTATTTTGATAGAATTGAACATGACGTTTGCGGTTGAAAGAAAAAATCACAGTTTTGAATCCGCACAGAACTTCGCGTAACACTGTTTATGTGGCGCTACGCTCAACTGTGAAAATTTGGCACCAACGTTCTATCACCCCCCCCCCCCTCCCCGTCTGCACCCCGCGTGTTTACAAATTAATAAAATTAAATGTACGAAAGTTAGCTGTTATTAAAGGCATCGTGTGTGTGTTCTTCTTTTTATGTGTAAGCATAAAGTGAGTTAAAGTGTAAAAAAGTTTATATGGAGTTTCTCATCCTTCTTTCTGGGCAATAGAGATCTTTTATAGAAAGCTATAAGCGTAGCCAACGTGATGTTCCTGCAGAGCAGTTCCTAGACGAAGTGGACATGCTTTGCCGCTAATAGCGTGATCTTCAGAAGACTAATCAACAAACATTAATTTATTACCCTTTTTATTAGTACCTTAGTGGCAGTTGCTCAAACGGCTAAATTGAAGGCAGTCACATTTTTTTAAACTCTTGGTAGTCGTACCTAATCAGACATATGTATCGTTTTATTTCAACGGTAAATCCAGGCAATGCTTGTCTACACGGCGCACGTAGAAAAGTAAAACAAACATACAAACATTTTGCTTATCCTCGAGCGCCTGCCGTTATGTCATGTTATATATATATATATATATATATATATATATATATATATATATATATATATATATATATATATATATATATATATATATATATATAACACAGAGCATGTTTCTGTGGATCCAGTGGTTTACAAGCATTCGAAATGAGTGGGCAAACGTGCGAAACGTTTACTTCCGACGTTTCGGCAGGGCTCGGAAATCAATAAACGTTTCGCACGCTCGTCCATATATATATATATATATATATATATATATATATATATATATATATATATATATATATTTCACTTTTTGTATATATAAGATACGATTATTGCTAAGTCCACGCAGATGCGCAGTCACAAATAACGCCAATTTAAGAGGAAGCTTCAGCTCGGGTGCTCCCATCTAAACACATGTAAAAGGAGAATTTGTTTTTCTCGGCAACCGCTGCATTAAACTTGATGAGGTTTGTTGCATTTAAAAGACAAACTTAATATCGTGTGACTGCTGGTTTTGAATTTTTTATTTAGGTCGTCAATGTTTTGCTAAAGATTGACTAAAATCGGAAATTTTCCGAAAACGAAACTATGAGGTTTACGACTCTAACTCAGCAATGAAAAATGATATCGCAATTCTGTGAATTGCATCTCATAGTACATCTAAAGCGGACAAAGTTGATGTTACACATTAACATAACAAAAATTTTTGTAATATTGAAATACAGCTTTTGCAGAACCATTTTACACAACGTAACAAATTCACGTAATATATGAATTGACATATGGAATTTGTCCGCTCTGATTGATCTAATGGATGCCGTTTACAGAACCGCGATAGCTCTTCTTGACGGAGAGCTATTAATTTGTAAACTTCGCGCTTCTAATTTTTCGAACTTACGAATTTCGGAAAATTCTTTAAACAAAATTCTGGTCCTAAATCTAAATTCATCTTCCAACGGTCACTACAATTTACCTGTCTCTCTCAAATGCAACAAATTTCATTAAAATCGGCCTTGGGGTTATCTCAGAAAAGCGTTTTTGCGTTTCACATGTATTTCAATATAGGCCGCGTCGGAGCTGGGCCCGAGCTAAAGCTTCCTCTTAACTTCCTTCCATGTGACAGCACTTTCACGTTAGCTCACATTTTTTATTAACCGCACACGAACAGAATGTGAACAATGTACAACGCAGTGCCGTCTAGAAACTCCGCACTTTTCAACATTAATGACTGGAGCGCCAGCCCACCTCTATTGAGAAACTAAGGTGCGCAACGACAAAAACGAGAAGCGGGTTGCAAAAACATTCTGGCAGGACTCATATCACGATGAGTTTCGACTTTAATGCTATACGCATTAGAGAGATGTAGCGACACACCGTACAGCCACCGCAGGTACACAAAGCGGCAATTTTGCTGCCAACCACAATGCTAGATGACAGTGAAATTGGCTTGCCTCATTTCGGTTACCGAGTGAAATATATATATGTCTATGACCTCCGCATGCAAGTAACGATGTTTCCATCCATAATAAATGTGGTAAATTATTATACGAGTGTTTTTTTTTGTCATGAGTCGTTAGCGTTGCCTACTGGAAAGAGAAGCATTATTGAGACACATATTCACGTGCATTTCACACGCCGTTGATAAAGAACAACCGCTGGGGTCACTGAAGTCTGCAGTGTTCTTTTTTTTTTCAGGATACAAAAAGCACTCAAAGCAATTAGAATCGAGGTTAACATACAGCAACATATTCATTCTCTAGGCATAGGCTATCCATACAATTAGAAATATTTGTTAGTTGGCTACCTCCTTCACTTGAAAAAATATAACAAACTTTGACCTGTGAATACATTGAAATATATTGTGTCTGTGCACAGTGGAAATTTCTTTTGAATGTTGAAGTGAAAAAATACGAATGAGGTAGCCGCCACCGGTGCTTCTAATGCGCTTGTCCTCCTATTGTCGGGATTTGCACAAATAAAGCGAAAGCATGAATTAAAAGTCGTGCACGTCCACGCCAACAAAGACGCAGTAAGCTTTTAACCACAGTAAAATTTCAAGTGAAAAGGCAGAGGCAACGCAAAAGAAACCTCAAATTATGTGGGTAACAGAACGCTGGTAATGACATCTTGGGAAGTGGGGGGGGGGAGGGGGGGGGGGCAGAACCCCCCTCAGAGGTGATGTCCTCTTGGCGACCGGATAAGAGAAAGAGAGAAAATCAAGCAAAGAGAATTAAGTAATAGGAAGTAACAACGCATTCGAATGAGAATGTCCAAGTGATTTAATGAATACCTCGTGAGCACGCTGGCAACGTTTTCCTTGCGTGTTGGTTCAGCTTGTGGCGTGCGCTTCCCTTCAAAGTTTGCCTGAGCTAGCGCAAGGTATTCATTTGCGATAGTTGTGAGTGCAGACTACTTGTTATAGTGCACGCTCACGCTGCTGAATACGACGCGCTGTGTCTCGTCGTAACGAAAAATTCGGAGCGCTTCGCAAAGAAAGTCGTGCTATGCTTCTTCACTTTTCGTAACACAGGCTCTGAACGCACTACAGGCATCAAAATCGGTAGGTCGAAGTGTTTTCCAAGAGATAATGTGGTCCAAACACTGTCTTGTCTGATACCTGTTAGGTTTGAATACATCGTGTCGCACGGAATTGTGAATGCTTCAAAGATATTGTGAAAAGGTTTCGCATACGTCGCTGCATATTGTGAGTGTGTGCTGGCCATAGTACTTTTCATCGATTGAAACGTGTTTAGTTTGGTCATGTATATTAGGTGCAGAATTCTACAATAAATATAGGCTGAGGTTTAACTCTTGTAAACCTAGTTATCACGAGTGAAAAGTCTGTTTGGCTTCGTTTTGCAAAGACTACGCACACAGTGCTTCATTAAAGTTAGGCCACAGTCTTTCACACAAGTTGCACACACTGCCAAACGGGTTGTCCGTGAAGTCGCGGTGAACCTGGCCGTCGCAGTCGAGCTTGCTGGCGAAATTGGCAAACATTGGAAATTTTCAGAAAACGAAACTATCACGTTTAAGACTCTGTAACTCAACAATGAAAAATAATATCACAATTCTGTGAATCGCATCTAATAGTACATCTACAGAGGCCAAAATTGATATGTTACAATTGAATCTCAACAAATTTAGTATTAACAAAATACGGCTTTTGTAGAACCCCTGTACACCACGTAACCAATTCACGTAAGATTCAAATTGACATACTAAATTCGTCCGCTTTGATTCTTATAATAGATGCCGCTTGAATAACCGCGATATCCGTTCTTGAAGCAGAGCTATTAATTTGTAAACCTCGTGATTCTATTTTCTTCGCACTGTCGAATTTTTCAAAATATTTTAAACAAAATTCAGGCCCTAAATCGAAATTCCGCTTCACACAGATACTAGAATTTAACTTTCTCTCTCAAATGCAACAAATTTAATTAAAAGCGATCCAGGGATTATCTCAGAAAAGCGTTTCTGCGTTTTACATGTATTTGAATAGGCCGCGTCGAAGTTTGGCCCGAGCTAAAGCTTTCCCTTAAGCAATTTGTCGAGGGTTCAAATACATGAATAATAACTGCATTACTATTGCCAATGATGCTGCAAACGAATTCTTGAACGCTACGCACTGTCAGAACAAGTAAAATATGTATTCTTTTATAAAAAAAATATACTCGTATTTCCCAAAAATTGCGCACGAGATATAAGATGTCAATGCTTCTATGTTTTTTTTTTGTCAATTTAGTAAGTAAAGAAAATATCACATGATCTTTAGAACTATATCAATTCGAAACCAGCAAAGCAGTGCATGCCACTGATATGAAAAATGTAAAGGCATGAAATGAACAAGTTGAGGACAAATATGTTAATGAAACTTTGTCATTCAAGAACCTTGTTTACATTTTTATAGATATGCAACGGCAAATAACAAATCTCAATGACGCTGTCATTTATTCCATTGTAATACGCAGGAGCAGTTGTCACCGGTCGTGTATCGTGAGCAATCGCACCGAAATTATTGTCCCAACAGAGAGTACGTATATAAACCCGTTCTGCAAAATATACGAGGGCGAGTCAAATGAAAGTGAGCCAATGCGAATATATGACAAACGGAGAACTTTATTTAAATGTAGTTTCCATCAGCATTTAGAAATTTGTCCCATTGAGTAACGAGTCAGGTGATTCCAGTCTCATAAAAGTCCTTGGGTTGCTGCTTCAAAAATCTGCAACTGACTCTTTACGTCATCGTCCGACACGAATCTGTTTCCCTTGAACCATTTTTTCATATGCCCCAAAATGTGAAAGTCGCAAGGCGACAGGTCTCAGCTATATGGGGAATGTTGCAGCGTTTCCCACTTGAACTTTACCAGTTTTGTATTAACAACATCAGCGACGGGGGAACGGGCATTGTCGTTGAACAATGAAAAATTAAATTATAGGGTATTACGTGCCAAAACAACTTTCTGATTATGAGGCACGCCGTAGTGGAGGACTCCGGAAATTTCGACCACCTGGGGTTCATTAACGTGCACCTAAATCTAAGTACACAGGTGTTTTCGCATTTCGCCCCCATCTAAATGCAGCCGCCGTGGCTGGCATTCCATTCCGCGACCTCGTGCTCAGCAGCCCTACACCATAGCCAGGTCGTTGAGCAAGATGACCACATTCGTCAATTTTCCACGTCGTTTATTTTTGATTGCGACACGCAGCCGATTTGGCGTTTCACAATATGGGAAACGATTGATAGTCTCTCCAGATTTAGCAAATTCTGTCAGTAATGGCCCCTGACGATCGAAAAAAAAAGTCAACAACACCTTTCCGGCGGAAACGACGTCCTTTGCTTTCTTTTGGGGTGGTCTTTACATCTCAATCTTTACACTTTACAATCTTTACACTGTAAGCTTTGCCGTCGTGTTTCAGGCTCGTAGTAGTGGCACCATGGTTCGTCCCCGATTACAACTGCAGACAAGAAGTCGTCACCCTCATTGTGATACCGGATCAAATGAGTCAAGGCAGCGCCGAAGTTCTCCATCTTCTGGCGGTGGTTCAAAATCTTGGGCATCCATTGCACATACAAGAGCCGATAAGCGAGGAGTTCATGAATTATGGTTGTGAACCGAACCGTGACAGATGTCCACACGCTCTGCCAGTTCCTCAATGCTTATCCTCCGTTCTTGTATCATCAGCTCATCAACCGTTGCAATTTTGTTGGGGGTGATTGCGCGATGGCTTTGGCCCGGTCTTGGATCGTCTTTGCAACTTTCACGTCCTTCTTTCAACCGTTTGCTCCAACGCTTCACAGTGACCAATGAAATGCAATGTTCAAATTACACGGCAGTCATACGGCGACTAATTTCTTTTTGGGAAACACCTTCAGCTGTCAAAAACCGCAAGGCACCACGCTGAACAACTTCTGAAGCGCCCATTACGTCACGCCACCATGTTCAACCCAGTGTATGAAAGCATTAAGGAGCATTTACCCTCACACCTGCGTGTCACTTTTGGAAATGAGAGATGCCTGTGTGCTACGTGCATGCCTCGCAGATAATGAACAGAACTATTAATGGGCGGTGTTGGTCGGCTCACTTTCATTTGACTCGGCCTCGTTCATTAGAAATTCATTAGAAACAAAACCTCGCAACAACATATTTAAATATACGTTTAAGTCTCCAATAAATCTACGTATTTAAGAAAAAGTTGTAGAGCCGTGGTAAACGAGAGGGACACACGTCTTTTCGGTAACAAGGTCTAGTTTATTCTGTCAAAAGAGAGAATTGAGCGGGCGCGCGCAGCGCGCCGGAAGTGGCGAGGGCTTTAGAGAGCGAGAGGAGAAAAGAGGGAAAAGGAGCATAGAGAAGTGCGGTGCACGGACGTAGTGCGAAAGGAAGGCAGTAAACACAGTAACAAGAAAAGGGAGCTCGCGCACGACGTTCGGCACAGTGAGTCGGATCATGTGTCCGTGTGCCTGGTGTCCAACACTCGCGAAGGTCCGCTTACGGGAGGACCGCGGGACGCCCCGCGGAGTTGTTTATGGCTGCGGGGGTGGTGCGCAGCTCCATCGCCGCGCCGCTACAGATTGCTCCCCCCTTAGAGAGGAAGCTGAAGCGACGAACGATGCTCACAATGCACAAGTGGCAGCCCAGTGAACGCGACGAAGAGGTGACGAACCGCGCACTTGCAAGGCGGAGTCCGCATGTTCCGGGGAGGCGAGATAATTAAGCGCGGGTGCCTCGCTGAATGCTGGCTTGAGTCGCTCAAGCGCGATTGTATCTCGTTTCCCATTTACGTCGACGACGAAGTTAGAAGGAAAACGTTCTAAAACGGGGAATGGCCCGAGGTAGTGGGGCTGCAGCGAGCCGCGCACAGGGCCGTAACGCACAAAAACATGTGTGGCTGTCTGCAAGTCCGAAGTGATGTACACTGCACGGGGCTTGTTAAAACGCGTAGGCTGCGGACGGAGGTTTCGGAACACATCGCGAAGCTGGTCGACGTACTCGCTTGCTGTTATTGCTGTTAGAGAGGAGGTGAGGGTGTTTTCTTCGAAGAAGTCGGCTGGCAGGCGAAGCGAGGTGCCGTAAACAAGCTCCGCAGTAGCGCAGGAGAGGTCCTCTTTGAAGGCAGATCGAATTCCGAGAAGCGTGAGCGGAAGTCTGTCAACCCACTTGTTTGGGCAGCCGTGCGCTGTGAGTGCTGCCTTGAGATGGCGATGAAATCTCTCGACGAGGCCATTTGTTTGAGGGTGGTAGGAGGCAGTTCGCAAGCGTGCTGTTCCGAGAAGTTGAAGTAGCTCCGTGAAAAGGGACGATTCGAATTGCCGGCCTCGATCAGTGACAACTTTCGTTGGACAGCCAAATCGGGATACCCAAATGGAAACAAAAGCTGCGGCGACAGTAGCTGCAGACATGTCGGGGATAGGTGTCGCTTCGGGCCAGCGTGTAAAGCGGTCGACACATGTCAGAAGATAGCGATAGCCTTGGCATGGGGGTAGCGGGCCGACAATGTCGACGTGCACAACGGAGAAACGTTCGTCGGGTTGCAAGAAAGGCTTTGTGGGGGGGACAGGGTACCGCTGAACTTTCGCGCGCTGACAAGGTGCGCACGAGCGGACCCAGTCTCTGATATTTGCGTTCATGCCCGGCCAGACGAAGCGTGATGAGATAAGCTTTTGAGATGCGCGAATGCCTGGGTGTGCAAGAGTGTGATATGAGTCAAATATTTGCTTGCGGAATGAGGTGGTTAGGTAAGGCCGAGGTGTGCCCGTGGAGGTGTCGCAAACAATTGGCACATCTTCAAAGGTAACTGATTCAAGCTGAAGAGATGTTGAGGAGTCACGTAAGTGACGGAGCTCAGAGTCATTAGCTTGTTGTGTAGCCAATTCTTGGAGGTTGAAAGGAAATGATGTTGAGATAGAGCTCTTGGAGCGACTGCGTGTGATAGCATCCACGCGACTGAGGGCGTCAGCTGGTGAGTTGTCAACGCCGCTGACGTGGCGTATGTCAGTTGAAAACTCTGAGATGAAAGCGAGCTGGCGCACCTCACGTGGAGTGTATAATGATTCAGAGCGGCCGATTGAGTAGGTGAGAGGCTTGTGGTCAGTGAAGATTGTGAACGAGCGGCCTTCAAGTAGGTGTCGGAAATGCCTCACGGCGAGAAACATGGCGAGCAACTCAGGGCCGAAAACACTGTAGCGTGTTTGTGCGGGGGTCATGCGTTTTGAGAAAAAGGCAAGGGGCTGCCACCCACCGTTTACTTTTTGTTGCAGTACCGCTCCGACCGCAGAGCTGGAGGCATCCGTCATGAGCGATAACGGATAGTTGGGGTTGGGATGAGCTAGCAGTGTGGCATCGGCCAAAGCGTGCTTGATAGAATTGAAAGCTTCATCTGTTGTGCTGTCCCAGGGCAGTGCGGTTGACGATTGTTTGCCGCAGAGCAAACGCTCGAGGGGTTCCAGCAGCATAGCACAGTTTCTAATGAATCGGCGGTAAAAGTTTACCAGGCCTAGAAACTGGCGCAGCTTAGTGATTGAAGCTGGCTTGGGGAACTCCATGATGGCTTGCACTTTGTGGGGAAGAGGGCGGATGCCGTTGTTATCCAAGCGATGGCCGAGAAAATCAAGTGATGGTACTCCGAACTCGCTCTTGGCAGTGTTGACGACGATACCATTTGCTGATAGGCGCTCAAAGAGCTGATGGAGATGTTGGAGGTGCTCTTCGTGGGATGAGCTTGCCACAAGCAAGTCGTCAACGTAGGCGAAAACGAACGGCAGACCACGTGTGACTGTGTCGATGAACCGCTGTGATGTCTGTGCGGCATTTCGGAGACCGAAAGGCATTCTCAAAAATTCGAAGAGGCCAAATGGGGTAGTAATTGCTGTTTTTGGAATGTCTTCTTGTGCGACAGGAATTTGGTGAAAGGCTCGCACCAGGTCAATTTTGGAAAACACTGTAGTGCCATCCAGTGCCGACGTGAAATCTTGGATGTTAGGCAGTGGGTACCGATCCGGAATGGTTTTTGCGTTCAGGGATCGGTACTCCCCACACGGCCTCCAGTCACCTGATTTCTTGGGGACCAAATGGAGCGGGGACGCCCAGCTGCTGGACGATGGTCGTACGATTCCAAGTTCTAACATGTGTTCGAACTCTGCTTTGGCAATTTTGAGTTTGTCCGGGGCGAGTCGTCGTGGGCGAGCAAATACAGGTGGACCAGTTGTTATGATGTGATGACGTACATCATGTTGTACGGGCTTTGTCCAGTCTGGTGGTCGCGTGAGGTTGGGGAACTGTTTAAGGAGGCAAGCAAAAGGATCACCAGCAATTGTGGTTGGGGCGACTATAGGCGAGTCACAGGAAACGACGCCATGAACAGACAGCAACGTAGCAGTGTCCAGCAGGCGTTGGCGTTTCACATCGACGAGCAGTCCATGGTGGTCCAGGAAATCAGCGCCAATAAGAGCACGGCGAACATCAGCGACGAGGAAAACCCAACGGAACACGCGGCGCAGGCCAAGATTCAGGGTGAGGGACCGCGACTTGTAAACAGGTATCCTGCTACCGTTGACAGCTTGAAGATAGGAGGTCGGCGGTGTAGTTCGGTCGGAACGTTGCGCGGGAATAATGCTGACCTCCGCTCCGGTGTCCACCAGGTATTGCTGGCCTGTGGTTCTGTCCATGACATGAAATAGGCGACTTTTGCTTTGGCCCTGACCGGTTGTCGCCATTAAAGGTCGGCCGGCTGGTTTCCCTGCCATGCACAAGGACGGAGGCAGTGGCGCGCCTCCTGCCCGAAGCGGCGGTGATAAAAGCATACCCGTGGTGGCGTTTGAGACCGGGAGCGTTCTTCTCTTGGACGCCGTGATCTACTCGAGCTGCGGTACCTTCCGTGACAGGGTGAAGTGCGATGACGCTCCGCAGCACAAACTAATTGATCAAGGCGATTGCAGAGCACGTCGATGGGAGAATCGGCGGAGGATGATGTTCGCGGGGCTGAACTCGCAGTGGTGCTTGATGATGTTACGTTGCACACCGCTGGCGTCACCACCTCCATGACTTTGTCCGCCAAGCTGGCCAGGCTGTTGAGGTCCATCACCGTGGCTGTAGCGAGTACCATCTGAACGTTTACTGGAAGGCGCTGCATGAACAGTTCCCGCAGGAGGCGGTCATCGCTTACTGTTGTGTTGTCGCTCATGAGCTGTCGCATACGGCGAAGGAGCTGGCTTGGCCGACGGTCTCCCAAGTCCTCTGCGGAGAGCAACTGTTGCATGCGGGCTCGCTGCGATGTTGTTGTGCGCTCGAGAAGGGCAGCCTTAAGATCGCTGTATGGAGTGGCGGGAGGCGGTCCAGAAAGCAGGTCGGCAACTTCTTCTGCAGCAGTAGGCGACAGTGCCGAAACAACTAGGTGGTACTTGCGTTGTTCCGTGCGAACGCCAGAGAGAATAAATTGCGATTCCGCTTGAAGAAACCAAACTGCAGGGTTGCGGTCCCAGTATGGTGGGAGTCGGATGGAAATTGCAGAGACGTCTTGTTGCTCGGTCGTGCCCGTAAGTTCAGTGTCTGGTTGCATCTCGTTGCTGTGCATGGCTCCACAATAACTTCGGCAGTGCCGCGAAGAACTACGGGTCACCACTTTGTAGAGCCGTGGTAAACGAGAGGGACACACGTCTTTTCGGTAACAAGGTCTAGTTTATTCTGTCAAAAGAGAGAATTGAGCGGGCGCGCGCAGCGCGCCGGAAGTGGCGAGGGCTTTAGAGAGCGAGAGGAGAAAAGAGGGAAAAGGAGCATAGAGAAGTGCGGTGCACGGACGTAGTGCGAAAGGAAGGCAGTAAACACAGTAACAAGAAAAGGGAGCTCGCGCACGACGTTCGGCACAGTGAGTCGGATCATGTGTCCGTGTGCCTGGTGTCCAACACTCGCGAAGGTCCGCTTACGGGAGGACCGCGGGACGCCCCGCGGAGTTGTTTATGGCTGCGGGGGTGGTGCGCAGCTCCATCGCCGCGCCGCTACAAAGTCACTGTATATAATGCGTCAAATAAGACAAATAAACATGTTGCCCAAACACAGATTCGCAGAATCGTAGATCCCGCCCCCATTGCATCCACTCCCCCCGATGTATCGCGCGCGACGGCAGGCGGCGCACTTGCTCCCCGCTTTTCTCCTTTGCGCGCACAAGACTGAGCCACCATCGTCGGCTCACCCATTCTACCCCCCCCCCCACCCACTACTCTTTCACTCCCACATACAGCATGCGGCGCGCGGTCACGACGTTATCGCCCAATACGAAACATGAGGGCGACGGCGACAGTAGAAATCCGCCTGTAGTGTTCATATAATTGCTATCGCAATATTATAATAATAGTATCCGGCAACTGAAGCGTGCCGTGGCCGATTACTTTCCGCAAAAGAAGAAGTAACAAACTATCACCATGCGACAATTCGCTGCGCCGCAACAATCTATTTTTCTTTCTTTTGTGGGGCGGGGGACCAAAATGAAAAAAAAAACGCAAAGGATAGTATGTTGGCAACAATCCAATGCCTACTTTGGGCAATTAATGTGGCTACCGAATGAATATCGAAGAAAACGTGAGACGCTTGGTCCACCGAGAACCATACGCATATATTGCTCGTTATCCTACACCGGCGAGACAAGACTTTCCGGAGATGTTGCACTTAAGGGAACGCGGTGCAATCCGTCGAGTCTTCACAGTGATGGCGGTGGGCGACCATTGTTTCTTTTTCTCGTCAGCTAGCCAGAAGGCGTCCAAAACTCTGCCAGGTGGAAATCCACTCGGCCAGAGAAAACCAAACGCGCACCGAAGTGCAGCGCGCGGTGGTTGGGGCAACACGAGAAAAACGCATGCGCTCTGGCTGGCTCTGGCAGCCCGCGGGTAGGGTAGCGAGAATAAAAAAAGTTGAGGCTCAATGTGTCCTCATGATTAAAAGTCAAACAAGAAAAAATAAATAAGAACGTAGTTACCCTGGCTGGCTTTAGTGCCTTGACATGGATACATTGGCATAGGTGAGAAAAAATGTTGATATTTTTTTCTGCGACATGACGGCCCAAATGAACCATCACAACGCTTCGCCTCATCGGATCTCGCTGCGCGTTTTGTCAACTTCTCTGATAGTGTGTTGATTTGGCTTCTCTCGTTGTATGTTCCGATCTAAGACTTTAGAAAAGTGAATGCACCTTTGGCGTCAAATGTTTATAACAACATTAAACCCACAAACTTCCGCAATTGAATCTCTGAAGCACAATTTTGGAAATTTTAATGCACGTTTCGCATCAAAAGTTTATGCCTATTGCCATCAAAACTTTATGCCAATAAAGTTTCGGAATTGAAATTTATGCGCTCCGTAGCATCCGCGGCCTCTGCGCGATTCCGCGGTAAGCCCGTTCGCCATCAAAACGCCCTTGAAGCTTTGTGCTAGGATGGGGCTGCTTGCGTTATGTGACTCCCGGTGCATGGGCGTTGCCGCGAAATCCAGCCCGAGTTCGCAATGTTAGCGGTGAGATGTCTTTTCGAGCGTGAAAAAGACATCCTAGACAAAATCCAGAATGATTTCCGGCGGCGGGGGTTGCTTTGGTCGACGGTGCATGGACATCACGAAACAATTTCGTAGGGGGGGGGGGGGGGGCTGAAGCTTCATAGCCCCCCCCCCCCTGGCTACGCCCCTGGTTGGCACCCATTTTGTAACCCTAACGGTCCACCGGTTATCTAACCTACGCATTACATGGCCTGCCGAGCTCCATTTCTTTCTCTTAATGTCGACTAGAATATCGGCTATGCCCATTTGCTCTCTCATCCACACCGCTATCTTCCTGTCTCCCCTTGGTGGGAGCCGAACCCACAACCTTCGCGGTATGCGAAGGTTGTGGGTTCGGCTCCCACCTGCGGCAAGTTGTTTTTTCATCCACTTTAATTTCCACTAATTTATCATTTCTTTATTTCATTTATTCAGCACAAGTAATTTCCCCTATGTTGTCCTTGGTGTCAGTGTTTGTTGGCTTCTCATGATATGACTAATAAAAATCGGGCCCCTCGGTTAACCCCCTTTCTTCTCCTGTCTCCCCTTAACAACGACACCTATCATCCTTCGTTCTATCGCTCTTTGTGCGGCCCTCAACTTGTTTTCGATCTTCTTTGTCAGTCTCCAAGTTACTGCACCATATGTTAGCACCTGTAGAATGCATTGATTGTAGACCTTTCTTTTTAGTGGTAAGCTTCCAGTAAGGACCTGGGTATGTCTGCCGTATGGGGAGATCAAGCAGCATTATAGATTGGATCGTACACTGGTATCCCCGCCAGAACCGAAATTAAACAACAGACAAGCAGTCGCGTGGAGACGACTGCAAACTTATACGTATCCGCACCCGGTTATGGCGAACCACATGTTCCCCGAGGCCAGGAGCGACAGATGTAATCTTTGTGGGGCGAGAGGGACCCTCGACCACATAATATGGCAATGCCGGTACTCTCCTGGGTGGACGCACAATATAGGTAGTAGAGACGCCTGGGAGACCCTGCTGCGCAGCTCGGACTCTAAGCTCCACCAGCTCCGGCGCGTCCAAATGGCTGAAGAAGCTGCTGGGACCCAAGACCGACCAGCATGCATTTGAGGCGGCGGTACCCACCGTTCACCTGCCTGCCGGGGGGTGGGTATATCACCATATCCGTTGGACAATAAAGTTTATTCCATCTATCGTCTGTAAATTTCCTTGACATGATCAGGGTCCCCTGTGAGTAATTGTCCTAGGTAAACGTATTCCTTCCCAAACTCTGAGGCTACTGGCGATCCTGAACACTTGTTCCCTTGCCAGGCTATGGATCATTATCTTTGTATTCTGCATATTAATCTTGAACCCTACTCTTACAGTCTCTCTGTTAAGGTCCTCAATCATTTGTTGCAATTCGTTCCCAGTGTTGCTGAATGTCACCTGCAAACCGAAGGTTGCTGAGATATCCGCCGTTGATCCTTACCCCTAAGCCATCCAAATTTAATAGCTTGAATACTTCTTCCAAGCACGCAGTAAATAACATTGGAGAGATTGTGTCTCCTTGTCTGACCCTTTCTTTATAGGTATTTTCCTACTTTTCTTGTGAAGAATTAGGGTAGCTGAAGAATTTTTGTACATGTTTTTTTACGTAAATATTTACGTAAACCTCCTCTACTACTTGAATACGTAGTGGCTCTATGACTGCTGGTATCTCAACTAAATCAAATGCCTTTTCGTAATCTATGAAAGCCATCTAAAGAGGTTGATTGTACTCTGTAGATTTCTCGAATACCTGATTGATTACATGGATGTGATCCATTGTACAGTATCCCTTCCTGAAGCCAGCCTGTTCCCTTCGTTGACTGAAGTCAAGTGTTGCCCTTATTCTATCGGAAATACTCTTCGTGTATATTTTATATAATACAAGAAGTAAGCTAATGAGCCTATAATTTTTCAATTCTTTAACATCTCCCTTTTTGTGGATTAGTATAATGTTGGCATTCTACCAGTTCTCTGGGACCTTTGATGTCGTGAGACATTTCGTATAAAGGGCCGCAAGTTTTTCAAGCATAATGATAATGTCTCCTCCATCTTTGATTAAATCGACTGTTATTCCATCTTCACCTGCCACCTTTCCTCATTTCATGTCATCTAAGGCCCTTCTAACTTCATCGCAAGTTATAGAAATAACATCTGTAACTTGTTCATTACTACTTTCGAAGGAGGTGTCCTGGCTGCTCTGGGTATTGTACTAGTCAGTATAGAATTCTTCCACTGCTTTTACTATATCTTCGAAATTGCTGATGATATTGCCCTGTTTATCTTTCAGTGCATACATCTTGGCTTGTCCTATGCCAAGTGTTCTTCTCACTGATTTCATGCAGCGTCCATTTATTACTGCTTCCTCAGCCTTTCTTACGTTATAATATCGAATATCCTTTGTTTTCTTTTTCTTGATGAGTTTTTACAATTCCGCGAATTCTATCTGATCTCTCGAGTTGGACTGTTTCATTCTTTGTCACTTCTTTATTAGGTCCTTTGCTACTTGGGAGAGCTTGCCTACTAGTTGCCTTGGTGCCACACCTCCCCCTTCAATTGCTGCATCTGAAGCCAGACTAGTTACAGTTTCATTCATTAAATATATGTCATCTACATCTCGCTGTTCTAAGGCTGCATATCTGCCTGCAAGTAACAGCCTGAATTGGTCCACTTTTATCATTACTGCGTCTGGGTTGGCCTGTTTCTTCTTGACCAATTTTACTTTTTCTCTCTTCAAATTCAGGTTAATCCTAAACCTCCCTAACCTATGATCACTGCACTTTACCCTACCTAACACTTTTACATCTTGCACTATGCTGGGATCGGCAGAAAGTATGAAATCGATTTCATTCCTTGTTTGACCATTAGGGCTTTTCCAGGTCCACGTTTTGTTGCTACGCTTTCTAAAGAAGGTGTTCATTATTCGTAGCTTATTTCATTTCCGCAAATTCTACCAACATATCTCCTCTAGTGTGTCTAGAGCCGACGCCGTAGTTGCCAATTGCTTGTTCACCAGCCTGCTTTTCCCCCACTTTTGCATTAATGTCACCAATTACTACAGTATACTGAGTTTGCACTTTTTTCATGGCTAATTCGACGTCTTCATAAAACTGATCTACTTCATCATCATCATGACTGGAGGTTGGAGCGTAGGCTTGTACCACCTTTAATCTATACCTCTTATTGTTTTATTACAACTACAGCTACCCTCTCATTAATGCTGTAGAATTCGTCAATGTAGAATTCGTCAGTCCGCGGGGGCCAGAAGAGCTGGCGCCAAAACGCGCACCGCTGACACTAATGCGCCATCGACGCAGCCGGGAGCGCGCCGTGGCAAATCAGGCGGTGCTGCGCTAAAATCCAAAGTTATACGAGCAGGACGAATGCCCTCACTTCCTCGAGATGATATCAAGATTGTGATCAGGTCGCGAGGTGGACTCAATATCTACAACACTGGCGCTGTTACGTGGCTGACGCATTAATCGCCGCCGATGGCATCAGTGAGGAAGATCTATACCAGGATACTCTATGCCCTAATGTACATCAAAATATTATGGTCGCCAGTACTCCCAAGCACGAGAATGCGAACCGCTAAGTCCGGATGAGGCAGATACTCATCTCGGGCAAGGTATATGATCTCAGTGCCTATGAGACGGCCCCGCACTCCACGTGCAAGGGGGTGATCCGCAACATGTCTCTTCAAGACGGCCCTGACGTCATCGATGCCAAGATTGTCAACACCAATAATTCACTCGCCTTAGCAGCGAAGAGAATAGTCCAAATCAGCACGGTCATCGACGGACATCATGCATCAAACTTTGTCAGATATGGACCGTTACTCATGCAGTGCTCGCTCTACCGCAAGCAAATCGACGTGTGCTATACGCGCGGCCGCCTCGGTCATCGCGCCGACGTGTGCCCACTCCTGGTGACGCGATTTGCCCTGGCTGTTGTGCCCCTAGTCCCGATGAGCAGCATAAGTGTGCCCAAAAGTGTGAACTCTGTGGTGGCTTGCATCTCACGGCTAGTAGGGACTGTGCTCAAAGGTTCAAGATCCCATACATCGGGCGTCGTCGTCGCAGTGAGCGCGCCAATATGGCCGGTGCTGCGTCACCGTCCCCTCAGCGGCGTTCCGACACCGCGGACGAGTTTCAGGCTTCGTCCGCCCCGCGTGCTCATCGTAGAGGACGCTCCCGTTCCAGGGGCCGCTTGAGAGGCTGTTCCGGGTCCAGGGGCTGCTCTGCATACAGGGGACGTTCCGGCTCCCACCGCTGGTTTAGAGGACGAGCCTGTTCCCGGGGACGCTGCGGTTCTCGGCCTCGCTCCAGCTCCAGGCCGAGGCAAGACACGTCGTCGCGGACCAGGTCCCACTCCCGCACGCCCACCGCCCTTAGAACCAAGAAGTAGTTAACGCTATCTGGGGCCGACAAGGCCCGAGGAGGACATGATGCCCCTAGAGGTGACGACCTGCCTCGCAATTCGCACTGCGCGAACGAGCTCGAGGAATTGCGACGAGTTTACGAGCAGTTGAGGGAAGAAAACGCACGGGTTAAGCAAGAAATGAGCAGCCTAGCTGCGGAGATGGCGGAGATTAGGAAGCTCGTGCTTCCACCCTCCTCGCCACAACCCGCCTTGGCGCCGGTCGCCATGGATACGTCCCAGAGATCCCACGGGCTTCGCGCGCCCAAGCGTCGAGCGGTAGAGAGAAGACAGGAAGACGAGACTATAAAGTTACTCTCGGAACTTAAGAATGGCTTCGCCAGCATGCAGGCTAGTTTAGTAAATGTCCAGGAAGCTATAGCGCACCCAAAAATGTGCTTAGGTGCACTCAGTGAACACATAAGCAAATTGGAGAAGGTCGATGCCAGGAGAGAACCCAGGCCGGCTCCTTCGCAGGTCGCAGCACAACGTAATGTACTATAGCACCACCGACGGAGGGAGCTATTCTGAGGGCCGCTTAACCCTCCCCTCAGCCTAGGCATGGATAGTGCGGACGAGAACTTTAGCATCTGGCAATGGAACTGCGGAGGGTTTCCCAACAAGAAGCTGCTTCTGCAGAAATATTTAAGAATCTTCACAGCTAAGCCCCAAATCATCGCTATTCAGGAAGTTGGTACCCTCATCAAACTGGCGGATTATCTGGTAGTATCATCACATTCAGGAGGTAGGGGAGTTGCTACCCTTGTCAACAAAATGTACATTTGCCTCTCTCGCGACCTCGGCGCAATTGGTGATGGCATAGAGTACTTCATGACCGAAATCCTCATGAACCCATCCAGAAAGGGCCTCAGAACAAACAGCATCTTTATCCTCAACGTATACTGTAGCCCCAGCTGTCGCAGGGCGAGGGCGAATTGTCTCCTCAAGAGTGCCGTCAGCCTGGCCGGTGGGCACCCCCTTGTCATCGTCAGGGATTTCAACGCCCCACACAAGGTGTGGGCCTACACCCATGACACGCCCAAGGGACGCGAGCTGTGGCAGACTGCGATGGAAGCGAACTTGACCTTTATCACCGATAAGATTTCCCCACTAGGAGAGGCAACTACACATGCCGGGACACTACCCCAGACCTCTCTTTTTTCCAGAACGTAGGGGAGGTCAAGTGGGTCAACACGGCTGTAGACCCCGGAAGTGACCACTACGCCATCGAGGTCTCCCTCGCGATTGCCCGCTGTAGGACGAGGAAATTCAAGGTGATCGACTAGGACGTTTTCCACAAGATTAGAGCCGAGCGCGCACCGACGGCCGAGGCAGATTTTGAAGGTTGGTGCAAAGGGATCAGGAATGACTCCGCGGCGACAACCAAGGAGGTCGTCACTGACCTCGACGTTGACAAGATGGATAGCAGGTTCGCGCACCTGCTTGAAGCCAAGCAAGCCCTCCTCACGAGATGGAAGGGGCAGACGAATCATAACAGGAGGCTCTGCAAGAAAGTTTCCCAGGTTAACAGGGAGATCGAACAGCACTGCAATAACCTGTGTAAACAATAATAGAAGGAACTCTGTAAATCCGTAGAATGCCAGCTCAGATCCGGCAAGAGCTGGGGTCTGCTCAAGCACCTTCTCGCTGAGGGCAGCACCAGGTCCAGCCAGAGACGATCCCTCGCGCGAGCCATCCACCTCGTTACCGACTCTACCCCGGACGAGTTGATTGTCGACAGGCTCATAGACAAGTACCTGCCAGTCGCGGATAGCTCTACCCCTACCCAGTTCTCGGACTACGCGGGGTGTGCGGTGCCGGAGTTGGACCAAGACTTTACTGCGGCCAAGATCTGAGATGTCCTATTCTCCCTCAACATCAAATCTGCCTCTGTCCCGGATGGCGTCACTAACAGGATGCTCAGGAATCTAGATGATGAGTCGATCGACTTCCTCACTGAAAGGATTAATGAAGTCTGGCGCAGTGGACAGGTCCCCACACAATGGAAGACGGCCTGTACGGTACTCATTCCCAAACCCGGTAAAGCACCAGGAATCGACACTATAAGACCCATTTCTCTGACATCATGTGTCTATAAGGTCGCAAAGCATGCACAACTCAAACGTGTCACGGTGCACATCAAAACCAATGGCATGTACATCCTCAATATGATACATTTCAGAGCCGGCCTCTCGATACAGGACGCCATGAAGCTGATAAAGCATCAGATCATCGACTAGTGCTCGGGATATACCAGAGCCATCCTTGGATTAGACCTGCAGAAGGCTTTCGGCAATGTATCACACGAATTCAATCTCCAGTCTATTCCGGGCCTCGGCCTCGGGAAGAGGGCCTACGACTTCGTCCGATCCTTCCTTAGCCAGAGAACTGCCAAGCTCAAGATCGAAGGATACCTCTCGCAAGAGATCACCCTCGGTTCACGCGACAGGCCTCAGAGCTCAGTCATCTCGCCAACATCATTCAACATCTCAATGTTCGGAGAGCTCGCGAAGATTCAAAGAATCAACCATACCATCTAAGCAGATGACATCACCATCTGGTGCGTCAGCAGGAGCGACGGCCAAGTTGAAGCCACCATGCAGAGCTCCATCGACGCAAGCGAGCGCTACCTCCACTCCACTGGGCTCAGATGTTCTACATCCTAATCTGAACTACTATACAAGAAAAGACCGAGAGGCGGCGGCCATCGTGATTGGAAACCGGCGTCCGAAAGCGAAATGCGGCTTTTCACTGGTGACGGGTCCCCAGTGCCCAGAGTGCACTCGCTCCGAATATTGGGCATGTATATCGAGTCTAACAGGGCCAATAGAACCGCACTCAGAAAGATCACCGCTAAAACGGAGATCGAGCTCTCGGCCTCATCCGGACGATCGCCAACAGGCACCGGGGAATCAAGGAAGACACTCTCATTCGCATCATACATGCTTTTGTTCTCTGCCACCTTTCATACTCGGCGGCCATGCATCATTGGCAAATCGCAGAGAGGAACAAGCTCAATTCCCTGATCAGAAAGGTCTTTAAGCTCGCCCTCGGCTTACCTGTAAGCGTTCACACCGAAAACCTGTTCAAGCTTGTAGTCCACAACACGCTCGAAGAAATAATCGAGGCACAAGAATGCTAACAGCTGCTCAGGTTATCCGGCAACCCGGCGAGCCGCAAGATACTCGACGAGATGGGCCTGCAGACAGAGTGCCAGCGCGTCTTGTACATAGGCGACGTAGCCTTCGGTGAACGTCTGAACTCGTGATGCCTACATCTCTCTTGGCGACGACCTTCCGACCCAGTGGTTTTCCGAAAAGGTCTCACAGCTCCTGTTTGCAGGTATCCGAGACACGGAGCTTCTCTTCGTGGTCTTCATAGTAACTCTATGTGCGAGGCAGCCAGAGCGCTATGCGAGGTAGCACAGAGCGCTATGGGGATACAATAGACACGAGGTGCTCCGAGGTATGTGGAAAAGTATAATGGTTCCAGGACTTACTTTTGTAAATGCGGTTGTTTGCTTGAAATCAAGGGTACAAGCAGGACTCAATGGGAACCAAAGGTCAGTGGGACGCCTCGCACTGGGCGCTCACGGGAAGACTACAAACGAAGCTGTGCAAGGTGATATGGGCGGGACTAGTTTTGAAGTAAGGGAAGCTCAAAGTAAAATTGATTATGAAGAACGACTGAGGAATATGGAAGAAAGTAAATGGGCTGGGACAGTGTTGGGGTATCTGTACAGAAAAAACATTGATTCACAGTGGAGGAAAAGAACTAGGAAGCTTACCAGCAAGTATGCGGCCTGTAGGGTGAGCAACACAGCAACAAAGAACGTCAAGCGGAAAGTCGGAGAAGCTGAGATAATCTCATGTGTGGCGGCAATGGAAAAGAATTATGGGGTTTTACGTGCCAAAACCATTTTCTGATAATGAGCCACGCCGTAGTGGAGGACTCCGGAAATTTCGACCACCTGGGGATCTTTAACGTGCACCTAAATCTAAGTACAGGGGTGTTTTCGCATTTTCGCCTCCATTGAAATGCGGCCGCCATGGCCGGGACGCAATGGAAAAGAAACCTGCCATGAGTAACTACTTAAGAGGAAAAAACGAAATCAGGAAAGAAACAATTTATGATAACTGAAAGGGAAGCTCATTACTTTTCGAAGCGAGATCAGGATGCTTTAGAACACGCACCTATACAGCGAGATATAAGAAGGAAGCAGGAGCATGTGCTTGCTGCGGTAAAGCTAGGGAAACGATGGAGCATGTTTTATTAGAATGTGAAGGCACCTGCCCAGTGGTCGATTTAGGCATCACTGGCGTCCTTGAAGCCCTTGGGTTCAGCGAAAGCAGGGGAAAAGTAAACATGTCCGCAGTAGAGATTAGTAAGAGGCGATTGGAACATTGGTGGAAGAAAAGTAGGGAAACGACAAAAAACGGAGACGTACAAAAGCAAAGTTCACAATAGGGGTTCAGGAAATTCGGTTCTGCGAGTTCATCGTGTTTTTTTTCTTCTTCCTTTCTTTAACCTAGGTCGAACATTAGGCAGTATAATAACAAGAGCTCGGTGGCGCAGCCCGCCGCCCCGTTCCAAAGGGGACGCTCATAACATACATACATACATACATACATACATACATACATACATACATACATACATACATACATACATACATACATACATACATACATACATACATACATACATACATACATACATACATACATACATACATACATACATACATACATACATACATACATACATACATACATACATACATACATACATACATACATACATACATACATACATACATACATACATACATACACCCACCCACCCACCCACCCATCCATCCATCCATCCATCCATCCATCCATCCATCCATCCATCCATCCATCCATCCATCCATCCAGGAAGGCCGTTTCGGCGCACCCCGTAATATTTTGTGGGCGAGTGTACGTTGCCACAAAAAATTGGATCGGTCGTTTTCGAATGTCCTCTACAACGTAACGAAACGCACTTGGCCCTAAAGTGAATATTAAAAAAGATTCATAATTGACCTTAGTTATTTACTAATTAAGTGCAACACAAAAAAATACCATAAGAAGCGCCACATGATTGCAAACCATAATATGTCTTTGGCTTCATGCAGTTGCTGTTAACCACTTTTTTATATATCCTTGGTTCAAGTTTCGTGAAACACCCTGTATAAAGTGAAGCGCAGTTTCAAAAGATTGCAGCAGAAGAGGAGGCAAAAAAGACACGGATCTCGTAGGGAAGAATTGCAGTTTCGTCTGACAGACGAAGCATTGATTGCTGTAGCATATTAAAACGTCTATAAGGAGAAAGGTTAGCTGTTTTATCGACTGTATAAATTCCAGTAGACATTCGCTTTCTAAATAAGTTAAAGCAGGCTGTCGAACGAACGCTTTAGGCGGCTTCCAGCTTTAACGCGTCTCCGGAGCTTGAGATTGCTCGACTTTCTACATTGTGCGCGCGAAAGTAGAGCGCATACTACGCCAACAAAGATATATGCTCTCTAACCATTGCACCCCGCCGCAAATTATCTTCAAGATAGGGCGCGTGTGGCCGCACTCCTTCGACCGAAGACTAAGCTTGAAGTCGAAATCGATAGTGATACTACGGACAAAGTATAAAAAAGAAGGAAGCGCGAACACGCTGTGATGACTGTGGAAGAACACTCCTTGTGTTATTGGGTTTCATGTCTGCCGTACTAGGGCCTTCCTACACGAACAAATGTGATTCTACGTGACAGTCAGTTTCGTCACAACTCTCACAGGCAACAGAAGTTGTACTTGAAAAATTACCTTTTTGTTTACTTTATTAGCGCTGAAAAAGCCAACTTCAAGCAGTGGGGTGAAGCCAACTTTCTCTAGAATCAAACAAATTTTTATGGTTGTTCTGTAAATAAATATGTTATTCTAGGCGCATTTTGGGTGTTTACTTAAGGTGCTGATTCAATCAAGCACTTGAAAAAAAATTTTCATTTTGTAATTTTTTTTAATGATTCGGGAGTTAAGATATGTGAACTCAAAGCAAATACGTCTAGCTTCAACACAGAACATTAGTTGCTTTGCTTCACTGACAACGTCAGGCATTACAACATATTTTATGGTTTGACAGCTACGTATACCTACAAAAGTGGACAAAATTCATGCGTCTTTGGCATATATCACAGCGCTCATAATGCACAACTAAGCAAATTAACATTAACTGGTAATCTAAAAAAACGAAGGTGCACATGAACATTCACTAATTCACGAGCAGCTGGTACGCAGGTTCACGCTCAGGTGGTTCAAAACAGTATACTGCGCGAAGCATCATTGTCGAACAAGGGTGCTGCCTGTCATGTGCAGTGCATCAGGAAAATACTTGCAGCAGAACGACAATACCTGCTTTCCTGTTGTCGCTCATGCCACATCAACCGATTAATCGCGATTAAATCATTAATTGAAAAATTAAAGAGTTAGAGTATTGCCCCGCACAAGCCGCTACTGGTAATAAAATCACTTCCAGTGCTTGTCAAAAGGTGGCCGCAGTGCCACAGTTGACCTGCCGAGGAGGGGCCCCTCCTTAAAAATGAAGGGGGATGGCGCCCATGCCCCCCCCCCCCTGGACTTTAAGGGCACAGCTTCGTCATATGGAGAAGGCGGAGATGATAAAGTGGACAGACGACACGACGACGATGCCCGTCGGCGTAACAGAAAGGACGGACGGAGGCAGCAAGCCCACTTTCAAGCATTTAATTGCTGTCGCAGTAAAAAACTGCATATCTATGCAGCTCCTAGTTGTTACGCAGCATCTGATGAGATGTAATTTTATTTTATCGCAACAGCAATCGTACGGACACTCCAAGCGAATTTTCGCCATCGCTGTGATGTTCCGAATAATGTCCTAGTGTGCGGAGAATGTGTGGCCCGCGTGCCGTATGCTGCAGGTGCAAGGCACAGGGAAACATATGCGAGGGTGAGCTGAGAACACGGAGGAAGAAAAAGACTAGGAGGGAGCGTCACGTGACCATCTTGAAGCTTACAGTCATAAAAAATTTAGAGGACTGAGATTATGGGAAATAGGCCTTCAGGTGTAAGCAAGCGGTACATTTAGTTGGCTCGCTTTGGTTGCGCCTGCTGCGGGAGTTTCAGAATATGCGCACATAGTAAGCGTGGCAAACGTACGCCGACGTTAGTGAAGGAATTCAAGTGTGTGAAGCAGTCGAGTCTGTGTTATGTCAACCAGGTAACGCACCGACTCACCACAAATTACGGTGACGCGGCTCGCCGCAGGCAGGCGCTAAGGCTGTAGCGAACGAAGGCGTCGGGTAACCGGCATTGTGCCCAACAACCCGCGAGGACGACTGCATGGTCGCGATTCGGGGCGGTTTCAGGGAAACTAGGAAACCTTTCGCCCTGCAAACGTCTGCAGGCAACCAAGCCACCCTCCCGATGGCAATTTGTCGCGTTTCAAGTTGTCTTCCGGAAAATAACGATGCTTTTTCTTCCCCGCAAACCTGTGCAGGCGATCAAGCTCGCGTCCAGCATCCGCAATGACTGCTTTCTCGGGGAAACAAAATCGTCCTCTCTTGTGCCCAAGAATGGACCAGCGAGCCGGTGATCCAGAACACATTTAAGGTCATGCTGGCCCATTCTTAAAGCAGGCGGTCCCAGTCTACGCTAACGTTTTGCTCAAAGTATTGACCTCTCTGCATACCGGCGAGAACTCAACAGGGGCGCCTCAACACCGTCAACGACGGCGCACCGCACTATCGTACAAAATAGTGACGTAACTGAGAAGGAAAGGCATGCTAATGCTATTTATTACTCTCACAACAAAAGACGTACAAACAGAACATTTTACTAAGCGAAAACGCGGCAAAAGATATCCCGCAATACATCTCGTCTCTTCCTAGGTGCAACACAGCGGGACAAAAATTAGCTACAAAGTACGCACCGCAATTTAGGGTGCACAACAGCTGATTTGGCTAAACAATAGACCACGCTCGGGCATTCTGAACGGGTTTCGAGGCGAGAGCGCTGGCAACTCCACTAAAAGCGCTAGCAAGCGCAAGTGACGCTTAGAAAATTCTGCCGTCATGGGTAGTCTTTCTCCACGTTTCAAGGCAACTCATTTGAAGCAAACAACGTCGTGTGCAGTAGCAGAAAACCACCCCTTTCTACGTGCCTCCATGCCTGTGACCGCAGGGCCGTTAAAAGTTACCGCTGTTACGGTTCACTTTGTGCGGCAATGAGTGAACTGATGCCAAACGCCTGGGCACGACGTGCCTACTCGTCACGCTCGTCAACATAAAAAGACTTGTCCGTCGGGTGTCTGCGACGGGATTACGCGCGGAATGTGCAAATCCTGCTCTCCTCTGTCCTACGTTCAACCCCTCTATGCCAAGGAGTGGTTTCCCTGCCATGACCGTCTGTGTGGGTTGACGCGACATGGCCTACGTTCATCCCCTCTACGCCAAGGAGTGCGTTTACCCGACGTGTCCTACGTTCAACCTTTCTACGCCAAGGAGTGGTTTCCCTCCCGTGCTCCTGTGTGTTGGTTGACCAGACGTGCCCTGACAAGGCCCTCTACAAGGGACAGGCAGAGAATGAGGTTGCCCGGATGCGATGCGTGGTAAAGGGTATAAGAAAGCTAGCGAGGCGCCACGTGGAGACATCTTCTCTGCCCTTGTGTGCAGGTGCACGCACGCTAAACGTTTCTGTATTTTTTGTCTTGGAGCGCATCACTCACCCATAATGATGCACGAAACTTCCGTTATTTGATTTTACATCGCCTCGTCTTCCCTACCGAATCATTTGTTTAGGGTCGTTTGCGCGGCCGTCCTCTATGGCTGCCTTTCTGGCGCTCGCTGGTTCTAACCTCGAAATTAGTTATGGGAGAGGGTATGACTACCTGGCGTATCCCGGAGGGGGTTTGTGTACTTTCCTTGTCGCTGCTCGGGCGCTGTGCGGATTTGATAGCTAAATGCCAGTTCCCAGCCTACGACCTGCAGCCAACCATCCCTCCAAGATGGTCATTGCCCCTGGACGTGATCCTCCCGGCGAGCCTGGGACTTCGAGCCGGAGCCGAGCCTGCTGAGCAGCCAAGGCCTCTTTAAGGGGCACCGATGAGCTACCCCCTTGCGAGCCTTCTTGGCGGTGGACGGGCTGTTGTTATCGGCGGTTCACCCCGCGACAACCTCCGGTCACGGCTAGCACGATTATGGGGAACGGGCAGACAGCTTCGTCAAAATGGTTCTCAAAACGGATGATTTATGGCCAGCACGGGAGTACCTCGATCAGGAGAGGTTTGGGCAATTAGCCAGGATACGGTCCTTCACTTGTCAGCCGCACAAATTGGCACGTCCACGCCGGAGACGCGGTCAGTGCAAGGATACGGTCCATCACCTGTCAGCCGCCCAAAGTGGCACGTCCACGCATGAGTCAGTGTACAATCCAACTTCCCCTGTTTGTGTCCAGTAATGTGCGTGTATTTCCGACAAAGCCCCTTTCGGAGGGAAAGGGCAACAGATCTCTGGATTGGTGGGACCTGCTGTCATCGGTCTCCTGATGCCGGATTGGGGGAGTTGACTGAACAATGACCATGCATGGCATAAAAGGAGCATCGGACGGCGGAAGTGATCCGCTGCTACAATTTCTTCATGAACTTTTTCTGTACTACATGGAATTTTCTTGTAAATATGTAAATATAAACTTGTTCCTAAAACCTCCTGGATATTGGGCCCAGTCCCACGGTCCCTTACTCCTCCAAGAGCAAAGTGCATTCCGACATCTTCGGACCCCCAGTAGCAACAACACCAAGGAGTGGTTTCCCTCCCGTGTTCCTGTGTGGGTTGACCCGACGTGTCCTGACAAGGCCTACCAGGGAGCAGCAGAGAATGAGGCTGCCCGGATGGTGGAGGCTATAAGAAAGCCAGCGAGTCGCCACGTGGAGGCACATCTTCTCTGTTCTTGCGTGCAGCTAGGTGCACGCACTCTGAACGTTTGTGTATTTTTAGTCTTGGGGCGCACCACTCACCCTTAATTATGTATTAAAATTCTATTATTTGTTTTTACATCACCTCTTTTTTCTTGCCGAACCCTTTCCGATGGTGAACATGGTTCGAGCTCCAAGCAGACGCTGTTGAAGGTCACAAAACCCCGTCCCTTTAACACCGCGTACCAAACAATCCCGAATGTTGCCGCCATCATGGGCCGAATCTTATAACGGTTCGGAAGGGGAACCGTTCACTTGGCCTCACATGATTGGTCAAAATTTTGCTTGCGTCAGAGGCCGTCAGAGACAGCAGGGCGGCACCGCAAATTATGATCGTGTCAGGCATCTATCAATCATTTTTAAAGCGAACCCGTCGTTGGCTAAGAAGAACCGGCGAAGGGGTAGTCCGCTTTGGGTTCCGTTGCTGTGGCTTATTGGCTGTTGACTTGCGATCCTGGCCGCGCGTGCCGGTCGCGCGACCCCGGAGACACGCAGGCATCGCGCGCGTGTGCGTCGGTTGCTTCGGAGCATGCTTCGGAGGCTATCGCTTGCCCTTGCCGTCTGCTTGGCGTTGCTCTTTCGGTGTCGACCACGGCTGGAAGTGCGATACGCGTTCGAAGAGATGACGGATAATTATCTGCACCACTCCTGCCGGCTTTCTAAGTTTTGCAGGCTACGCTACGAACTGGAGTAGACGCGTGTGGAAGCGTACCAGGGGTCATTCCACGCAGAGGAAGGGGTTGCGCTCTGCGGTTCATCGCCTCCGGCCTGCAGCTCCCAGAGGTCGGTCGGAAGCGAAGCATAAATCGGAATGGCCTAGATCCCTGCTGCTGACACTGTCCACGAAGTTGCTCTCGCAATTGCTGTGTTGGCCGGTAGAAGGGCTGGGTCAGCTTTCTTGTGACCTCCGCTTCAATGCCAATGCCAAGGAGATATTTGCATGGTGAGATCGAATTCTCAGTGCTATCGCCAGCATGAATAGCTCGCAGATCGCCATTCAGCAATCACAAGGGTTCAACCTAGGCTTGTCCTGCGCTTCCTTAGTTCGGCTGATAAAACTATACAGTCAGGACTGGAAGATGTTGTGGAGATCTCTTATTTGGCTGCCCTTTTTGCTCTAGTTCGGGAGTGACGCACATTCGTCCTCAATTTCCTGGCACAGCGCGCACCGTCAGCGCCACGCTATTCGATTTTACTTAGAGCAGGTAATGCAGGGCCCGTATATCGTAACGTTCGATTTCAAGTTCCATTGCTTCTATCACGCGAAGCGCCGCGAGGCATATCGCAGCGATAGCGGCAGCGCAGCGGTGAGCGAGTCATGTTCGAGCCGATGACGAAGGGCGAAAAAAGAAGATATAGTCGGCTAGCAAAGGTGGCCCTAAGGCCCAAACAATGAAACGTTCCTTTCCTTCGAGCGCTTCCTAACCTTACGTGAGGCCTCCTTACAGCGAAGGAGCGATGGAGGAAGCAAGCATACTCTGAAAGCTCCCTTCACCCGTCCTCACGTAAGGAGCGGTTGCCGCCATGCCTGGGTTCGAGATTATCTCTTAAAAGCTTTAGGCGAACACCAGAACACCACTATTCAATAAAAAACGTTGTATCGTCGCACAATCTCTAAGTTGATGAGCTAATATAGAGAAGCGTGGACGCTATTTTTTAGTTTTGTTTACTAAATCTAAAGAAGCAGTGGATTACAGTGCGAAACTTGATGTGCTCCAGCAACGCTGGCACGCCGGCGTCGTGCAACACCTAGCAACGCTTCCATGCCGCACGCGTGACTGAAACGAACGTGCCTGGCAAAACGTACCGTGCTCGCGCTTCTCCGAAGGTGGGCGACAGCACGCACGCGCAAGCAAACGTCACGTGGTTAAGCAGTGAGGCGAAGCGCTTGTTCAGGGCCAGGAGCGGCATAAGGACGCATGAAGGTAGCTTGGCCCAAACAAAAAAACGTTCCTTTTAGGGGTGTGCCAATATTGAAATTTTCGATTACGAATCGAATACGAATAAGGCGAATAACTCTCTTCGAATATCGAATCGAATATCGAATACATGTGTAGTATTAAAAAATTGCAAGAGAGGTAACAATAGCTTTATTACCCTTTTAAAAATAACATTGCATTTTACAAGGTTGCTTGAAATTAAAGAGGTACTCAATTATAGATAATGGACTCAGGTAATGCCCTCAGTCAGGTAAAACGCTTGTTACAGATTGTCGTGAAGGAAAATTAACTGCTCAATATGGCCAGAAAGTGAACGCTCTCTATGCACTGTCACATTTCTACCGGTAGAAAAGACTCTTTCACTAGGAACTGAAGTGGCAGGGATCGCCAAGTACTTCCGGGCGAGTGCACTTAAAAGCGGGTACCTGAAGCGGCCAATGGACTGCCACCACTCACAAGGATTCATGCCCCTTTCCAGAAGAGGCTTTTGCGCGTAGTCTGTGACTTCCCTCTCAGGGGCAGATGCCAAATGTGTCTTCTCTTTGTTCATCACTAGATCGTCAAAAGCATTCCATACACTCGATGCCACCAGTGGACACGAAGTCGACGCTGGCACGGCGGTGTCCCCACGGTGTTCCACGATGGCTTCCTGGAGCTCCCTTGTCACAAGGTTTTTCAGCCAGATCATCTGACCAGATGCCTGATGAACTGTGGCCATAAAGCGCGGATCAAGAAACATGCCTAGGCTGGCCACTTCATCAAATTTCCACTCCGCACAAAGAGCCTTGATACATTTTGCAACAATGTTAGCAAACCCTGAGTTGCCTTTGCAACCTTCAAGGCAATGGGGCATTCCAAAAATAATTGGAATTATAAAGCTTGGTGAAAAAGAAACCGAAACTGATCATGTCTCAAATGCCTGAAGCAGATAGACTGAAACAGAGCATACAGATAATGAGCGGATCATGCGAAGTTCTCAGTTAATAAACATGTTCTTAGGAGAATGCGGAGCAAGCATACAATTGGTTAATTGCTCAATTATTCGCAGTCTATCCGAATATTCGCCGTTTCCACCGTTATTCGGCCGTGCTCGGATATTCGTGAATTTCCGAACATGCATTTCTCGAATCGAATACGCTTCGAATATGGAAAATATTCGATTCGTATTCGAAATTCCGAATATTCGCACACCCCTAGTTCCTTTCCTTCGAGCGCTTCCTAACCTTACGTGAGGCCTCCTTACAGCGTAGGACCGATGGAGGAAGCAAGCGTACTCTGAAAGCTCCCTTCACCCGTCCTCACCCAAGGAGCGGTTGCCGCGTGCCTGGGTTCGAGATTATCTCTTCAAATCTTTCCGCGAACACCATTATTCTATTAAAAATTGTAGTATCGTCACACAATCTTTAAATTGAATAGCTAATATAGAGAAGCGTGGACGCTTTCTTCTAGTTTCGTTTACTAAAGTTAAAAAAAGTTGCGCATTACAGTGCAAAACTTGATGTGCTCCAGCAACGCTGGCACGCCGGCGTCTTGCAACGCCTAGCAACGCCTAGCAATGCTTGCATGCCGCACGCGTGACTGAAACGAACATGCCTGGCAAGACGTACCGTGCTCCTCCGCAGGTGGGCGACAGTGCGCATGCGCAAGCGAATGCCACGTGGTTAAGCAGTGAGGTGAAGCGCTCGTTCAGGGCCAGGAGCGGCGTAAGGACGCATGAAGGTAGCTTTGGAGCTACCTTATGCTGAGGAAGCACCAAGGAAGCCTTCATCGAGGGCCCCTCAGTAAGGAAGCTTTCAGAGTGACATAAGGTAGCCTCACCCCAATGAAGGCTTCCTTAGTGAGGTAAGGAAGATTTCATTGTTTGGCTTCTTATGCTGAGGAAGTACCAAGGAAGCACCAAGGAAGCCTTCACCAAGGGCGCCTCAGTAAGGAACCTTTCAGAGTGACATAAGGTAGCCTCACTGCAATGAAGGCTTCCTTACTGAGGTAAGGAAGATTTCATTGTCTGGCCCTAAGAACCAGTTCGCGGTTTTGCGCTCGCTACTTAAGGAGGGCTGGCAGTGCATTCCTGGTGCGTGAATCGTACAAGCTCCTGGTAGAATAAGACATAGCGCTGCGTTCTGCCAACTCATTTACGCTTGCGATACGGCCTGTCGATGGAGAATGAAAATAAAGGACATTAATAAACTACTTCAAGCATTGCGTAAACGCCCGGCACCGCACGTTTATACTGTAGAACTTGCCGTATAACATCTAATTTATATTTTATATTTAATTAGCAAGCAGAAACATTCTGCAATTCCTCGATTAGCTCGTCATATGATGACGTACACTTCAGAGGCGGCACCCTATCCTCTATGACGCGTCCTCCCCTTCTTCCACCTCCGGCTTGGGAGTGGCCCGTTTGCTGACGTAAGCGGCGAACTGAACGGTTCGTTTTCAGAACCAATATAAGATTCAGTCTTGCTACCCAAAAAGCAGCGCGCACAAGGCCCCGGAGAACGGGAGGTGCGGTGTCAGAGGTGATTGACTTGCCGCAGCTTGCCGTGTGTTGAAGAGCGTCATTTTACCGCGCGCCCAATGTTGGCGGTCACGTGATCGAGCACGCGTCGTCTCTAGCCCGACCGTGGCTGAGCCTGCTTAAAACAACCGAAACTTCGAAAAGTGGCGACACTCTCCTCCTCCGCTTTCACCCCTCCTGGTACCTCATCTCTTTCGCACTCCCTCCTCAACCGTGGCGCCGCCTACAACGCTTAAACATAGCAGACGTCCTTTCGCTGAGTGAATGCACGTGTAGGGAGGTGGTGCGTTTTAAGCGTTCATGTTGGCTTTCTAGCTTCGAGTAACTTGTGTACAGCATCAAATTGCTATACGGAGGGTTACACGAATTCAGTGACGGCAGATTTGTTTTCCTGTTTTGATAACTATTTTGTTTTTAATTGTCTAAACAAGCGCTAACGCCGTACTATGACGACTCCGAATGTATCGCGTGCGCTACAATTAGGTACGCAACATTTTTCATACGCGTGTCGGAAGACCTTGTGTCGAATGGTTGTAAATAACACGTTTACGATAGAACGCCAACATCTTGGCCTCCAGTAAGCCTTCAGTAACCTAAATATTCCGCGCCGTGCTTACCAGGTGAATTTGCGGCGCGCGAAAGCTCGCGCCCACGCGTCTCATGTATGCGCAGATGATGCAGGACAGATCGTACGCATCGAAGCGCGGAGCGAGCACAGATATCTAATGTTTACGCACGCCATATAAGAAATAACGTTGTCCGACAAGGCGGCACCCATGGCGGCACCCAAGGCTTCGCTTCAGAGTGAGTTCTCGTGATGGCTAGTTCTCACTCGCGTTGATCGCCAGGAACTATTGAAATGAGCTTTCGCTTTCTCTAACCTCACCGGAAACGTCCGTTGTCAGCACATAGCGCGTCCAATTTGCAAAATCATTCTGCGATTCCAGCGCCCGTAGGCCTAACGAGATCGCGTACGCATAGCAACAGGATTACAACTTTAAGGAAATAAGCATAAAGTGGCGACGGTGATTGGCTCGGACCTCGGGGAAAGCACCAGCGCGTCAATACGGAACTGCACGGTAGTTGAAGCCGAGGAAGCGGCCGTAGCTCTAGCGGCAGTGGAGGGCTATCGAGGCAAATCCCTAACGATTCTAACAGACTCGCAAACAGCATGCCGGAATTACATGAATGGCAGGATCAGCCGCAAGGCGCTGAACATTCTCCGCTCTAACGGCCGACCGACAGACAAGCAAAGCAAACACTCGATAGTTTGGATACCGGGACACACGAGTGTCGAGGAAAATCTGGAGGCAGATAGAACAGCTCGAGGGTACGCAACAAACCGGGCGTCCAAGAACACTGCCGCCATAGAGGACCCAGAACCGGTAGGCCAAACATACGCTGACACGCTAAACTACTTCAGGGGCGCCAGAATGAGATATCCGGCACCTGACAAACAACTTAACAGAGAAGAAGCCGTAATCTGGAGGCAACTACAAACGGCGACATACCCGAACTTATACACACTAAACAAAATTTACCCTACCCAATATAAGAACACATGCCCCTGGTGCGGGGACAAGCCCACGCTATATCATATCACGTGGGCCTGCCAAAAAGCAAAAGAAATAACCATAATAGAAAACCCGAGTGCGGAACAGTGGGAGAGGATGCTTTCCAGCGACATCCTGAAAGTCCAGCAAGGGCTAGTAAGGCGTACTCGCACGGCAACTACTTTCGAATGAATGTTTGATGTTTAATGACGCAAGGGCCAAGTATGGCCTAAGAGCGCCAATCTAGTGTTAATGAGTTTGTAGTGGTCTAATAGGATCTGTGAAGCTAGTGTGACGTGGCTGTTAAGGGGCCTAAAAGATGTTGCTGCACATGGCATAAAATCTACGCGTAATAAAATTATGGCAATGAAAAATGACGTGTACTATGAACACTAAAATGCATTGGGAAAAATGATGCAATATACAAAATATGTGAGATGCTAAAATTGTCTAAGAGCACTAATGCCTCGCCAGAGCCCTTGAACCCAAGGGCCGAGAGGCATGTGCTATACGAAAGAACTATCACAGCGCTATCCTCTTGAGAGAGGAGGCGCTACGAACGTATGGGGCTAATTACATGTAACACAACATCTTTCAGGAAACCTAGGACTGCGTTGGTATCAAAGAGCGGTTCTGCACCGAGTAACATAACAGGATGAAGGGGGATATGCTGCCGGTATGCTAAGGGAAAATGTTTCTTTCATATTCGGCTTCCCGAGACTCCAGGAGGACGTGGAGGACGGTCAGCCTCTCCCCGCATCTACCACAGGTTGGAGGCTCACTTCCAGTGAGTTAAAAGTTATGCGTGCCAAATGTGTGTCCTATTCTTAGACGACAGAATAGGACATCTGCCCGCCGTGATTTTGTTACAGGAGGCCAGAAACCTAATTGTGGCTTTATTACATGCAGCTTATTATTTGTTTCCAGGTCCCACAAGCGTTGCCAGTAGTTTCGCAGTTTCCTTCTTAAGAAAGGCTTCAGGTCTGTGACAGGTACTGCAGCGGTAGAATTAACAGCGTGTGATGCAATTGAAGTGGCCATCTGGTCCGCTAGAACGTTACCCTGGATGCCCCTATGCCCAGGCACCCAGCATATAATCACATGCTGGTTAGATACATATGCTTTACATAAGACGGAATACAGTTCAATTATTACATGATTTTTGTGCTTACAGAACGATATCAAAGACTTCACAACACTTAGGGAGTCCGTATATATAACTGTTTTTTTTTAGTTTTGATTTCCTTATATGCTTCACGGTCGACAATATTGCGTAGGCCTCAGCCGTGAAGATACTAGTTTTCGGATGCAGTAAATCGGATTTTGAGAAGGATGGACCGACGGCTGCATAGGACACCCCGTCGTGCGACTTTGATGCGTCTGTGTAGAATTCCGTGCAGGAATGCTTATGCTGGAGTTCCCGGAAATACATTTGGATTTCAATCTATGGAGCGTGCTTTGTAACTTGCATGAAAGATATATCGCATTGTATCATCTGCCACTCCCAAGGAGGTAGCAGCTTAGCTGGAGGCATTAGGCAATGTCTGAGGAGTGGGACATCCATTTCAGCGCTAAGCTCCCTCACACGCAGTGAAAAGGGCTCTCTTACAGTGGGACGATTGCGAAAGAGTGTAGCATCTGTTATATCGTTAACGGTATTGAAACACGGATGTTGAGGATTAGAGCGAACTTTTAGAAAATATGTTTCGCTGCTGTATGTTCTCTGCAGATGGAGTGTCCACTCATTTGATTCTACATATAGACTTTCAATGGGACTTGTTCTGAAAGCGCCCGTGGCCAGTCGGATTCCTAGATGGTGAACCGGATCTAGCATCTTTAGCGCACTCGGGGCTGCAGAATGATAAATCACGGCACCATAGTCCAATCGTGATCGACTGAGGCTTTTGTGAAGATTCATCAAACATTTTCTGTCGCTGCCCCATGTTGTATGGGATAAAATTTTCAGTAAGTTCATTGTTTTAAGCATTTCACCTTGAGATACTTTATGTGTGGACTAAATGTTAGTTTAGAGTCAAATATGATACCTAAGAATTTGAGCTCTTTGTTCACAGGGACTTGCTGGCCATACATTTCGATATTAGGATCTGCAACGAGCCCTCTCTTTCTTGTGAAAAGCACACAATAACTTTTGTTAGGTTTTACTTTAAATCCGTTTTCGTCTGCCCATTTGGACACTTTGTTCAAGCCCTGTTGTACTTGCCTCTCACAGACTGCGAGGTTGCAGGATTTGAAACCTATTTGTATATCATCTACGTAAACAGAATAAAAATGGCTGGCGGTAATGAAGCACGAAGGGTGTTCATTTTCACGATGAAGAGCGTGCAGATAAGCACACCTCCCTGTGGTACACCAGTTTCTTGTATAAAAGGTCGCGACAATACATTGCCGATTTTCACGCGGAAGGTACGTTTGGAAGATAGCTTTCTAGTGTTAAGAATGGCGAGCTGCAAGGCAAGATTGCCACCCAGTTACGACTTGGGGACACGACGCGCATCCCCCACTGTTAAGAATGGCGAGCTGCAAGGCAGGATTGCCACCCAGTTACGACTGGGGGACACGACGCGCATCCCCCACTCACCGTCGCTGCAGCTAGGAGGCGTTCGAAGAAGCGGCCTTTGTGCTGAAAACCGCCTCCTTCCACCAGCCCCATCGACATTGTGACGGAACGAGTTCGGTGTGCGAACAATGGTTCCGGAGTTCTCCAGCGCGGACCTGATCTGATACGCATGGACAAGCTGCCGCGGGAAAGCCGTATTTTGGTGCTTCCCATGCCTCGGCCAGACGCAGGACAACGAGCTACCCACGATTGGCACCGATACTTCCCGGAACGGCACCCCTCCAACGCCATCGTCGGGCATCGAAATGTGTGTGCCTTTGTGTACGTAAACTGTTCTGCGGAGGGGCGGCAGGTTGGCGATGAGTAAACGAACAGTCGCCGCCTCGTATGGCCGGCGGACCGAGTGTATAAAAACTGTTGTTGTGCGAATGCTGGATTCACTTCTCTCATGCAGTCATGTTGGACTGACACTCTTCTTTTTCAAGCAGTCATGTTAGACTGATTTAATTTCTGTAAATAAACCCTTATTCCTCGTTCTCGATGAGAAGCAGTTCTTCACTTCATCGACGTCCTCAGCGTAAATAAGTTGGACGACGGCATGGGCCAGCTACCTTCGAATTCATGTCGTACTCCAATCTTGGCAAAGGACCACGAGCGATGGGATTGAGCCCCCAATCCTGACACTAGTATGTTTAGCATATTTCCACGGATGCCCATTCCCGACAAGTCTCGCAAGATCCCGTATCACCACATTGTGTCGTACGCTTTCTTCATATCGAGGAATATCGATAAGAAGAACTGTTTATGTACAAATGCATCGCGGATATTTGCTTCAATGCGTACAAGATGATCAGTTGTGGACCGCCCTTCTCTGAAGCCACGCTGATAGGGATCAAGCATATTGTTCAGTTCAAGGAAATGTATTAGTCTACGATTAATCATTGTTTTAGAATAGCTTACAAAGACAACTTGTAAGAGCTATCGGGCGATAACTTGCCGCCAAGGAAGGGTCTTTACCCAGCTTCAAGACGGGAATAACAATAGCTTCCTTCCATGAGGATGGAAGGTACCCGGCAGCCCAGATGGTGTTGAAAAGTGCCAGAAGTGTCAGTTTTGTGTCTTCGTGTAAGTTCTTAATCATGTCATAGATGATTCTATCAGCTCCCGGTGCAGAGCTTCTACATGTGCTCAATGCAGCTTTAAGCTCGGCAATATTAAAAGGACGATTATATGGTTCATCCGGACGGCATTTACGATCAAGTGTCTTAAGTTCAGCTAATTGTTTATATTTGAGGAATGATTTTGTGTAATGTGTGGAGCTTGACACATGTTCGAAGTGTTCGCCCAGAGCGTTCGCCTGGTCCTCGAAGGTAGTCCCTTGGTCGTCCACTAAGGGCAGAGGGTGGATTTGTTGCCCATTTATCTTTCGTACGCCATTCCATACTTTGGACTCTTGGGTGTAGGAAGTGATGCCCGAGAGAAAACTCTCCCAGCTAGCCCTCCTTGCCTGTCTCCGTGTGCGCCTTCCTTGTGACTTTGCGAGTTTAAATTCTATGAGGTTTTCTGCAGTCGGGGAGCGACGCAGCAAACCCCACGCTTTGTTTTGTTTCTTTCGTGCCAGTCTGCACTGCTCATTCCACCAGGGTACCCGTCTTTTACAAGAGAGACCTTGTGTTTGGGGAATGAACTTTTCAGCTGCGTCGATTACAGTGGCGTAGCTAGGTCTTCTGGCACCCGGGGCCCATGGGTCTACTGTCAGCCTCCCCCCCCCCCCCCCCCGCCCCGGGTGTAGTCGACGAAGGCGAGAGTATCGACAATTTCCGGATGTCTTCAGACGTATATGACACCCCCCCACTGGCCCCTTGCACCCGGGGCCCACGGGCCCCCGGCCCCCCCCTGCTGCTACGCCACTGGTCGATTATAAAACAAGTAAAATATGCTACTGCATTGTCTATGTTAAAATCAGTGATAAGATCTCGTGATAAGTAAGTTTATTCTTTAAAATGAATCCATTCGACGGAGGCTAGTTTCCACCGGGGGTATGTGGGGGGCATTCATGCTGACCCATTGAATTTAACGTTACAGGGAAGTGGTCACTTCCATAGGGATTCTTGATTACATGCCATTGCAAGTCCGGGAAAATTGATCGGCAGCTACCTTCAGTTGGGCCCTGGATTAGGGGCACCAACCCTGCAAATCAAGATGGAAGAAGCCATCTGAAGAACCACTAAATCCATATGTAAATAGAGCAAAATAAACGTTTTTCACCACCACCTACAACTTTCTGCGGAAATGAAGGGAAAGCTACGGAGGCAAAGCGCGCACAAGTGAGAGCGCTTCTGAAAAGAGTCCCACGTTTTTATCCACGGTAGTGTAGGCTGGGGAAGACAAAACATAAACACCTTATTAGCAAAAGTTAAAGGAGACAGAACACACCAACGAGTGCAAATGTTTACTTATTTTGCGGCTTTTCCCTTCCGCGTCTGGGGAAACGCGAAATCGTCGCACGTGAAAGCTACGTCGACGCAGCGTCTGTCCCGAGCAACTAAAAGCACTGTTAAACCGGACTACTTGGCGCGGTTACACTTGTGCAGCAGCCACACGCCCGTAGTTTTCTTTTCATTGTTACAGAACGTTGTCCGCGAGTATAGTGGAGTAGGTGTGCCGACCAACCTATGGAGAAAAACATCACCGACCGGTCTGGAGCGTAGTTCGCCACGTTTCCGCATCATGACGCAAAAGTGGCGCTGCGCTCAGTAGAACGGTTCTCAGCGGCGCATGTCCTCTGGCACTTGTGGCAGACGGCGCGCAACAAATAAAGCACGGAGAATGAAAAACTGTCATCTGTGGCATTCAGTTTGTGCAGTGAGATACAGGTCTCTGTTGCGTATACGTGTTAGAAAGTTGCTATGTTGAAGTTTGTACGACAAAAGGGTGAGCGGCATGGTTAGCGGAAGCGAATCTCTGCTGGCGATTAAGCGAAGTCCACACCAAATAGTGGCGGTATTTCTGCTTCAGAGATCAACAAGCACACCTATTTCTTCGTTCTGAACTATAAATCACGAGCGCCTAAAGCAGCATTATTCCCAGCGCCTGCAAGAGCAGCAGCGGACACCACTTGTGGGCGAAGGACGCTTTGGAAAAAGTTCCTCACGCGTGATTTCACCCATGGTGTGAACTAAGAAATGTTTGCCAAAGATGTGGTAATGTGGTGGTTCCGTTCATATCTATAATATGATGCCCGAGAGAATAAAAGAGAATATTTTTTGTGACTGTGGATGACCGCAAACCCTTGGGAGAAAACAGGGCAACAAGCTGTGAATGAATCCTGCGCAAATTACGACGTCTGCCGGCGCTTGCGTAGCTTGTCATCGCGCACGTGTTGCACCATCCTCGGTCACTGGATCTGGAATCCACGGCTGCTGCATTTCCTCTTTGAGCGAAATTAGTTTTTAACATCACGCCCAATGAAGCTTCCTTGCGTTCGCATTCCCGTACGTTATTAAACTAAACGTCTTGAAGGGACGCACACCGATATGTCCCGCGAAGGTGCTTCCATTTAATGTACGTAAGGCGACAAACGCTATTCTAAAACTGTCTATCTTCTCCAGACAAATATAGGTGCTCTGTCTGCCTCACAAAAATACGAAACAATGTCTACCAAGGCGAAAATGCGACAAAGTGGACGTGCGTTCAAACGGTCATTACTCGCGAAACCATCATTACTCGCGAAGCGCGGAAAACGCAAGGTGCGCGGCCGCGAGCTTTCACGCGCCGGCAAACCTACGTGGCTATATAGGCCGTAAGTGCCCTACAGCAAGTGCGTCTCAGAGACATTGTGGCCGTACGAACTAAAAACAAACTAGCAAGCGAACGACTAAACAAGCCTGCGAAGGACAAACGACTGAACGAACGAGCAAACAACTAAACCAGCCAATGAACGAGTGGGCGACCGCACGTTCATTGTGGTGACCTATGATGCTGTCGTTCGGCGCCGAACGCACCCCGTAACTCACTTTCGGGAGAGCACGCACGCTTTTCATCGGTGCCTTAATTAAATTTGTATAGCAAATCCAGCGGGCGACCGCCAACAACGAACACCGACAAAACAGGCAAACAAGGCTATTCGTTCTAAAGAAGGTTGTAACCACAGAAAGCGATGTGGTTTCCTTAGATGAGTTTTCACGCTTGAGGCTCAAATTTTGTCAAAAGTACTGTGCTCAATCTTAAAAGTTTCATAATCACGTTTTTGCATGCAGCCTCGCGCGCCCGCGAATTCAAGCCTGTTGACGTACAAAACGATGAAGCGAACCAAATAGGACCACGTGGTGCTTATGTAAACAAAGCACACGTAACGTAGGAATCGTGTTAAAACGTGCAGACAAATGGCAACATGCTCAGTGAACTGTGCAATATCTACTACGTGATGGCGCGCAACAAATTCACCATTATCATCATCAGCCTATTTAGGTCCACTGCAGGACGAAGGCCTCTCCCTGCGATCTCAAATTACCCCTGTCCAACGCCAACCGATTCCAACTAGCCCTAGCAAATTTCCTAATTTCATCGCTCTGCCTAGTCTTCCGTCGTCCTCGATTGCGTTTCCCTTCTCTTTGTACCCATCGTGTCACCGTAATGGTCCAACGGTTATCTAATTTGCGCATTACATGACCTGCCCAGCGCCATATTTTTCTCTTGATGTCTATTAGCATACAGTATATACCCGTTTGCTCTCCGATACAAGCCGCTTTCTTTCTGTCTCTTAAAGTTATGCCTAGCAATCTTCATTACATCGCTCTTTGCACGGTCCTTAACTTGTTCTCGAGTTTCTTTGTCAGCCTCCAAGTCTCTGCCCCGTATGTCAGCACCGGTAAAATGCACTGATTGTATATTTTCCTTTTCAACGATAACGGTAAGCTCCCAGTCAGGTGCTCACGATATTTGTCAGGCATCCATATGCTATCCAAACCATTTTTATTCTGTGAATTTCCTTCTCATACTCGGGGTTCCCTGTGATTAGTTGACCTAGGTCCTCCGACCTAGGACCTCGTACTCCTTCACAGACTCTAGAGCCTGACGCGCGATTTTGAACTCTTGTTCCCTTGCCCGGTTAATCATTATCTTTTGCATATTAATCTTCAGCCCCACTCTTACACTCTCCCTGTTAAGGTCCTCAATCATTTGCTGTAACTCGTCCGCAGTGTTGCTGATTAGAACAATGTCATCGGCAAACCGAAGGTTGCTGAGGTATTCGAAGTCGATTCTTAGTCCTAAGCCTTCCCAGTTTAACAGCTTGAATTCTTCAAGCACGCAGTGAAAAGCATTCGAGATTGTCTCCTTGTGTGACCCCTTTCTTTTCATTATAGGTATCTTCCTACTTGTACAGAATTAAGCTGGCTGTGGAATCTCTATAGATATTTTACAGGGTATGTACGTAAGCGGTCTGCACTCCTCGACTACGCAATGCCTCTATTACTGGTATTACTACTGAATCAAACGCTTTTTCATAATCCATGAAACAAATTACGCAAGCCTAACACATACTACACTACGAGAGACTCGCAAATATAGTCGTGTGGAGGATGTTGGTCTGCAGCTCTTCCTCCCAATTCGATGAATCCGTGTTTCTTCTTAACCCTTCGCGCTTACCGTACAGTATTGAAAAGGGCTTCTTGCCTTTGCTGAAACTGTTTTGGCATCCGAAGGCGCAGCAGGTCATGGTGATGGCAAATGCCGTGAAGCGACGACGCATTTACTACAAAACTTGGTTCAACACGTTCGCAATCCAAAACACGGAAGAGCAACGGCGCCACCATGCGCTCCTCACACGCTTCTTAAGCAAAAATCGCGAAGGAGCGACTGTAAACAAACGAAGCCGGCGCGAGGTCCCACGTCATGTCACTAGGCCAATAGCAGCGACGGCCTCGTCCAGGGCGCGCGAGGAGGCGGTATTCTTCAACGCGTGTCGCTACTTTACGAAGTTTGAGGGGTTTTAAGCCTGGTGAGCGCATACGCGTGCCAAGTGTTGGAGGTCATCTGCGGCGGGTGTGCCAATGTTAAGGGCGAGCAGATGGCCAATGGCTTCATGCGCGTCTAGTGTGGAGGTCACGTAGTTCAAGTTTTGGAGAAGCGAGCGGCATCACGAAGCGCCCGCTTTGGGACAAGCAAGTGCGCTCCCCGTCGCGGCGCAGCTCATAACGCCATTGCGACAGCGAGTGCTCGCCATCATCGAGATCTTGTGTTTGCACGTGCGTGACACTACGCTTGCTTTAAAAGCAGACATTTTCAGCGATTTATATGGCCTGAAAAACTATAAACCTTACTGTGTGCAATTGTCTAATACTTTGCTACCGCTACACATGAAACTTCTCGCGAGCAGGAGGGCACAGATGCCGATAGAGCAGGCATAAATTAACCGATCACTGAAGCAAGGATGCAAGCTTAACACCTTACGTTAAAATCCTGCAAACCAGCAATTTCCCTGGCGCCAACTTATTTACAGCAGGCTTTCACCAGCCGACACAATTTCATTCCGATTTGTTGTTTGAACAGAGATGTGCTCGCTCACACGACCTTTTGTCTCGCAATCCCGCATTTATGAGCGCTTTCCGAGGCTTTGACTGCTCGCTTCCAAACGATCGCACTTACCCGTTACGGAGATTTGGATGCAGTGAACTCGATCCAAAGAATGGAAACAAAAAAGACCATACAGATTTACAAGAAAGGGAAAAAATTGGATGGAAATTCTGTACAATAAAAAAGGCAGTGCCTTGCTATTTGAAGCTCGAGCTGGATGCCTAAAGACAGAAAAAAAAAAGCATACCAGAGCAAATATTCGCAACAAGATGAGGTAGGTGTCTGCTGCAGCAAAAATCCAGAGACCACTCAGCACATCCTAATACAATGCATAGGGAGGCCCATAGCGAGGCACAGCAAGGTTCATAGGTAACCTACTCCTTCCAGAAGCGCTTGGATTTAAAGTGGATGGCAGCATCAACCCATCAGCAGCCGAGATAAGCAAGTGACATTTACAGTATTGGTGGAAGAAAAGCAGAGGAGAGATTGATGCGAACACATCCGTTACATGCAAAGGTAGCGGTACAAGGTGGATAGAGAAGTTCTGAGGAAGAGAAAAAAAAGGTTAAGCAGATTTATACAAAAATACTAGAATAAAAATAATGAACCATTACCTGATTAGCTCAAGGAGGCTAGGGGACAACTTGTCAATGAATCCCTTCAAAGTGGATGCCAATAAATCACAATCATTGATTGGCCAAGAAGCAGGCGGTTCTAACATCCTTCTTTAATGATTGCATGCAGTGGGAGCAATGCATTGGCAGGGTAAAGCTTTTTCTTTGCACTATGGCGAGAATGAAACTGACGACAATGACTTGGCAATGACAACTATTTTCCTAACTCACCCAATTCTTTGTCAATACCCCACAGTGGGTATGAGGCACTCGTAGAGGAAAACCAACCAACTACAGCCGCCACCGCCGCCTGCTCAACGGAAAGTTCGGATGGGCACAGTAAACCTAGTTTCGAGCTTTTAACTGCCATTACAGTAAAAGTCCATGGAGCTGTACAAGGAAGGCAGATGAGAAATTGGCAAAAAACACTGATACACCACATAGGGTATAATGCCTTGCTTTTTGAGGCCCGAGCTACCTGCCTGAGGACTCGAGGTACTAGAGCAACAAGGGGACCTGTCTCCGCTGCAGAAAAAATAAAAATAAAAGAAATCTGGCAACAACTCAGCACATTGTAAAGTCATGCAAAGATATCCAGAATCGGAGAGAACATCCACATTCCAGATGTGCTGGGGTTCGAGGGTGATGGGACCATTAAATGGTATGTGTTGGTGATCAGCAGGGGACGATTGTAGTCTGTGGAAAAAGAAAAGCAGTGAAGAAGTGGGGACAGGGTCATCATAGGCAAGTTTACAGGATAAAAAAGAGATAGACAGAATGGTTGATTAGGATATAGTAAACCTTAGTTAGCTCACGCAGAATAGGAGAGTATTTGCCGCCACTCTGACTCCAAGTGGATGCTGTTAGCTGTTACGGTCATGCGGTGGCGACATATAATGGCCGCCTGGTGTTTATTAACAACTACTTAGTGCTCATACTCCACCCACCTTTTCCTATTATCCATTGCTATTGGCACTATTGGATTGAATGCACACATTGGAGGTCACCACAATTGACATATGCGCCAAGCATGCGCAATTTTTGGCGAGGACACTGTTGTAGGACACCACCACAGAAAACAAATTTTGGCACCACTACTTTTCTGTGTCAGGCAGATAACTTATGGGACAACCCTGTTGTTGCCCACCATGGCGAGTGTTTTCTACAATGTGGAAAGGCCATTCAAAACCCGGAAAATCACAACACGTGGGTCAATGCAATACATACAGCACCAGCAGGCCACCATAGACTCGACTTTTTATCGTCTCATGCCCTTTCGTATGTATGTCAGCCTGCAGCAAGACATGACTGAACAGGTTTCACTGCCAGGTTTCATGGCCAGGCCAGTGGGGAATTTATCCATTTAAAAAGCACTTGCAGAGAATTTTAGTGAGGACATCTAACAGTGCAGCAAGATGCAAAAGCACAGGGTTCATAGCAGCTTTTGCAGAAAAAAAAAATTCATAGGTTTTCAAGGAATAAAGCACCACGATGTCTGATAGCTTGATAACAAAATCGCTGTCTTAAACAACGAACACTTTTATTTTTGTTGCTACTGGAACGAAAATGTGTTTGCTAAGTCTCTCTCGCATGCACCATCACAAGTCACCACAGTGATGCTAACTGGATCAGATTGGCACGACTCTTCTTCACCTGCATAAACCTTGTGGTCCGATAGACAAATTACATCCACTAACCTTAGCTGTGAGCAAAGTTCAGGAATTTTTTAAGCTCTCAAAAGACACAAAAGGGGCCCTGCACCACTTCTGAAAAAACTTGAGTGGGACTGATAGTGGTACCACAATGCAGCGATTTCGTGCACCTTGCGCAACGACGTGACCTCGGATGTGTGGCACTACCATCATTCGTTGAAAATTTAATATGCAATTTACGTTAAAAAATAAGGAGGAAAAGCTATGGCATTACATTTTACAGTAATTTTAATTATGGGAACAAAACCCTTCCACATTGAAGGGTTTTCAAGGACCACTACAACTCCTGAAACACAATACACTAGGGTAATGGAGGACTCCATGCTTATTTTCACTGAGGGTTCTTTAACAAACATATAAACGGAGATGTGTGGCTAATGTTCTTCCAGTGAATGCACAGGATAAGCTGAGCAGTTGTGCCAGAATAGCATGCAAAACTGCATTAACATGAGGGTTCTTGGAGGAAGCAAACACAGTTGTTCCAGTCTTCATGATGCTGTCAAAGGCAGTGCTTGGCCATGCACCTTAGAGTGGACATTGGGATAAGCCTTAGAACAGTTAGCAGCAAAAGGCGAGCACATTATTTCTTGCTGCAAACCACAACACTGCATTCCGTAGCATAATTTCAATGCAAATTTAAAGCAACACTATGACATTTACATAATTTAAACTGTTTTGTGCATGGGCAGGCAATGTTACCTAGCATATGCACAAGGGTTTTGGGTTTGCATGCCTTGGACAGGCTGCACTTGCACCTTTCAATTTGATGATGCTCCACAACAAAAAGTTTTTTTTTACTATTTTATTTTGAATAATTTAAAAGGTACCACGTCTGCTTCTGTTACAGTAACCATACTCAAAAAATTTACAGATGCATAGAAAATTGCACAATCACCACACACTCAAAACAAAGTCCATTCATCAAGGCTCAAAGTCAATTAAAATACGACAGACAAGCTATTTCAATAAAAGCATTGAAGAGATAGGCTTTGGTCTGACAAGTTCATAATAAAAAAAAATTAAATGTTGCAGCATCCTAAAAAGTGATATAAATACCATCAGCATTACAGTTACTATGATTACCCGATGATAAAAGACCAGAACAGTTATTTTTCTCTCGGACTACAAAGGACATTCAGCAATCTTCCGTCACCTGACAAACATGGGAGTCTGACAATGGTTCTCATGATGAGCTTGAATGCAGGCGAGCACCCTCACACACACGGTCTCTAAAAGGGACTAGAATGATTTAAAAAAAAAAAACGGAGGAGCATCGTGAAGTGTAATCACAGTTGCAGTGAAACAGAGTATGTACACAGGCGTGGAGCAAAAGCTCACCGCTGCACCACGTTCACTAGATCCCTGACCGTGTTGTGCAGGTCCGTGAACAGCTTGGCACTGGCAGCGCTGTTGTTGCTGGAGCATGTCCGCAGCTGGTCGCCCTGCGTCTCAAGACGCGACAACAGCTCCCGGAAACGAAAACGGCCGTGTGGCGGCACACTCTCGGCATAGCTGCTGCAGGAGGAACACAAGAGCTGCACCTTGTCGGACAGTTGCATTACGCTGACGCTGCTCAGGGAGCCTGGCACAGCCGCCTTAAGAGCCACAATGCCACTTTCCAGTGCACTTGAGATCTCCAGGATGGAGCTCTTGCTGTCAGCCAACCGATCCTCATCTCTTTGTGCACCTTTCTTGGGCTGGGGAGAGGTGCTCGGCTGGTTGCGAGGCACCACAGGAGGTTTAGGTTGACTGGGCGCACCTGACGATGACGACGATGACTTCAGAAACTTGTTGCCTGTGCTGGAGGAGAGCTTGGAGGCTGCCTTAAGGGCAGGCTTGGTCGGAACAACAGGCTTTGATGTAAATTGTTGCTGCTGTTGCTGCTGCTGCTGGGGGTCAGGTGCATCATCTGGTGTCCTTGGCGGAACGGTGACTGTTGAGGGTGGTGATGGAGGGCTTGTTTTCTTGCTTTCTCCTCCATCATTTTTTGAAAGGCGTAATGACTCTGGCCGCTTGGCACCAATCTTGGGGCTCACTTTGCCACCACCTGTCTCTTTCTCCCACAGCTTCTTCAGGCTACTAATGCTTCCAGAGCTTTGCCGCTTCTCTTCTTCTCCTTGTGCTGGTGGCTCTAGAGACTGGGTGGGCGACTGCAATCGCTCTGGCTCCCGTTTCTTGCTGTCCTCTACAGGAGCTTTCTTCTGCGGAGCAGAAGCTTTGGCTAGTACATCGGTAGCATTTTTTTCAACAGGGCTACTTCCACGGCAGGAATCTCCAGTTGTTTGAGCACATGCTTCCCCTGTTTCCGCAGCTTTTCGACGAGCTTTCATCTTAAGGTTCTCAAACAGCTCCGATACCACCTGCGCAGCAGAGTTCCTTGCTGATATTTCTGCTAACGGTGAAGAATGAACATCCTGGCACTGAAGTGTCTGCTGGTCTGGATTGCTAAACTCTGGTGGTGGAGGGAACCCCTCATCACTGTAAGAAATAGGGCTGCCATCTGGAGCCTCTGGCATCACGGGACTCTGATTACTGTCTGAAGCTGCTTTCGTGGCAGCATTAGAGTTTCCTGAGTGACGGCTCAACTGGTCATCCACAGAGCCACTCTTTACAAGGGGGTGCTTTGGAGGGCTAGGTGGTCGGTCCTTTGGTCGACGCTTAAGAGTTCGGCGCACAACGGACGATCCAAAAAGCGCAACTGGTGACACTGTTGCTGGTGCTGCTTTTCCATCCTGCGACTGCAGTGCAAGCGATTCAAACGACTCTCTTTTTTGTGTTACTCCCACCTGAGCCTCACTTTCACTTACTACATCTTGTAAGCCATCATTAGGCACATCTCGCCCAGGAGTTGTAGACTTCCCATCAAACCTGTGATGCCTTGCTAGCCTGGGAGATGGTCCTTGCTTAGTCCCTGGCCTCCTCATCTCAGGAATAGAGCCAGTCTCAAAAGCATCACTTACTTTAGTGTGTGTCAAGTCAGACTTTTGGCGCTGCAATATTGCATGTGGTGGTGTGACGTCTCCAACCTTGCAACGTGCGTGACCATAATCAGCCCCGGCAGCCACTCGAGCTCCTGAACCAATAGAAAGCACATTTCCCATCTGGTAGTGAGCATGTCCAACTTCGACAACAGGCTCTTGGTAGGATGTCCCAGTGTGCAGTCCATGTTGCCTCAATGATTCTAGGTAGGCACCAATACGAGCCCCCTTAGGCAACGTCCCATACCTATTGATGGCACGCTTGACATTCTGCACCTCCAAGGCTGCAACCTGAACCTGTAAATAAATGAACATGTTTCATGTCTATAATTGGATTTGAACATTGCTATCAATAAAATGACTCATGTAAGAGCACTGCACAAGAGGAAGACTTGACAAGACTACCAAACATAGTTATCTGAACATTTATTTTCATCTCAACACAATGCAAGCATGATAAAACTTATTGTTTAAATGCTAAGTGTACCAGAACATTGACTACTAGGCTCAAGAGGTATAGGGCGCAAATGGCTCATCTAAATTTTCGACATCTCTGCTTGAGAGCATAAACTTGCTATTTGTTGGCTAACAAGAAAGCAAGTATAAATTGAAAACCCATTACTCTCAGACCAGTAAAAGGAGATCATATGCAACATTTATGCAGGCCATGCTGAGCAGCTAGCTGGCTAGTGCCGCAAATGGCACTGCTTTTTCTACTAATTATTTTACACAGCTCTTGGACTCTCCAGTAAGCATACTAAAAAATTAAAAACGACTTAACCCACTTGTAAATATAGTAAAGAGTAGTGTTTATTTTAATCAAAAAGAAAACAGAAGGGACGGGTTAGTGAAATGCACAGCAACTAAAGTACATTAAAAAAAGAAAGTAAGACCCATTGAAAATCGAGTCAACATTCTCAAACACAAATAAAAAGATTCTCAAACACAAATAAAAAGGAGATGCATACAGAAGCAAATATTTTCGGATATGAGCTATTATTATCACTTGACAGCAAGCTCATTTGTATGAGGCCCAAACCTTGACACAAGTGAAATTCTCTCTCTCAACAGCTGTTAGAACCTCAACTGTCCTGACATACTCTCAGCCCATGCACAACATCTCAGTGTTGCATTTCAGTGCTTTAGAGAGTTTATTTTAGTTTGGATGAGGGACACCTGCATCTTGGCATCAGCCAACACTTCTTTTTTTTTTTAGCTCAAACTCTTTCAAAGAAGTGACGGCGCACTTCCTTCCCTGTTCATTCCTAAATGCGTAGGTCCTTTCTGTTCTCATCCTCCTTCCACCGCGTGTTCGGCCAATGGACTGTTTGAAACATCCTCTTGGTAAGTTGTACAGTCAATGTCTGATTTCTCGGACTTCCTAGGGGGTCGCGAAAACGTATGAAAAATCGGGCAGCTCGAAAAAAACGTATGAATTTCTTTTACTGCCCTTGAGGGCTCAAATCGCCACAGGCACAACTCGAAAAAGCTCTGAATGCCTTCCAGTACACTTTAGGCATATCAGTGCTCATACTGTGACAGGAGATGGCGGGTGCACGCATGTATAATTAAGGAATATATACTGTATCCCGTGACAATTGCCCCTTCCCACGCTTATGCTTCACTGCGTAGCATTACTCTACTAAGGCAAAGCTGACTTTTGGAAACCGCAATTATGCAATGCGTCATGCTTTCCAAGCTTCGAAGCCATTGAGGATTACAAAAGCGCAGTCGGTGCCATTGCTAGCAGTGGCGAACTCTTTTAATGAAAAACACCCCACCGACCAGCAAGAACCTTGGTAGCGAAAGTCGAAGCAGCTAGGCTTGCCGCAGTGGTGGCTACGGCTGCCAGTGGATACGCGTGTGAAAGCACTGGTTCGAGGCGGCGAGGTAATCAAAATGGCGGCGGTGGTGGCTTCGAATGCTTACCTGCGGTCACGGAAAAAGTTTGGAAAATCAGACGGCCCTAAGGGTTCTTGCATTCGAAATTTCAGACATTTTTATACACCGACTCTATGGGGTAAGTGATGGTACCGCGAAGCGGAAAGTCGGTCATTGACTGTACACTGACAACTCCTGCAGCTGACGACACGGCACCAAAGTAGATTCTTAACGATTCTTCTGTTACTCGAGCTAGTGTTACCACGACTTTCATTGACTTTCAATAAAATTACAGCTACTTTTCCCTGATAAAAGCACAAATCCCCTTAGTTTTCCCTAAGTATTCCCAGACTATTCGAAATCCCTCAGAATTCCCAGTTTTCCCGGTTGGAGAGAGAGAGAATAAACATTTTTATTAGGTAAATGCAGCTTTGGAGAGGCGTCCTCATTCCAGAATGCCTGGAGCTCGGGCCGCGTCCTGGGTCCTCACAATTAGCCGTTGCTGATCCTCGAGGTCGGAGCTGGCCAAGGCTCTCTCCCAAAGCTCGTTGTTGTGGTAAGGGTTCAGAGCATTTAATGGTGCTGCTCTGCAACCCCCTACTATGTGCCTGAGGGCCCCGGGCTCTACACAGAAGCGGCATTGCAGAGAGAATTGTGTAGGGGCTGTGAGGCGATTTCTGGAAGGGTGGTGGACTGTATTAACCTATAGAGCTCAGAAGAATCGCTCCTGCTCTCTAGGTAGTGACTTGTGTGGGGGTGCATATGTTCTGCAGGTTAGCTCATAGTGTTGTGTGATGTCCTGGTACGAGACTAGAGGGTGCATGTGCTCGGGTTCAGATTCCTCGGCATCAGCTCGGTGGGTCAAATCTCGAGCCACATGGTTGGCGACCTCGTTGCCAGGAATGCCGTGATGAGCTGGCACCCAGATGATCAAGACTGATCTCATTGGCGGCTTTTGACTGATGATCTGGCGCGTAGTGGTATGAATTCGCCCGCTAGCAAAGTTGTGGCACGTCTGTTAGGAGTCGATCACTATGACTTCAACCTCTGTTTGTGAGACCGCAAGGGCCATGGCCGCTTCCTCAGCTTGGAGGTGATTGTTTCAGGTGAGCGAAATGCTGCTCCTACGTTATTTGTTGACAACTACAGTGGCTGTTGTGGCTGTGCATCTGGGGTAAAACCCCACATCCATGTAGGCTGTAGAAGGTAAAGTTCCATATTGCTTGTGTATGGCCAGGGCCCGGGCCTCCCTTCACAGTGCGTGGTGCACTGGGTACATGCTGTGAGGTCATGGGGTAAGCTCACAGTCTGAGGTGGCGGATGGCTGAGAGGGGCAGGGAGCCCCAGGTGTAAGAGGAAGGACCTCCCTGCTTCCGTAACCGCCAGCCTTATTCGCCGACTGAATAAATGTGCTTCGATCAGCTGCTTGGCCGTGTTGTGCAGTCCTAGTCATAGTGGGTGTTCTGTGGAAGTACTGATTGGCAGGCCCATCGCCTGCTTATATGCCTTTCTGATCACCGAGTTGATTTTCTTGAATTCCATTGCGTTGAGTTCAAGAAAATCAACACAATGATCCCGGTTGGTAGATACCCTGTCATACAACTAAAACGATGGAGCTTTTCCTTAACCCCTTAACTGCCAATGATGAGATAACTCGCCATCACAACGAGCATCCTCTGGTGCCGATGAAGTGTTCAACTCATCATGAATGTTTGGAAATTTTTGCACATGTGTATGTGTTCAGGTTCTTCTAATTTTGACAAGAAAATAATACACAATAACTTTGGTCAATTCTTATTGCACTTTTAAAAATGTTTTCAGAATTTGTCACGGCAGTTAATGGGTTAAAAGGAACGACAACCGCCCAGAACATGTCATTTGGTAGAAATGGAAAGACCATGATTAACAAGGATAGAATCGAACAAGGTGTTCACAGTATAAGTAGTAATTATAACTTTAATATTGTTTGGTACTAGGGCTGGATTCCCATCATCTGACCGCAGATACTGTATGCAAGCTGGCTGTTAATTGAATGTGTTCAAAATCGCTCAAAATCACATTCTCTTTATCAAGGCGTAAGCCTTTAGTGGCTCATGCGTGTCTGGACGAAATCCATGGTGGAAGCAGGAAAGCGGTGATCACCGGCGAGTGTAGCAAGGAGAGGGGCCGCCATGCCAGTATCGCTGTGCGAGTGGGCACGTGGGAGAGCGCAGACATGCGCATGGGGGTGTGCGCACATCGGCGACAAACCTTGCAGTCATATGGCTGTGATTACATCCCATGCTTGCGGCCACTGCGGTGTCCGTTCGCAGAACAGATCAGACAACAGCAACAGAGGCAGTCATAGATAGGCTTTCGCCTATCACAGTTTAGCTCAGCAAAGTGCCCATAGATTTTTTGTAAGTGTTTGCGCTTTATACTATGTGTATTACAACCTAAAAAAAAGTTAAATGTGTTGCCATTCAGAAGCATATCTTCTGTTGATAACCAGAGCGAGCTGGGGTGAAGACTTTTAGCTCAAATGCGCGATCAGAATTTACATCCATATGAACTAGCGTGTGAAACAGTGTAGTAGTGTATGTCGCCATGTAGTTAAGGACGACACGATCTTACATTACACTCGTCATCTGGGCAGCACCACTTCATCACATGTCAAAGTACAGTGCACTGTAGTAAAAACATCATTTGGCTTTTGAAAGCCTGACTTCACTTGGCTAAGAAATAACTTGGCCTGACTTACATACAGTCGAACCTTGTTAATTTGAACTAATGCTGTCGTCCCGTCAAAGCTATGTGTATTCTAATAGGCGAAAACGCCCATTTGCAATGGTTAATTCGAACATACTGCGCTCCGCCAATGCTCTCAGCAGTGCACCAAATCATGCAGTGGAACCTTCGATTAGCATAGAGTATAGCATAGAGCATAGAGCATTACCATAGAATAAAAGCTTAGGAGAGGCTTCTCAACGCCGTGTGCGAAAAAAAAAAAAAAAAAAAAAGCTGTGGCGGAAATTTGTGCGCAGGCGTGCATCTCCATTACATCTGTTCGTGACAAGTTAGTGACTTCTGTTTGTGTCGTGGCACCGCCATGTACCCCTAGAGTCGATGTAAAAGAAAGGCTGAAATTTCGAACCCAAAAAACCTTCGCCGTCCGACTTTCAGGACTTTTTGCCATGACCGCAAGTCCAAAACGGCATTAATCGAAGCCACAACCACCGCCATTTTGATTATCACGCATCCTCGAGCCGGTGCTCTCGCACGCAAATCTGCTGACAGCTGTAACCACACCACGGCAATGCTAGGCCTAGCTACATCGACCTTCACTACCTAGCTCCTTGCTGTTCGATGCCGTGTTTTTTTCATTTTTCATTGGCGGCATGTCCGGACCCAGAGATTCTAAGCACCCTCTGCTGCGTTACAGGTCTGACCGCTGCCTTGATCAGGTGCCCCGTAGCTGCTTGGGACTGAGGGCCATAGGGTAATTGAGTGAGTCATTTGGGAGCGAGTGGCCGAATATGGCACCAGGGAGGCCAATTCCTGTTCTGGTGAGGGAGTGTCTTGTTGAAGCTTTGTCGTCGGCAAGCCTGTTGGGTTTGCCTAGCCGAGTTCACGGCCGTCTCTGCTCGTGCGATTCCGTAACTACGAGGCCAGAACCGTTTAAATTCTATATTTAGTTACCTATCCCACTCAGGAAAACACATCTATCGCGGATACATCAACAAGTTTTTAGGCCAATAAGATTTACAAAATGGGTTGCAGAAATTCTGAAACGCGCTACCGATATGTGCCTACTGATATGCCCCCCTTTTTGTGTTCAAAGCGAGCGCATTGTGCATGTTGTTATTATTTTAAACGTGCATAGCAGTATGAGCTCTGTGTCGCAGAGAACCCGGTGGCAGAGTCTTCTGATCCGTTCGGGATCTATAGTTTCCGGGTACAGTAAAAGCTCGTTAATTCGAACTGCAAGGGGAAGCCGCTTCAGTTCGAATTAACGAAAGTTCGAACTAACGAAAGTGAAGGAGAGCAACAGTACACTGCGATTTGGAAGCAGTAGGGCATGTCAGAAATTTGGCGTGTCAGAAAAAGATGGCGTGTGCCGCGGGCACACGCCATCTTGAAGTCGAAGCTCTGGGTCCGACTGTGCCACACTACCGATGTCCACCGAAACGAACGTTAGCCGAGGCTTAACACCATCCCAATGAATCGCGATGGCCGATACCTCCTAAGCTGAAAACAGACGTGCACAACCGATGAAGACTGCCGAGACAAAGACGCTGAACATGTGAAGGTGGCGAAGGCCCTGATTCGTTGGTTCTTGATTGCAAGCGCAGCTGCGACGTACTTGATTCGCTGTGTTACGATGGCGCTTGCCGTGCCATCTCCGCACAACATTAGCAGCTGTACAAGATTTGCAAAGCCTCCGAGATTCGCAACGGGCATGAAGTCTCGGAGGTTACGTAGCACGGAGAGGCGGCAGCTGCCGCTGCCTTTTGGCTGACCCCGCGTCGGTTAGATTTTTTTCCGATTTTGCCTTCTCTCGCCGTTCTCTCCGTTTCGGAGGCAATACAGCCTTGTGTGTAGGCAGTAGGCGCGTTTCTCTGGCCGTGTGCCAGGCGAGCGTAGTTCGAATTATCCGTGAGGGAACCTTCTCGCGTTCGAATTAACGGACTTTTTTTATACATACACTTCTGTGGAGCTTGGCCGGACCAAATCGTACAGTTCGAATTATCCATAAATTCGAATTACTCAAGTTCGAATTAACGAGCTTTCACTGTATATATACATATGTGTACATATATGCGTACATATATACCGCATATATATGTACGTATATTTGTTTTCGCGGGTTTCCATTTGTACTCCTGTAGATCACGACCATGTATCTGCAACTGCTAAATTGCATGTATTGCAAGTTCAGCGGCAAACGGGACGTCAATAGGCTTCCCGCACAAAGTGTACAAACAATGCCTAACTGATTGCAGGCACAAGCTTACGCTGTAGCTTAAAGGGGGCGTCGTATAAGTGCTTTCCAACCATAGAGCAAAGCCGCTTCCAAGGTCGCCTATTTTACATGCGGCTCAAAACTATTGTTTGGCGTCCTGCCACTTAGAATTTGCCTTTGAGCGAAAGTCTCTGTCAATACACCCTCCTCACATCCGACGTCTCAGCGTTGCGCGGCACATCAGTACCAGTTCCGTGTCATTCGGAAAGACTTCTCCGATGCATGAGACCGGCAGCCGAGACCGTGAACTGTTTGGTGTACCTCCCTCCAGACACCACTAGTGAATTCGCGGCAAGCGCTGAAAGCTTTTTCATTTTTTCATATACTTTTTTTTTTCCACACTACTTTTAAGTGCTGTTCAATTTTGCCGAAAATATATCGTGTATTTAGTCACATTCATGGCAACTTGTGTACGAGAGACTCCAAAACCACAATGATAGAACCACTGAGAAATACTGTGCCGTGCCACCTGCTGCGATCATCAAAACAATTATACCGCGCATTTTTTAAATTATGGGGTTTTACGTGCCAAAACCACTTTCTGATTATAAGGCACGCTGTAGTGGGGGACTCCGGAAATTTTGACCACCTGGGGTTCTTTAACGTGCACCTAAATCTAGTACACGAGCGTTTTCGCATTTCGCCCCCATCGAAATGCGACCGCCATGGCTGGGATTCGATCCCACGACCTCGTGCTCAGCAGTCTAACACCATAGCCACTGAGCAACCACGGCGGGTATTATATTGCGGATAATTCAAGCAATGTTTTCAGGCATCTGAGATATACTAAATGGACTTAAACTGGCTCGACCAGCATGCCTTGCGCTGACTTTCTAATTAACCCCCCCCCCAAAAAAAATTGTAGCGCTAAAAGAAGAGAAAAAGTGATGAGAAGGTTTGCAGTAGCATGCAAACAATAACAAATACAGTAGACTCGTGATAATTCAAACCCTGATAATTCGTACTTTCGGTTAATTCAAACAAAAATCAAATTTTTGGTTGGTTCGCCATGTTTTCCATGTATTTTAAGGCCGCTTAATTCAAACACCGCAATTCGGTTAATTCGTACTTTTTGCTTGTCCATACCGGAAAATTATCGGCTATTGTTGCCACCACTGGTGAAAAATCTGACTTCTTATATCACCACAACAGCGGAAAATGTTAAAATAAGCGCACTATGGCCTAAAAAAATAAAAGAAAGCGAACAAGAGCCTAACAAACAAATGTTCGAAACAAAAGCCTCCCGAAGGGCACATTGTTGCTTAACTTTCCGTGGCTTGCTAGCATGCTTGCTAGCCAGTTCAAAGCAGGAAGTTCAGCAGCACAGGCCTTCCACTACCTTGCCGAGGTCCGCAAATTTCCGACTGTAGAAGAAAATTCTCAAGAACAATTGGCTGCTCTTAATGGAATAGAGAACTTTGTTCTTAATGCACATGTAAAGAAAAAACAATCAACAATTCATGATTTCTTCAAACGGTCTAGTCAGCCATAGATTTCCATTAAACTTGTTCTGGATCCTTCACCTCTGCTCTGTTTTTACTGTGTAATTAAAGAGTGAAATGTTTAAAATATGATTTAAGTGGATAATTAATTGTAATGTGCGCTGTAATCTTGCTCACAGTCATATATGCGAGAACTTCCAATAATTCAAACTTCCTGATAATTCAAACAAAATCCTGGGGTCCCTTCGAGTTTGAATTAACGAGAGTCTACTGTAAATACCGTACATCAACAATGGCAAATTTCACATACAGATTTTCATAGGTGATGACGAGAATTGCAGCTTCTACACTTGTTTTGTGCAATATAGAAACAGGATTTGCCGATTCACTGAGTAAAGGAGAGCTTGTTGATGTAGTAAGCATTGGTTCAATGTTTCCTTCATACTTTCGATAATTCGACATTCGGTTAGGTTGGCCATTTTTTTCGGTGCCATGAAATTCGAATTAACAAGGTTATACTGTACTAATCAACATAATCCCCACACACATCATTACCCCATATAACACATTCTGCACCACACTGACCGCCATATAATGCTACGTGTATCTTGGAGAGTTCCCGTTAGAGAGGTTTCACTTTTTAACCTCTCGGTGCCTATATTATAGACTCTGCTGTTCTCCACTCCAAAAGTTCATCTCGCAGTAAGTTTATTCACGTCCATTGCCAAAAGTGCGAAAACCATATTCTAGGCACAGGGTCGACCGACTTCCCAAGTTTTTATTTGAATTTTATTGAACTCTTAAAAGTCATCTTTTCAGATGTGAATCAAGGTCATGTTGAGGGCTTCTACTTATGCGCACTAGATCATAGCTGAGGTGACGCTACCTCGAAGGTTGAATGGCGTGGTGTTAAGAAAGCCTGTCATTCCAGCTCATGCATTTTTAAACACCCAGTGGCAGGAAGAAACCATTACACATAAAGGTAGTTTTGTTTTATAGACCTCATGGAACACACATTTGTTGTTAAAATGGTTTCCTGCGCCGTTACTGAAGGACGGGACATATGTGTACATAAGAGCAATGCCTCTAGCCAATCGTGAATTTTTCCTATGTTGTCACGTGTGGGCCGATCAGGGTTAACCCTTTATTGATGAGTGTTTCGTACTGGCAACATACCAAAATTTGTTTCTTCTTGCAGAGTTTCAGTATTGAGTACGAAGTTTCTGGCTAAATGTTTTCGGCCAACACTGAATGACAGGCAGCAAGTGTCATTTGTTGGTTTAGAGCAGGAACACTGGACGAAGTATGGCATGAGACACACTGTCTTGTGAAAGTAAGGTCAGGGGAGACAGGCCGATGCAACATATCCAGGTGCAGTGGCATCACACATGTGATACAAAGCAAATAAAATGTACACCTATGGTTCACATATGATGAGAGCTGCCTAAACAAATTGAAAACGAAGCCTTAGGTGGCTTGGGGTGAAGCCCACTTCTAGTTGCCTGCCTGCAGTTTTCCTCCTATTGCTGAAAAAATTTCTGCAAACATTTTTTCCTATTGATTATGTTTATTCTTCATGTGTTTTGCATATTTTGATAGAAAACAAACATTTTTTTTCTGGGTATTTACATGTCTTGTCATCAAATGGTTAATGTCATCACTGAGGAGGGCGCGAATACAAATTTCTTTTTACTTTGTCCCTACACATGTATCAACATTTGCATTTTCCAAACACATATTTCTTAGCAAGTTGCCTTCACTTTTCCGTATCAGGTATTTGGGTTTCTAGCCTTTGCCGTGGTCCGATTCCCAAGATATTCCAGCGTAAAAATGTGCGCTCCTTCCGAAGGTAGTCCAGTTTAAAAAATGTGGGCCATTGCCGTAGGTATGTGCTGCCTAAAACTGTGGGCCAATCCTGTAGATATCGCAGAAAAAAATTTTAAGCAGTCTGAGGCTTCTTCTCTCCTCACGCAAGGAGTGACACGATGAAGTGGCATGCACAGTGACTCTGTCCCATTCTCAGCCGCAACTCCCTTAAAAGCATTGTCTTTGGTCGACTTCAACAAGAGGTTGAATAACCTTCCAAATTTTGCGAGTGCTACGTCTCCAGGCCATACAAAAGTACATTTTCTTGCAAAATAAAAGTGAGGCACAATGCTACCTTTCTGTAGGAATTGCTTCACCTCTCTTATCACTTTGGCCCGAGCTCACATATTGTGTAATTGTATCCACTCCTCATGTAGCACCCATAACCTCATAGCGAGACGACACTGAAAGGTTAAAAATGTGATTGTGTCTGGAACAGTGCATAGACTATCTTTTCCTATAGTTGTTCGCGACACATGCCCCAATGTAGTGCTGGCTCACTGCAAGTTCCACTGCGCGCTCCCTCATTGATCAAGTTGCGACCCCGTGTACAGTTAAAAACATTGTTCTTGCATCCTCTCCATTCTATTTCTAATGAATTGCATGCTGGATGTGCTCTTAAAAGCCCGATATATAGAGCAAGTGGTAAAAACCACCTGATCCCACGACATCGTTCTGCTCCTGCGCCCATGCGCTGACTTTGCGATTCCCGTCCAAGAATGCAGAGAGTTATCAACCAAAAATTTTCATATTTGTCAATCCTCGCTTTCCGAATTGTCCTGGACCATTTTCGTGTAGTAAAACAAAACGAATCTGCAAACACCAGCACACGCGGACCTTGCATGTCGCAGCGATGGTATAGTTTATTTGGTCGCATTTCTTGCTTTAAAATTCCAAAACAATGATGCAACATGTTCTTGCATAATATTTACATACTTAAAATACATTTGAAACTCGATTTAACAAAGTCATGACCACGCTCGAATTATTTCATTAAATCAAGAAGTTCGGAAAATTGAGTAAGGGATTTTTCGGTCTTCCGAAATCTAAAATTGTAATGTAGCGACACTTAAAGGTACCGCAGCATTGTATTTGCGGCTCACCCCCGCCTCCGAGTGTAAAAAGTTTGTGAGGGCGGCTCGACTACTGCTGCCCTTAGTGCCGTCGGGTACATAAGAACGCTAGCGACTGCCGAATCCGCTAGCGACTGCCATGGGCGTGGCGTGCAGCCTCGCCAAAATAAAGCTAGGGCTGCGACTAGCGTGGCTAAATGTTTCAACGCAAGCGCACACTGGAAAAGAAACCCGTCTGCATCAAAATTAGAAGGAAACCAGAGCTTTTTTACTCATTTATTTCTGGAGAAGCTTCCTGAAATCGGATTTAATGTAAGCTAGTTTCATTAATTGGGGAACTTCGTAAAATCATGTTTCGTTAGATCGACGTTTAACTGTACCACTAATTAAATAATAGGCCTAAACTTGAGTCCTTCTCATGAATTTTAGTGCTGTCTAGGGTAAAAATATTTGCCTTATATTTTAACAACTTTCATGACAACAGGCTCACAAAATTAGAAAACCGCGCTCTTTACAGATATCGAGCGGACAAAAATCTCAACTTTGACCAATGCTGTGTGCAATGTCCCGTTCTCTCAACTTTTTCTCCCCAACTTTGCAGTCATATTCTAATAATTAACTAGAATCAGTGCTATTGGTCCAAACTGTATCACTAAATATTTTTAGAGCCGTAGCCACAACACTTTTCCTTTGGGAGCTAACCAGAATGTGGATTCAGCAAAATTCACCAAAAGCACTTCTGCTCGACTGGGTGCTTACGTATTTTTTTGCGAAGACAGATTTTTTTCTTGCAAAACTAAGATTGATTTAGTCTTTCTTGGCACTCATGTAGCAAAATATATTTCTTTGATCAAATTTAAGAACAGTCAACGGACACGCCTAGCCAAACTTGTCTGAAGACACCCTACTTTCTTTTCATGTCTGAAAAGAAGACTTAGTACAGTAGATTTCAAGTATGCGCTGGGTATTCAACGTAACATGGACCAAACTTTTCTTTCTTTAAATGTACCATATCTTCGGCAAATGAGACCAATGATATTCCCAATAGTTTAATAATTATTCCTAGTAGTCTTGAGTAAAACGATGTTGAAGTGAGATTGGATATTTATTCAAGTTCACGTAATGAAATTTTAAGTAATGCATTTCAGATTCTAAGGCACCACCGAATTTAGCGTGCACTATATTTTCGCAGGCTTAAGGTCAGAAAATGAAAGTGCACCTGAATGTTACACAACACAGATTCATAAAAGAAAAACATAGCATGCCCCTCATGCTTACAATCAGAAAGAGCGAGACGTGCAGAATTTACCTTCACAGATGAGAATATCTTTTAATGAGCTTTCATAATGAAAGCGGTGCATCGGCGCCATCATTTGCGCTTCATTGGCCACAGATATCAAGCACACAGGGGCAGTATTCTTGAGTGATCACTTTAGATACGGCTATAATTTGCACGAGACTACATCGGACTTGAATATGCGGCTGACAGCGTCTCTAGCACAGTGCCAGAAACACTTGCGCAGCTGACTACACAGACGCATTCAATGCCGAGTTGCATGAAATCTTGCAATAGTAATAGTACTCCAAAAGTTATTGGTCAAGAATACCGCTGTCTTAGTTGAGCACAAAATGAACTAACAGCAACCTTCATAAAAATGTGCTGTCGCCAGTCTGTGATAGCAATGATGCCGCATCTGATGGCCCTGATGGTAGGCTGTTGCCAAAGCTGTGAATGCAGTTTTGGTTTCCTATCCAATTGTACCTCATGCAGGCAATTTTCAGACCCATTTCATTGGGCGAAAAAAGTCTGCATTATATGCAGGTATTGTATTTACTCGAATGTAGCACGATTGAAACTGTAACGTGAGGGTCGGCTTTTCAGTCACGTGAAAAACAAAAATAATTCTGCAAATGCAATGCGAGATGGATGAAAAAAAAAAGGCGGTACCTTTATTGAATTAAAAGTCGGAAATTAGTTCTCCTCACTCACCGTTGTCATCTGAGGAAGAAATGGAGCCTTTCTTGGGCAGTATTCTCGGGTGATCACTTTCAGAGATACCATATTTACTCAAATCTAGGCTCCCCCTATTTTAAGCCGACCCCCAAAAGTACGAAAAAAAAAAAGACAGAATTTATCGAATTTGAACCTGCCAAGTTCATCCTATGTCATCATCGCTGCTAGCCTTGTTGCTATCTTCCTTAGGTTTTTCTGATCGATGCTGAAGTCCCGCCTGGCTTGAACATTTGATGATGCCTCTGCGGCTGGCACAACTTTTCGTTTGAAAGTGCCACTATAGTGGCATTGCCAATTTTATGCCATTACAATAACACCCCGCCCCATGCGGATACGACACAGGTAAACAATGGCAGGGGTGGAAGCAGGCTTGAGCATTTTGGAGCAGCTCATGGAGCAGTAATAATGCCATTCCGGAGCAGCTTTGGAGCACGAAAGTTATGTTTTGGAGCACAAAAATTGTGTTTTGGAGCATGTTTCTAGAGTAAAGTAGTTGTAATAATTGCAACTTCATACTGACATACAAAAAAACGCAAAGAAAATCATTTTATTCAGCATTCAATTTGCTTGTTAGAATTACTTGTTAGATTCCAGCGTGGAATCTATCATTCTAATGCGCTCAAGCACCGCCGGCAATTTGGAATTCACATCAACGAGCAAAACGTTTCCAGTTTCCACTTTGTCCATGTCCTTCGATTTTACTCCTGTGCTGATGAGTTCCTCGGCACTGGTAAGTAATGCCTTCAGGGTGGATAGACGGCACTGCAGGGTGGCCTTTTCCTCTTTCAGCTTTTTTTCTTCGCTGCTTTCTGTAGTGGCTCGTCACATTTCCGTTTGCGTGATTTTGATTCTTCTTCCATTTCAACGCGTTTGCGATAACCACTGTACGACTTTCCAACACACTTCAGGAGATCTCTAGTGATTGGCACCTTTATGACGTCACCCCCATAACGCTTCAAGTATGCTTTCGTTTGACGAAGGCTTGACACACTTGTTATTGACAAAGAGGCTCGATGGTGAAGCGCCTGCTTGTTTTCGCTGAATCCTCTCTCGCAGTCTGCGTTGCCATGCGGCAAGGAAAGAACAGCCCTTACGAGGCTTCCCAGTCTTGGGTATTTGGGTTCGCCAGTGGGCATTTTTAGTGCAAACACATTAACCCAGTGTTCAACAACATTTGTTGAAACATCCCAGTCAGAAATTTCGCAGCAAAGGCGCAACCACTCATCAGTTAGAGATGATACTTCGCTGGGTGGCATGACTTGTGGCAGGGCATTCGCGATGTAGCGCAGTGACGTTGTGTAGTGGTCTCCTACTACACCAGGCTTCAAAAATCTACTGTGGAACAGCACTTTGTTGTCCAAAGGTAACCTTGAGACGAGGTACTTTGTGCAGGATATATAGAAAGCTCTGGTCTTGACATAGAAAGCCTTTTTCTGAGTTGGTGTCCAAAGCTCCATTTCTTTCTCAGTATCTAAGCCAAGCTCAGGTTTCACTTTCCAGTTAGCTTGCGATTCAACTTGAACATTCTTCAAATGGAAACCAGTTACATCAACAAACGACTCCTGCCGCAAAAAATCTGCCCATCAGCTGTTTGACCACAGCAACTATTTCATCATAAAATAAATGAAGAAGAGGCTCTTTGCTCTGAAACAAGGTTTGAAACTTGTCAAAGAGCTGGGCGGCATTCTGAACAAAAAGGAGTCGTGCTCGGAGCGTGTTGTCAGAAAATGCAGATGCGAGGCGATTGTGCCTTATAGATGAGGATTTTCTTGGTTCTGCAGCCTTGGAAAAGAAAGACTTCAAAGCATCATACAGCTTAAGCACACGCTGTATACTTGGTAATAGTGTCAGCCACCTGCTGCTTACGTGCCGCAGGAACTCCAGCTGTGGCAATCCAAGTTTCTGTTGGAGATCCTTGATGTCCGCATGTCTTGTGGCATATCTGAAGTACTGATGGATATCAGTGACAATACATTCAATCTCGGAGCAGAAAGTGTTGAGACCAGTGGCAAATGCGTTATGCATTTTATGAAGACTGCACTCCCCAATGTCAATCATGTTGGGGCTAAGTTCTGCTTTTATTTTACCCTTCAAGCTCTTCATAACATTTGGCCCATCAGAGAAGAAGCAGAGCATGTTATTTTTTTGAAGTTCGTTAAGTGCATCTTCAACACAGGAGAAGAGCTCATCTGCAGTGGCATGCCCCATGTGAAATGACTGAAGGTGCTCTACAACGACATCTTGTGCATTAACAGAGAAATACCAGAGGAGCACATCCAGCTGCTGCACCTTCATCTCGGGCACTGGGGTCTCGTCGATCATTACGGTATAGAATACCTCAGGCTTTGCAAGTTCTTCAAGCACATTGGCTTTAAAGTATGGTCCTAAGCCATCAGATATGATGTAAGATACTTTCTTGCGGCCACATTGGAAGGCTTTTGCTATCTGTGAATCAGGGAACATATTGGGGTATGTTGCTGTTGCCACATCTCCCAAAGTGTATGGGAGTGAGTTGGATACCACAGAAAGAGCAAAAACTGTTTCAGCTCTTGTAACATTTCCTTGCAGGGACAGTGACACTGCATTCTTCGTGAAATCTAGGGTGCTTTGGAGGATAGTGCTCTTGGTTAGGACCCCGTCTTTGTTCCGATGTTTTTTTGCATTCTCGATGTGCTTAAGAGACGTTGCATGGCGCATTATTGCTGAGCTTCCATGTTGCGCGCAGTGCACTGTAACATTACAAAGCACACAAAAGCCATCACTGTCTTTTGCACTTGGCCGACACCAGAGAGATATGAGGTCCCCATTGCCATCCTTTTTGGTCAGGACGTCTGCGTTGAATTTGGTGGTGCACCGTTCTGAAAAAGAGTAAAAAAAAGTTGCTCCTGGAACTGTGGTCTACGAAAGAATTTTCAGGCACTTGAGTTCCACAACTATACTAGGATCATGAATAAATATTTATGTCTAAATTAGATGAGAAAACGGGGGTCAAATAATCGAGAATTTAGTATGCTCGACAACCTGACCTGATGACAAGCGAGGACCAACAAATACAAGTGGCACTAGCTTGTTTCCTACTGCATACCATATATCACGAAAAATCAAACAATGGCGCCACATTTTCGTCCACTGCAGCTACAAGGCATGACCACCCAGCTTCGCTTTTAGACAATCCTGTCTGCGCTGCCCTCAAGGCTGAGCATTTAAGTTACATAACTGCCATAACGTAGCATTTTCTAGATTCGGTAGCTTCAATACACTTACTTTTGCTCATGTCCAGGCTTGCAGGCGACCAGCATCCAACGGCAGCAGCTTACAAACACAACACCAAACAGCTTCGCACGAAGTATCGGATCGGATCGGATTGGATCAGATCGGCTAGCCCACAGTGAGAGGAAAAATAACCCATAGGCTTCGCTAAATTTGACGGTAAAACATCGAAGTGGCCGGCGCGACGGAGTTATGGTGCAAAATTGTGTTTTAGAGCAAGATGGCGCAGGGAAAGCAGTTTGGAGCAGGATGGCGCAAATGGCGCACCACTTCCACCCCTGCAATGGTGACGTCGCTCGTGTACTTCAGTTGGCTATTGGAATGCTAATATTGGCTGTGATAGTGACTTTTCTATATGGCACTAGCTATGCACCATATTTGTCAATTTCAATTAAAAACTGGTGCATTTTTTAAATATACTCGAATCTAAAATGACCCTAGAGTTTGGTATTATTTAAGTAAAAAAAAAAAGAACAGCCTAGATCCGAATAAATAGGGTAGTTTCACTTCCACGAAATTTCACATGACTTGGTACCGAAAACAGGACGACATGTGTTTCTGGTGCTGTGCCAAGCTTGCTATCAATGCCACGAGCGCTGTAAGCCATATACTTCCGAGGGATTCGGTGCCAGGACGAGCCGAGTCTCGCGAAAGCGAAACTACCTCTGAAAGTGATCGCTCGAGAATGAAGTCATCTTCCATGCCGTCGAGCTCACTAGAGATTAGGTACTTTTTAAATGATTGATTATTGGGCTTTTATGGTGCAAGGGCCAGTTCTGGCCAATGAGCGCCACTCTTACGGTACTTCTTAAATGACTGCACAGCTATTTCATTCAGGCACAGCACCAGGCTACAACCAGGTCTCTACAGAGCCCTTCCAACCAGCCTTGCATTCAAAGAGGGCCTTCTCATGGCCCTGCCATCTGCAAATTGTCGACTTGTTGACGTCCAGCCGCCAAGCCGCGGCAGAGTTTCCCAGCTCCTCGGCTATAAAAATTGCTTGTCCCTCAAAGCGAGCATCATACTGAACGCGCTGCATTCCTATAATTTTGAGAATCGAATCAACAGAGTCGAAGCATGAAAGGCCACAGGGTAATGCCAGCACTGTAACCGAAACACCAGTCATAAGCACAGAAAAATTGACATCAATTCAAACAAGAAACAAGCTTTGACTTCAGTCGACTTGTCTATGGATTGGATCAAGTAGTAAAGGTACAGGATGCCAACGTAATGCTAAAAACCACGGGATTTAGAATATTTGTTTTAAAATAGTCAATTTTGTCGTTCTTCAAATGTAACATGAGGGTACTTCAAGCAACCAAAATAATGAACAAAGTCTTGTTACAATGGAGTAAATACGGCAAATATGGTAATAAGTTTTAAGTATAAGTTGTATAATGGAAACATGGTAGAGTGTGTTCAGAAATATCTAATGAAGTTGTTCCCATGACTTATGTTTTATGTTTTTTGCCCTGGGCTTCGAAAGAAAATCCGGGAAATATGGAAAAGGAAAAAGAAGGACATTGCTGTGTGCTTGCATGTTTGAATCGTAACACTCAAAATTGTGTTTTCAAATAATGCAGTCCAATGAATTCAAAGCCTGCACTGCTAGAACATTTTTACCTTTTTGGCCTGCTTCATAGACAAGGCAACATTTGCATCTTTTCCAGTCCTCTGTGGCTGCAAGTTGGGAGGATATGTCCGTGCTTTCCTCAGCTTTTGTGGCTTGGTGTTAAGCAGCTGCTGGGAGACGTCTGGCACACTTGTTGTCGAATGCAGCTCGGACTCTTCCGTGTCAGGCGTTGACTGTTTGGCTTCAGGGCCACTGCAGTCACCGGCTGTTTCAAACACCCGTTCCAGGCCCCCATTAAGTTCTTCCTCATCACCGTCTTCATCATCAGGATTGCGGTCTTGGTAGGTGCTGTCACGGAAGGAACTGGTGCGCTTTGGAGGAACAGGAGCTTGCTTGCTGCGAGGACCCGGCCGGCGCAGTTGTACTGTGCTCGACTTCACCTGCAGCAGGCCTTGGCTTGGCTTGGTTGGCACCACTGCCTGGTTACCTGGGCGTGCCAGCATCCAGGTTATCTTCCTCACAATTCCAAAAGAACAGGCAGCTCTGAATGGACAGCTTGTCATCTGTGCAATTTAAAGGAACAAAGGTACTTTGGTGCTGGCATCGGCCTAATGTGCAGTCGAATCTCGTTAATTAGAACAGGCTTAACCTGAACCATCCGACTTTCCGGACTTTTTGCCATGACTGCAGGTCCGAAACGGCATTAATCGAAGCCACCACCACCGCCAACTTGATTATCACGCCGTCTCGAGCCGGTGCTCTCGCATGCAGATCCGCTGGCAGCCGTAGCCACAATGTGGCGACGCTAGGCCTAGCTACTTCAACGTTTGCTATCAAGCTTCTTGCTATTCGGTGCCGTGTTTTTCATTGAAATAATTCACTGCTGTTAGCAATGGTGCCAACTCCACCTTTGTAATCCTCGCCAATGGCTTCGGAGGGCGGAAAGCACGGCGCGATGCGTAATGCCAGTTCCCGAAAGTCAACTTCACCCCAATATAACAGTCCTACACAGTGAAGCATACCAAAAATTCGAAGCGGCAATTTTGAGAGTACTTGATGTTTCCTTTTATTATACACGCGTGCACCTGTCGTCTCCTATTACAATACGAGCACCAATATGCCTAATAACCGACTGCAATTTGTAAATACATATGAATAAATCTTGTCGAACTTCTCACTCGTATTAGCGCAATGCACATGCACCACTGCAGGTAAGTCCTGCATTCGATTAGCTTCCTTTAATTTGAACAAATTTCCAGTACCCTTCGAGTTCAAATTATCGAGATTCGACTGTAGTTGCTAAGGGCCAGTCACCTTTACTTTCTTAAAAGCGTGGTAGTCATCCTGCATCCTTCCATTGATGCAATCATGCCCGATGTCTTCTATAAGAGTAAGTTCATGAAAAAAGGACTGTTAGCAAAGGAGTAATAACAGTCCTTTTCTTGATGACTTTGTATATGATAACTGAAGGAGTAAATGACCAGGGTGCACTCAAAACCAAGAAGTGAGTTGTAGGTCGAGCCTGTTCTCTGTGTGTCTTCTGCTCACACCTGGTTTGCTGGTTTCACCTCAACTACTACGCCCAGCAAGCCACTCTTCTCGGCTTATATAATTTGCTAGATACACCCGACTTCTATTAAGTTGACATTGGTAAATTTGACACTCCCTTTATTATGGCATAGAAAAGTTCAAGAAGGTGTAAATGTTTTTCAAACCCTCTTGGTTCAAAACATAGAATAATGTCTTGATGGAGTTTAACAGGAGTCAACTGTGTTCCTTTTCTTGGTTTTTGTTTGACATACTGTAAGTCCAGCACATGTCATTTCTACCTGTAAGTTAACTCTAAGTCATGGTGCGGAAAGGCATGCATGCAAACACAGGCACAAGTAGAACGAGAAGGACAACACAAACACAAATGGCAGTTGTGTTGTCCTTCTCGTTACTCACAGAGTTACTCACTCTTCTCACACAGTTTGCATGCCTGCCTTTCCACACTATGAACCCCTACCAACATGCTCCACTTTCAGTCGTTCAACTGTAAGCCAAGTGATTTGCTGGTTCCACTTTATTTGTGAATGGTAGACAATGATGGGTAAACTGTAGCTTTTGCTTTAAGTGAATTGTCACATTTCCTTGTCCCAGAAAAAAATAAATAAATTATTTACAAACACTAACGCCATTACATTAAAATGCATTACAGTCACTGGCCAATTTTTCAGATTTGCTCGACTATTCTGACTTTACTGTGGCACAAATTTTAGGACTAATGTAATATGGCTACGAAAATTTTGGATGCCAAATGGTGTCTCTCTAGATTTTTTTGACATGATCTACGCAGGCAATAACGCAAACACAACTACTGCCATTCAGGTAATCGCCACACCCTTGCTGTCATTGCAATGGCAATTTTTTTTTACATTTAGAGCCCTGTACAGCCGCTGCCAAGAGATCTTTGTTGACACATCAAACCAGCTTAGGTCACTCAGTCCCAATGGAGCAGCACTCATTTGACCTAGCGACCCATGTAGCGTGGCTGTGAGAAAATTATGCCGCCAGCTGATATGGGGCCTGGTGGCAAGGCGTCATGGGAAGACTGCCCCTAAAATTTTTATACGAGTAGCCTTCAATGGCAATCAAGCCTGAGATCATGCACACGGGCTAGAACAGGGGTTCTCAAGCTGTCAGGCCTTGGAGAACCCCACCAACTTTCCCAGATTGTCGCAGACAGATAAGGGCTCATTAAAGAACACAGAGAATGGAAAAAGTGGTGGAAGGGATATTGCTGCACACTTCATACTGCATGTCTCGAGGGAAGAGGTGGAGGAGGAAGGGGGGCTCATAATCCCTCTGGATCCGCCCAACCAATATAGCACCACCTCTGCATGTGTGTGTGCGGCCTTGGTTATTTACAGTTCGGCATGTTATCTTTAATCTCAAAGGCCATCGCTCTTGACGAATAACTCGCAATAGTACAGAGACAAGCGATTTTCTTTCTTCCGCGCTCCGTGCACCAGTCAGCCAGCTACCGCTCTAGTCACCACGCACCACAAAGGGCATCTTTACGCAAACAAAGTGTCGAACGCACAGAAGTTTATTGCATTTTTCGCAAACAAATGTCACATGTCACTCAGGCTGCAGAATGGTCTTTGATATACCAGACACAATGTTAAGCCTAAATGCCCATGTCTCCTGGTATGCAGCAGTCTCCCTTGTGCACATCGAAGTGCTTGTCAGGTTAATAAGTTATTAGCCTGGAGAAAATCTCTGGGCTAATAATGAACTCGATAGCTCTACGAAAAGTGGTCGTATCAGTAATTCACATAAACTCGCCCTTCAAAATGTGCAAAAATAAATGACACTGAAGCTGGCATTGGCAGTTACAATTTGACACCACTTTTCTCTGAAAATCAGATTTTCAGCATCTTCACTTTTCTTTCGGACACTTTCCTGATAGGTGCACAGTTTCCGTTAAAAATGTCATCTAAAGACTGAAATGCGATGTCGCAACTCTTTGAAAATGGTGCCTGACCACTTCCGGTCGCCTGCCATTTCAGAACTAAGAGCGCAACTGCCACCATTTTTTTTTTTCAAGAGCTTGCGGTGTAGTTCACTATCAGCAGCACAAGCGTGGATTCTGCATATGATAGCGAAGCGTTCTAGTTGGTTGGAAGTGGAATTTACCGCTACTACATGCTGGCATTTTGCAATGGTCTTGTCACTACGGCTGCAGCATCAGCCACATGTGCGCCGAGAGCCGCAAAGTTACATATTCTATGTTGCTTCGGCTGAGAAAGTACGAAGTTCGAAAGGCAGAGCGCCACTGCGAACTGCTATCAGCAACGCAAAAGAAGCGTCGACAAACTGCGATATCCTGATAATGGCTCAGTAACCGCCAACTCTCTGCAACATAGCATGGTAGCGGTACGTCGTGCCGTGTTGAGCAGACTTCATCCACGTGAATATCAGCAGCAACCATGAGGCATCACCACTTCAGTTGATCCAAGTCGTCCAAATAGGCTTAGTGCACGCGGTTCTGCATGGATGTGGAAAAATGAGAGTGCCACCACCGTAACCTCAAAGATAGACCAGCACGCACACAAGTGCTATCACGGAGACCACAGTTGTTGTGCACTCCGCTGCCTTGCCGTGAAGCTTGCTGGAGGCATGCCTTGAAAGTGTGGTTACCTTAGCATGATTGAAAGAGTGTCTTTCCTCGTGGCTTTTGAAATGCTTGCGTGGTGCTCGCTCATCTTGGAGGTCATATCTTCATCGCGGTTGGACTAGAGCGGGGAGTGTGCTTCCAAGCTTCGGAATTTCGCGTGTATTCTTTTATCGCGACCCGGTTTAAAGTGTCTGCTGTAACAGTACAGTGCTTTTGAAAATGTCTGTTGTACCTGGATGCAGTTTCAATAGGCAGGGTGGAGAAATTGTAACTGAAGTGAAATGTGGTCGTTATAACCAATGAATCATTATACAGCCAAATATCATTAATATTTGAGCTTCTGATTTGAGCTTCTGGTTTACTAAAACTAACACCGTGGTTCCATCAAAGTTATGAGTATTCCAATGGGTGAAAACGCCCAGTAATTCAAATGCGCAAGCATTTGCAATGGTTAATTCGAATATGCAGCGCTTCAACAATGCTCTCAGCAGTGCACCAAATTACGTGGCGGCGCCTCCAACAGCATTGCTCCGACCCCACCACAGAGAAAGGCTTAGGAGAGTGCCCTCGACACCATGCAAGAGGAAAAAAAAAAAAAAAGAACTGGTGGCAGAAATTTCACCCTCACTCAAGGCAAGGTAGCTGTTTCTGCACCGTGGAAGGGATTGGTCTTGGGCCGATTTTTTGTGGCTCGCAGCGACGGCAAGTCAACCCACGAGCGGAAAAGACCAATAACAGTGGCCCCAACAGTGATGTATGCAAGAGAAACTGGCATCATGCGGACCCACTCGACTGCTCTATTCGTATTCGCGTCTGGTTCAGCCGGACCACTTGTTTCGCACTATCATCTGCCAGCATCAGCTGTCGCTCTTGCTTGTTTTGGTTGGCTTGGTTAGCCTCGTTCGCACTTGATGTTTTTTTTTCTTTCTTTACAATGACGTGCCTAAACCGAGACATCCCGATGAAAAGATTGTTGGAGACAAGTGTGCAATATCCGATTTTGTACGACAAAACAGACCCCGAATAAAAGGACGCAAAGACAACACCCAGTACCTCATTGTTTTTTTAATGCGGCGACGCCGCACCAGGAACCAGAAGGGAGCACACCAAGATGATTATGATTAGCGGCAACGACTTTATCATCTTGATAAGACATGACTTCCGTTAAGAACGCAGGACGAAGAAGGTAAACACAGCGCCGCTCTGTCAGCAGACGAAGGAAAAAACATGCGAGCATGCAGAGGGAAGCAGCAGCAGGTGCCAGAGGTAATTAGCGCCATCCAGCAAGCTGGTGGGAAAGCAAATCCGCTTCCCTCCCGCCCTTCGTTACAATTTTGTTCCACTCACCCTCCCTCTCACCTTCCTCATAACTCCCTCATTTTCGATGGTCTCTGCACGCGCGCGCCTCCTTGCGGGTGCCGCCAGCTTAACCCGCTCCTTGAAGTTTCGTTTCGTGCTGTAATCGGGAAGCCAGCGTTGGCCGGCATGGGCAGTTTCGTGCTGGTGCTGCCAGCTTAACCCGCTCCTTGAAGTTTCGTTTTGTGCTGTTATCGGGAAGCCAGCGTTGGCCGGCATGGGCAGTTTCGTGGTCCTCACTCGCTGTGTGCTTAAGCACTGCAATATCTCACGACTCACACCGTTCGTGCATCATGCTATGGTGCACAAATACTTCAAAAACAAGTCCTCCTTTTAATTCGAACAAATTTTTAGGCCCCTTCAAACTCGAATTATCGATATTTGACTCTAATTATATTATTAAGCATTCGTTTTATGCTTCAAGATGGAAGAATCAGCAGCTGTTGGCTTCTCAACCTTTTCAGTCCACGAAGTAACCCTGTATCTGGCTCTAGGAAAAATTTTTCACCACCAACAAAGCCTTCTGTACTTTAATTTGCTGTGTGAAAGACCATGCTGCTGCAACCTGTCACAGAATGCCTTAGCACTTCAAGCCCAGTAACAAACATTACTGCCACCTAAATGTGTGTAGGTGGTCACACGTGCTGAGCAAACATACTTGTGTCAGGCGCTCTATTTTCTTGATCATCATCAGTCATGGTTCCAATCGTTGGCGAGCTCCCTGGATGCTTTTTGTACGCCATAGCTGGTGACTGCTTCTCCAGCTGTCGCTCCACCTCTAAAAGGCAAAAAAAGTCCACAGTAAGAAGTCTGTGTTGACATGCAACTAGGCACACTTTTCATTCATCCCAACCCTTGCAAATAACATAGGGGCTCTATTGTGCAATCATTCTTGCAATCCATCCTTTCAGCCCACTGCCATTGACCACAAGCACAGATTCACATCACAAGGCACATCAAAGATCTGTCATCTCTATCACTGAAACCTCAATTCAAGATTTCATTATTTGAACTTTCAGATTTGAACTAGCCAACTTTTAAAATAGCCATGATTTTCAACTGCATCCCCTGTGAACCAAGGCAGCGAAAAAATTATTAGCCCCTAGCCGGCTTGAGTCACCTTGGCAGCCTGCATGACCTGACCATCGATGCGATCTTGAAGGACAAGCCTGGCTGTGCCAGCTTGCGTGGCACGCTGCATTTAAAAGGGAAGTGGATGCACTGACTTTTCTTACCACCACACACAAACAGCAGCTTGCCATCATCATTGCACTTCTCTCTTGAACTGTGATATGGCACAAAGGCTGGCAGAGCTAGGCGTGACCTCTGAGATTGCATTGGCGCCGCTGCAATCTCCGAGACCACAAGCCGGGTAGGCCAAACAGTAACTGCAGAAGCATCTCAGACCAAGACAGCGTCTATGAATACAGTAGCCGACTGATTTTCCGGACCTCGCGGGGATTGAAAAATGGTTTAAAAGATTGAACAGTCGGAAAGATTGAACAGTAAAAAAATTCACCTCCAAAATATGAAGTTTATTAGCCTTACAGCGGCTTCAGAAAATCCCTAATAACGCCCTACCTTGGAGGGGATCAGATTTGCTGATCTGCCAGATTGACGTCGTCTTCGTATACAGTCGACAAGAGCATTGCAATGTTGGCGATCTCTGAGAGGTCAAAGAAACTGGCCATGTTTCTTTGCACCACTTGGCTCTCGAGAAGGCACAGGAAGTGGCACCGAACACACAAACACGAAACCGTACAAACAAGCGTAAAGATGACACAACGTCCTTCGAGACATGAAGAAACGAGCCATGTTTCCTCACACCACTTGGCTCTTGCAAAGGCAGGGGAGGTGGTACCAATCACAGAAATGCGAAGCCGCACAAAGACGCAACATCATCTCTGAGACACACCTGCTCTGTGGATACCGTGTCGTGCAAAATAGCAACCGAAACTTAAAAAACAGATGCCACATTAAGAGATTATCACGATAGTGCTGACCGAAAATAAATCAAGAAGAAAAAGTGGGTCCCCTAGAGCATGTTGTCGGCCAAAGAGCAGCATGCATGGCCTCCGAGATGGGAGGACGGCATGTGCGCCCCAATCTTTGAGGCTATAGGGCAGGCCACTGGAAGCCAAGCCTAGTCAGGCCAGCAGAAAATCCAACATAGCGGCCTCCAAGATCAAGTAGCATGGCTCGGAACGAGCAATTTAGTTTGCAAAATTAAACTTCGCCACCTAAATTCGTCCAAAAAGTTGGTCGCGAAAATGCATTAGCTCTATAAGAACCCTGACGGTGCATTTATGAAGTCCGAAATATCCAACAAGTCCAAATTTTTTGGTCCCAAAAATCAGTCGGCTACTGTATAGGGTGACCACTTGTACCTTTGTCAATCTCCTCACTTTCAATGTTGTGAGCCGTGTTGAGTTCAGTGATAATGTCTTGATGCCACCATCACAGTACACATACCGTAGTTATTCGAATCTAGGCTGATAGCTCTTTTTTCAAATAATCATATGCCAAACTTTAGGGTCGGCTTAGATTTAAGGATTTTAAGAAACGTGCCAGTTTGTATTTGAAAATGATAAATATGGTGCATAGCTAGCGCCATCTATAAAAATCAACACCGCAGCCGCTACTTGTCACGCCATTAGCACACTGAAGTGCACGAGCGTTGTCGTGTTATCGTAATGGCACTAGACGGGTGATGCCACTATAGTGTTGCTTTCAAATGAAAAGTTGACTTGCCACAATGGTATCGTCAAACGTTCAAGCCGGGAAGGACTTCGGCATCGATGAGAAAAACGTCCGTCATTGGAGGGGGCAAAGGGAGACACTTTTTGCGTGTGCCGCAACGAGGAGATGACAGCAATAAGGCAGATAAGCATGTGCTAACAGACAGGAGCTGTTCACCGTGATTGCGCCATGTTTCAACGGAACGAGCCGTGTCACACTGCGCATGCATGGGTGCGCGGACGCGAGCATGCGCGCATCCTACGAGCATGTGTATGAGGCTAGCAGCGATGATGACCTAGAGTGAGCTCGGCATGTTCATATTAAATAAATGCCGTTTTCCTTTTGTGAACGCTGTCCTCGCTTTTTGTTCAGCTTACATTCGAGGTAAGTTTTTTTTAGTTTTTCGGGCTTCGGACATTTGGGGTCGGCTTAGAATCGGGACCGGCCTAGATTCAAGTAAGTACGGTATACATTACAGGTGACGCTAGCAATTGAAGCAACAGCATTCTCATTGTAAATGCCGCTGCTGGATGCTGCTGCGTCGGTGGTATGCCTCGGCAGTTTTTGGATGTAACAACCAGGAAGGAAAACAAAGATGAGAAGTTAATACACATGACCCTATGGAAACTACATGGAGTGGCCTTTTCAGAGTAAGAGCAGGGAAAGTGAAACAAACAAGAACACATTGAACTATTTTCTGTTGTAAATATCAGCCAATCTGGGAAAATACATTTCAGAGAAAGAAATTAGTCTACTACACATGCTCCATCTGCAGTTCGAATAACTTGTTAGCATTCCTGCCCAGTCCAAAGCACATAGCAGTTTGGCGATTACGAAGTCCAAAGCACATTGCAGTTTGGAGCAATTCCAACAGTTCATGATGTGCTGCTCTAGAGATTAATTTAGCTGCATGGAAACCTTAACTCGTTTTGCCCTGTAATTACAGAGGCAAACTTGCGGATCCCCATGATGGTTGCCAGCTCAGTTAGTTTATTATTTAATACAACATCACTTCAATATTAATTAGTCAAGCGCTTGTGTACTCTAGACTTGAGAATCGCTGACTAGGGGCAGATAGTGTCAACAATACATTGGTGACAGACTGGTGAACACTTCATCGATCTTGCAGTTCAAAAATATCAAATATGATGTCAGGCAAGGTTTAATATCATGACAGCATGTAATGGAGCCGAGCTCACCAATGAAGCTTGGACTGCCAAACAACTTCATTGTAGAATTAAATACTTATCACCTTCAACAAACAGTGGTACAGTTGAAACCTGTGATAGCGAAATCCTGTGATAAGGAAATTCTTATGACAACGCAATATTGTTGTATCCCATAGGATTCAGCGCATTCCATACCTCTCGACAATGAAATGTCGCTGTACTACAATCCCGCATCAACAAAATTTGCCGGAGCATAACGCTGCATATTGTCTACTTGCGCAAGGCTAGCAGGCTCCAAAATGTGTGCAAATGCGATTTCATTGCACTAAAATTCCGTAAAATACCACCACTTTACACTTGTGTGGGCGCCACCATTTTTGTTTACAAAAACAACCAAGTGCAGAAAGCAATTGCCTGTGCTGGAAACACATCATGGCCATCATCTTGTTTGTTGATCGCCCGTTTGAAGCAGCAATTGCTACCAACATGCGACGACGGTTTTTGCACACCAAGTGCAGTGCGCAATGTGCGCCTCGGTAAGAAAAATGCAGCAAAAACAAGGAAATTCACGTCCCACCGATGTGGAAAGGTTTATGGCACTTCAGACGACGGTCGCAGCGTTATGCCACGCATGGGGCTGTGACTGAGCGATAGTCTGGGAATATGCATCCCTTGCTTCAAGAACTCTGGTTTTGGTGCCATGCGACAGGCATCGCATGTGGATTTGGCAACAGACATAATTTGTGCGAAGGGGTTGTAATCTCGATCCATTGCCTTTGAGCATACAGTCGCCAACCTATAAATCGAACAGCGACAATCCGGACATGCTCGGTAATTCAGACAGCTTCATGGCACCGCCGATGGCCCCATAGATTTAATGTATAAAGACGAATGATATTTCAGACAGTCGCCAGCTCTACATTTGATTATCCGGACTTCGCCTCGGGCGGTAGTGTATGCCAACTCTGCTGCTATAATCTCGTCTGGCAACGTCGACGAAACATCAAGCATGACCTCAGATAAGAGAGATCCAAGTACTGCCTCAGAGATTACACGCTAGATGGTAATCATTGATGTCGGACGATAATTCCTGAGCCTTGCGTCAGATGAAGCAGCCAGAGGGCCTCTTCCGATTTTCCACTTCTGGCTACCCGCGGGCTGCCAGAGCCAGCCAGAGCATCTTTGTTTTTCTCGATTGCTCCGCTCACCGTGCCACACACTTCCGCCAGGCATTCATTTTACTCTGGCTGGACGGTTCTGGCTACCCGCGGGCTGCCAGAACTAGCCAGGATGATTTTGGCCTGGCTGCTCTCTGGAAGTTCTCTGGCTAGCAGATGACTAAAAGAGGCAATGGGCGCTCGCCGCCATCTTTGTGGGGACTTGAATTGCAATGCGGGCGCTTGAGGACTTATTAAATTTACCTCACTCAGCCAACTGTCAACAGTCATATCTCCTTACTTCTAACGTTATCTTCTTAGGTGCTTATGTACTGTTCCGCATTGCGAGGCGTAGCGATACGAGCGGCGGTGATCAGCATGCCGCGCTCTCATGCGTGCATGTTATCTGCATCATGTTCCGCGTAAGTTGTAGACGCTCATTCACACACATTGCAGTACATTTTCAGTTTGTCTTTCTCTGGTGGTGTCCCTTTTCAACATCTCACGTATGTATGCGACGATATCTCCTTTTTCTGCTGTTAGTGAAGGTGTTGCAGCTAGCCTGTGTTCACTCCGTCTCTCCATCGTATGTTTGGGTGGCAGCTCGAAACCGATATGTGTTCGAACTGCAGGCCACTGATGTTAAGAATGCAGTGGTTGAGTAATAGGCACACGTACATTAGGCACATGTACATTGGCTTATGATCTCGTGATCGCAACCAATATTGTTTTTCGTGTGAAACTTTTCGCTGGTCACAGGAGGCGTGCAATTTTCATGCGCCAGCCGCATCCCCAGCTCCCAAGGATCAAAAGGAGAAGCACCATCCGCCGAAACAAACTGTCTGAAATCAAAGCCTGCGCAGGTCGGCACAAAAGTTTATGCGTATGAGACGTACCCGATATCCTGCTTTTTCATGCCTTGTGAAGCGATGACACAACGCCAACTCATCAATGTCGCCGGTGGGCAACGTGATCCATGTGAGCAGAGATCCTCGAGCGATTGCTTTCAGGGGTACAATCATTTACGCGCGATTTCGAGTTTTGTCATCAGACGCATCGGAGGCTATCTGTTGTGCTATGCAAGGCGAGGTTGGCCCAGTGCGCGTCCTGTGCAGAGTCGTGCAAAATCTCGCGAAAGTGATCGTATCCCTGAATGCAACTATACATTTTCCAAGCTGGAAATGCATAAATGGGCCGACTACGCTGAACGCATGCCAGCCGTGCCGGGGGCTGCCATGCTGATAGCAAGCTTACATTTGGCCAGTTGTCGTGGCGTTCGATTTTGCAAACTTCGGGCAGCTTCAGGTTGTCTTGTGATCCCAGCCCATGTGACTTCCTATCAAGACCGGAACTAGCTGGCTGCAGTCTGGCTGCCAGAACTCCAAAAATCAAAGAGTCCCAGAGATTTAACTGCAAATGCCAATCTTGGAGGCTTTGCCTGAACTGTGAGGTCGCATCAACATCGCAATTATCACATCTATTCCAGCACCACCGCGCGTGGCTCACTCTTTTGTTTGTTGAATTTGCCTTCTTGACAGCATTCCCCCATTCTGTGCTTGCTTGTTTGTTTGTTTAGTAGGCATTCCAGACAACGCTCTGCTGGCTCCAAGAAGTCTTTCTCATGAAGTTATCGAGAGTGCGCGTCAAATGGCACCAGCGGTGCCTTCGCAGTTTAACTCCAAATGAGCCCGACTCCCTAATCGAAGATCCTGAAGTGCCACCTACCCCAACGAGTTCAAATGCGGACATCATTAATGACCTGCTAGGCTGCGGTGTGCTGATTCCAGCCACCGATACATTTGAAGACTTTGCAGATGTCGACAGTGTGGTGTCGTCATGTGCCGAACTGAATGATGACGAAACAATTGAGGAAGTTCTCGCACCGTCAAACAGCTACTTTAACTTGGATGATGATGATAGATGATGATGTACCATATGCTCCGGAGGCTTCATATGTGGATCTGAGCCTTTGCAGTCCTTGCACCAGCGTAAAGAGACAACACAAAACTGGCAGAAATACAGGTGGACTTGGTTGCACGTAAGCGGAAGTGCATGCAGAAATGAATCAATCACTTCTACCTTCCACAGGGGCCTTGAAATGTAAATAAAATTATCTTTTTTTTTATACATTCGTTTTCTCGGGCATTCGATAGTTCGGACTAATGTTCCCCGTGGAGTCCGAATTATCGGTCGTCGACTGTATAAGCACCGATCACTTTTGCGCTCGGCATCGGATGCACCTGCGCCTACGGGTGACAGCATGCGCTGGAGAAGTGCTGCTGCATGCGTAGAGTGCTGCTGCTCTGCGTCCAGCGCCGAGTTATGCAAAGTCTCACAAAAGTGATCGTATCTGCGAAAGCAAATGACCGAGAATACTGCTCCACAGCAGTGCTGCCACTGCTGATCGACGCATGCGGCGTGCTTTGTACTGTTGGCAATGCAGTTCTATATCCTCGAGCATAGCTTGCCAAAGTAGGCTAACAGAATTTTGACAGCAAAGTTTCATTCTGCAACGCATTACCTATCTGTGCTGTCTCATTTCGCAACAACGAAATTCTCACAAAATTTTTTCACGTTCCCCACTGATTTCGTTACTGCGAGGTTCAACTGCACATTTTAACACCAAAATAAGACACCAGGAATTTCAATTGCCATTGCATGTTGGTTCTGTGGGCTTCACAGTTGAAATAAATCAACAATAAAATAATAAAAGCTGACTCCACATTGCAAACTTCAAAATTATTTGTTTTGTCACAGAACAAACAATAGCACTTTTAAGAGTATATCACATGAAAACTAAAATATACTAGACTGCTGCTAACTTGCAATATTCAAAACACTAACCTTCAGTAATGCTTGAATTCTGGAACATATTTTCTAATGTGTTGTGTATTTCCTGGAATGTTGGACGGTCCGTGGTCTCCCATTGCCAGCCTGCAAAGAGCACATCAAAATATTAAACAGGAACAATGAAAAACAGTGGGGAGTGAAGACCAGTATATCATCATGTTGTATATAGGAATGAGAAGAGACTGACATGCATCCTGTCTGTCTTGCCTTACTTTGTCCCATCTTTTACATTTCACCGTACTCAAATATGCACCACCAACCGTCCCAAAATTCTACTCTTCTGAGGAATGAACATGTTACTTTAAAATAAATGTTTTCACATGCAATCAAAAAGGACTAAAAATTTGTAATTGAGACATATCCTGAGAATATGGTGCTGATGGAAATACAGTCGAGCCTTGATATATGGGAGTTGTACTTGCAGCAAAAACTTTGTTAAATTGCAAATTTGGTTCATTCAACTTATTAAAGTTTCAACAGTAAAAACAGTTTCACAAATTCCCAAGCATTCCTGGTAGAAGAGTTTCTTGTTAGTAAGCACTATAAACAAATCGCAAGAAGTTCATGCTATAGTAGCATGGTTATGAGCGCGAGCGCGTGTGGTGCAGATTGCACTGTGATCAATGCATCAACGTGGTTCATGCGCGTGTGGTGCAGATTGCACTGTAACCAACGCATCAACGTGGTTCACGGCATCCGAGCTTTGCGTGAGTTGTATCGCACAGCACTGTCAATCTTCGACGCCATGGCTGACCACATTTAGTGCCTGCAGCTGGTGCCCTCAAATTAAAAACAAAAGTTTAAGAAGATATGGATATTCATCCTCAAAAAGTCAGTTTTGCCAGAAAGGCAGAGTATTGATAGTGATAGCAGAGAGACAGCTACACGAAGCAAGGTTCCTAGTTTTATCAGTGTCACACGTGCTCATGCTAACATTAACAGATCTCACTCGATTTGCACATCTCCTGTGACCCACGTTGGCGTCACAGAGGTTCGTCGAAGAGAGGCACATAGCTACATAGTGCCATATATACCCAGTAATCCAAGCTTGTTCAACGGTTGATTTCAAACCCTGTTCCCTCAGCACAGTAGCCTGACGCACTACCCATTCAACCATGGACTACCCGGAGACATAGGTTTGTGGGAAAAACGGCTAGTTAATTAGTTAGACAGACAGCCGCTGGAAAGTGCATGAAATACCTTAAGTTTGCTAATTGCATTGAAAGCCGAATATTGAATCAACTGTCAAATATAAGAACACTTAACCTGAAGATGAATATTTACAAATCTCGTACACGAAAACCAGGTGTTGCAGGTACTGAAGAATTTACCCTCATTACACAACAAGACTGTTGCTGCTAGCAGCAACTTTATTGCTTAAAAATCAATATACACAGTATGCTATATTCTTGTTAAAAAGAGCATCAAATTAGTATGCCAGCACTGATCACAGCTCAGTTCGTATACGAAGGTCTGGAATATATATATATTTTTTTAATCAACAGACTGTCTGTTGAATAGAATAGAGAACGTTTTCTCCCTTTGAAGTTAATGAAATGGTGCAGTTACCATATTTACTCGATTTTAACACGCCCTCGATTGTAATGTGCACCCGTTTTCCGTGACCAAAAAAAAAAGGGGAGGGGGGGGAATCGCCCTCGGTTGTAACATGCAACAGTTTGCCACGACTAGGGTTGTGCGAATAGTGGATTTTGAGTTCGACGTGAATTCGAAGCGAATAGTGATTATGGCCGAATATTTTCAAATCAAATTTCGAATTGTTGTTAAAAAAATACTTGGCCCAAAGGTGATATCCCAGAGCATTATTAGATGTGTGCAATTATTAAGTAGACTAACTTAATTCGTGAAAATGAGACCACAATAACTTCTAGTCTGAATTATTTATTAGAATACAAATATAAAAGACTACATGTAAATGAAATGGGACACAGAGTTCAGTCAGTTGTCATGAAGGAATACAAGTTGTTCGACGTGCACTGGAAACAGGTGCTCCCTCCTGGTCGTCACAATGCTGCCTGCAGTTGAGAAGACGCTTTCGCTGGATGCCTGGGTAGCTGGAATCGACAGGTACCTCTGTGCGACTATAGCCACTGCAGGGTAGCGCTGGGCGCCCAAGGTTGACCACCACTGGAGGGGATCCTCTGACCGGCCAAGCAGTGTGGTTTGGAGATACTCATTCACCTGTTTCTTGTACTTGGACATGCCAATCGACTGCAGTCTTTTCTCTGAAGCCATCTTCACTTTTGAAAATGCAGCCCACACAGAGCATGCCTCTTCTTTGGTGCTTGCGGCGCTTTCATTCTCTCTGGCTTCTTCTGTCCCAGACGGGTTGAGTTTTTCAGCTTCAGAAAGCAGCAGGCTACTCGCCCAAACCTTTTCGCTTGGTGCAGAATGAAAAATTCCCTTATAACGGGGATCTACCAGCATTGCCAGCACTAACAGTGGACACAGCTTGACATCCACAAACCTAGTCTTCAGACTTTGCAGGAGGCTGCCAGCAAAGGAGGCTGCCTCACTGGCTCCCGAAATGAACTCTTTCAGTGTAATCTCGGTACACTGAAGCAAGGGTATCACCTGTGAGAGTGTTGGGTATGTGGTCGCAGAAAGCTCCGTTGTTGGTTGCTGAATGGGCTGAAGTACACTTACCAGCCCTGCCATTAGCTTCCACCCCGCGGACGACAGGTTTTCAACACCATCCGACTCGGATAGGTCTGCAGAGATTGCAGTACGAAGCTCAAGGAGCGTCGACATCATGGCACGTTCGCTATTCCAGCGCTTAGGTACGTCTTGCATGACTTTGAGGGGTTCAATCCCCATGTTTTTCTGCATTTCTTGCAGTCGGAGCGCGTGCTCGAGTGCTACGTTCGTAGTGACCAACAACAGCATGTGCCTTTGCACATAGCTGAAAGAAAAGTTGTACTTGCTTTTTTGCGTCAGTGATGCAGAGTTGCAGAGTGTGGGCGAAACACTGAACCCTGTGCCACTGGGAGTGCTCCACGGCAGCGACAAAGTTTCTGCCATTATCAGTGACAATATATGTCGGCAAGTCTTCTGGAAGCTCCCAATCCCTAATCACCTTCTGCAGAAACTGGCGAATGTTTTCCGCGGCACAGTCTTCAACCATTTGACCGCATGTTAGAGTGTAGGTGTGTAGCACGAACTTCCTGTTCATTATGTGACACGTCACACTTACGTAGCTCTGACAAGCGCGCGAGGTCCAGCTGTCGGTGGTTAAACAGTAGCACCCGACTACAGCATCAATTATTGACTGGAGCGCTTTCATAACTTCAGCCTTTTTTTGCGGCGTACAAATCGGGAATCACCGACCTCGAGAATGTGGTCCTTGAGGGCACGCTGTACTCGGGAATAGCGCACCTCAGCAGTTCGACAAAGCCACTTTCATCGACAACGCTGTAGGAGTGCAAGCCGCCCGCGATAAAGGTAGCGATCTTCTCAGTCAACTGCCTCGCCTTCGGTGCAGTCGATTTCAATGTCGGCCGAAAATGCAATGAAACTGACGGCTACGGCGTAGACTGTCCAGCGGTCTTCTTTTGTCTTTCACGAGTGGCGCGTTCTTCTTCGTAGGCCGCATACAAGCTCGGATGCTTTTTCAGGTGGTTTGCAAGGGTGGTTGTTGTCCCTGTTGGCGTCTTCAGTAACTTCTTGCATTGCTCACTGTGCTTCGTTTTTAGATGGAAGTTTACAGAAATACCTCCAAACTGGGTTTTTCATGCTGTCGTCTACTTTACCGACCAACGAGGCTTCCGCCATTTTCAACTTTGACAGTCAATGTCGATGTCATTCTCATTCACTGAGCTTTAGCAACGTTGGCCTCAGGATATCGTTTTCTATTGAAATATTATAGTAAATGACTACAATATTTCATAAAGAAGGATAAATTAATGAAGCGATTATTTGAAAGAGAAAACCTGTGTCAGATCAAAATAAAAGGTTATCTTTATCAGAACCCCATATTCTAACTAGATTTGGCGCTGGTGAAAAAAGACTGCTGGCAACAAACGCGTCAACATCGCGCCGCCCTATGCTGGCGTTGTATCGGCATATCGTCGCTTTTTTTTTCTTTCTTTGTGGTAATTGGTAAACAAAGTCGATTGAATGATTATAAATAATATATCTGAAAGCTCCTGTCATAATATTTATACAGTTTTGCTGAACGTGTGAGTTTTTTTATCTTAAAAACTCTGCTTTACCGGTTATTGGACAGTAAACAGACCCGCGACAGTGAGTTTGCCAACACTTCGAAAAGCACGAATATTACAACTGCCCTCGAAGCGAATATCGAATAGCGTATTATTTGAAAGTACTATTTGAAAATTCAAATATTCGCACAAGACTAGCCACAACCTAAAAAAAGGAAAGTCCTTTACAGTACTGCACACCCCATTCTTTCATACAGGAATACACTTTCTCTCATTTGTAAAAACAAAGATTTAAACATTTACTACGAATACACTAAAGCTGCGATAAATAAAAAAGGCGGCAGTTTCACCCGAAAGGGGAAGCATCGATTACGATAGCAAATTAGTAGACAGCTATACGAAAAGTAAGGCTAGTAGTTTTATTGATTGTATAAACTTTTAAATTAAACACTCACTTACCAGCTAAATTAACAAGCATAGTGTCACGTACGCACAAGCAAACATGGACACGTCTCACGCAATGACCGCGGAAAGTCTTTAACTAAATGGTGGAGTAGGGAAGTGCAGTAGCAGGAGTGAGCGAGTTGACCTTTGTGTGGCCTCTCGCTTCAAAGTGTGCAATGAGAACGCAGCATGGTGCGCCTAGATGCGTAGACTCTGTCTCCATCGCAGATCGTTTTCAAGGTGGGGATCACGCGCCCGTGCGGTACGTAGCAGCTGCCGGAGTGGAAAGCTCCTCCTGTTTACGCCAGTCCCGCATGCAAGTTTCAGGAACTCCAAACGCCCATGATGCAGCCCGATTTCAGTCTGCCTTCGCACATGTGATCACTTTCTTTTTAATTGCGGTATCGTGATGAACTCTGTATGTCTTTGCAGTCGGCACTTCCATGCTGATAGAGCAAACGCAGAAAACGGGAAGACAGCCGGTGCACTAATCTAAGCACACATACTACATACAGCACATGGAGGAAGCTACGGCAGCTAGGCTTGAAGTGCGTGCGAGGCGGCCATTGTGAAATGCCGATGGCGATATGGTAACACAGATTTAGGGTCATACTTGATTCTAACGTGCACGCAATTTTTGGACCCATTTTATTGGAAAAAAAGTATGCGCTGGATTCCAGTAAATATGTTTTGTTCTGAATACCAATTACGTTTTCAAATTTAACAGCGTATTGTACCATGCTTCACAGCAATCTTCTATTGGTTAGAAAGTTTTTGCTTTCCAGTTTTCCTCCAGAAAACTTATGGCATATGGGTTCACACTTATCATTTCCTTGTTAACCGGTAGTTCACACTAATCTAATACAATATGTCACTTAGAGCGCTGCCTACATGTCTTGTGCCGTTTTCATCACATAAACGCGAACTTGACCGCATTTGTCCCGTCGCTTGTGAAGAAACAGTGCGGCAAGACGAAGACTGACAGGAAGAATACAAAGCAAGTGCTGACCCACGCGACAGACAAAAGTGTGAATTGCGCATCACATGACTCGATGCCACCACTATACGCATAGCCATTATTGGTACAGTGCAAAAGTTGACTGCGGTCGGCACTGATGGTAAAGAGCAGGCATCTGTTCACTGTTCAGTTTGGCATTATTTGCTACCTATCAAAGGTTATGAAATCAAGAGAGTCAGGGCAAGTTTGCGTGACAGACCCTTGTCTGTATATGCCCACCCACCAAGCGAGCAAATGTGCCTGCATCTGGACAGTCAGTGCACTAGACACATGATATTTTTGCACCCACCGTGCAAATCCAAAGCAACGAGTTGCTCTAAACAACAAGAAGAGACCGATGTACATCTACAAACAGCATCTGGAATGAGAGGCCACCGTGCCATACCAGCCCTAAGCTGTTACAGAAAGCTTGCCACTAAGTTTGTACAGCTGGCACATTGGTGATTGATTGATGGCAAAATCACACGTAAAAGCTGATCGTATTGACGGCCGTCAAAGCAGCGTTCAGGTTTGCAGACGACTAGCCAGTAACTACTGCGAGCACACAAACCAAGTTCGTATGTGTGCTTAAGCTCCCATGTAGGCAGAAATTTTCCAAACTGTGTGCATGAATTGCATGTACAGTCTCCGACTGACTTTCCGGACTCCAAAAATTCGGACATGCTCGATTATTCGGTCTGCTTCGCAGCACCGCCATTCTCCCCATAGACCGTAATGTATAACAACTGCCGAAAGTTCAGACACCTTGCAACCTCTTGTCTGATTTTTCGGACACTCCTCGAGCCAACTCGATCGAGAGCACCATGCACCAACATTGACCGGTGCATGGTTCGACTAGCTGGGCGCCATTTTTGTTTTGAACGGAGCCTCCTTGCTGCCCCACGAAGTGGCGCTACTGGAAATCCCCGCTCATCATCATCGTTCCTTCCTGGCTCGTAGCTACAGCAGTTCCGGCCTCAGCTTAGTAAGCCATGTCAAGACAATCCAGCAGCTGATTTGTTTGTTTCTTCGTGCACGAAGCTGCGAGTAGGCTACGTTTTTCGTTTGTACGACTGTCGGCGTGACGGCGTGGTGGTGTTTGCTTTGTGTGCTGTGTCGAGGTTGCGGCGATCCAATGCGGCATACGGAAACATCGCGTCAAGTGTCTAATGGCGCCGACAGTGCCCGCGCAGACTGCGCTAGGGCAAGCCGGCAAGTGGGTGCCGGGAGGCCTAGGATTTGTCGCCTTCCGATGCGCTCTCCACTGACGCCGAAAATGTTCTGTGGAGACCTGCGCAGCAGTTGCATTGCGATTCTGGACACAGCCTCATTTGACAGTTTCACAGATGCTGACATGCTGTACTGATATGTACAGAACTCGATGATGGCGAGATAATCATCAGGTTTCTGCTGCACCGCCAGAAGATGACTCCGAGTAGGAAGATGACGCACCATGTGCTACACTGCCGTCGCATGCAAAGCGTGTACAAGCAGTGACTGTGCTTTCAGCCGCCTATAGTGACTGTACGACCCTCTCTGAGATTCAGGCTTATCTGATTGCGCGTAAACAAAACAGAGTGCAACGGCGCATTCACGATTTCTTCAAGCCTACTGTCGAGCCCGAATAAGTGCGTGGAAATAAAGGATTTCATTTTTTTTCTTAATCTGCTTTTTCGGACATCTGTTTATTCGGACATCTGTTTATTCGGACATTTTCACAGTCCCCGTGAGGTCCGAATAAACGGTCGGCGACTGTATCTGTATTCGTTAACAAGCCTATCTGATACGATCTGTGTGCCTGCCAGTCACTAATCCACTTGGGCACGATTATCTCTGTAGTTCACGCCTTTTATCATCTCTGGTGCCTGATGACAATTACAAATTTTTCTACCTTTGAACCCTGTCACATCATACTTGCACAAATCATGCCCTTATCACCATCAAGCAGTAGCTAGGCTGCAGCACCAAAAGAAACTCAAGATAACCAGGAAGATCGTGAAATGTCCACTTCGAAACATGAAAGATATGCAGCTCACTGCTGCCAAAATATATGCAAAACAAGCATACCAGTGATTCAGATTTGGATCAGCCAATAGGAGCTCTGCCTGTGCAAAACATAACTGCAACAACAAATAGCAACACTAGTTCTCCATTTTCGCTTTCTTTTTTTCCTGCTTTTACTTTTGCATGGAGAAATAATGCGCTACGACTATATGACGTTACAATTTGTCATGTTAATTTTTTCAAAGTCTGCCATTTTATTGCCATAGACAATTTCCCCAATTTTTCTGTTTTTTTTAATTATATGAATTTTGGGTCATACAAATTTCTTGCCTGTCCTGAGAGATTCGCATCAAGACCCTACTGTACTATGGTATGTACAGAAAATTCTAGAACACTATTTCTTGCCATCAGAACTACGCTTACTGTACATTGCTACTGGCGCCGTTTGCTAGCCATTAGTCCATACAGTAAAACCTTGTTAATTCAAATTTCCAGGGAAAAAGAAAAGACTGCTGAATTAACTGAAGCTCGAATTATTGAGGATTAAAAAAAATAATAAATAAATGCTCGCTATGCCAATACAACTTTATTCACTGAACAACTTCCCAACCCTTGCTTCTATTTTCCAAAAAAACAGTGTAGTAGCGGTAATTCTTGTCATCTCGTGACCGATTAGCGCTCACAACAGCGAGGGCCTTGCATCTGCCTTTGCAGTGTGGCCCGTTTGCTCGCGGTGCAAAACATGCGTTTTCACCCAAACACACACGTTTTTCCCTAGCGTGTGCACATCCTGGTCTTTTTTTGCGAGTGAGCAAAACAAAGATCGTCCATTTATCGCTATGTTGACACTGCTTTGATGCCAGTGCATGGGGCGCGGTAGAATCGGTCTTCAACAACAACAGCTTCCACCATGGTACTGACATTGCTCATGCATTGCACTGAGTTGAAACCGAACTACTGCTCACTGCAACCGTTACGGATGAAACCGCAGTCGTTATCGATGCAATCACGCATGGTGGCTACACAGTTCTGAACACACGTAGCCAACATGCACACGGAGTCAAAACGGAACTGTTTGCTGCACCTGCTGTGGACGAAATCGCAGTGGTTATTGATGCGATTGCAAATGGCGACTATGCAGTTCTGAAGGCACGAGAGGCCAACACGGTGTGTCATGTGGGGTCGTGAACACATAAACATACAAATAATCATGAAGCACTCGGCGTTTCTGTCGCTCCTGCACAACAATTTTCAATGATGACTATGGTAATGCAGACTCTGCCGATTCATTTTAATAGGCTGCTAGCGCTGCTTGTTGCTCTTTTGCATCGCGCATTTGCAGTGCTTCGCACTCGCCGAGCTTGGAGGGTTGTCTGAATTAACCGGTGTGTGGCCAAATATGTTTGAAATAACGAGAGGTTCGTGCCATTAAACAATGCATACGCCTGCTGGGACCAAAGGACGAGTCCAAATTATCCAATTTTCCTAATGAACGAGTTTTACTGTACAGGTGCGTGCATGGCTAATGGTGCATGACCGCTAATCTGACCCTGCTGGGACCAACGAATTTGATAGAATGAAACAAGATGCAGGAAAAGTGCCAAAACACACTTTGCTTTTCTATGTGTCAAAAGTAGAAAACTAACATAGAAATGACTCAAGGCTTCTAAACAGAGTAGAAATCTAATGCGCACCCGATTTTTCAGCAAGAAACATAGGCAAGGATCGAACGTGTGTTGCACATAGGCAAGGATCGAACGTGTGTTGCACTATGGCGGCCGGTTTCCTAAAGCCAGCATTACAGCAACAGTCTTCTTATGAAGCAAAGCATACAAACAACGCAGACGTGGTTTTGGTTTTTATTCGATTGCATCAAGCAGGCAATTTTCAGCTTAATTTTCCTAGAAAAAAAGAACAGCCAAAAAAAAAGCGTGATAGAATTGGGTAAATACTACCATAATCAGACATTGTGAGATACCATATTGCCTGAAAATCTTCCTAAGGAGATGACATGTGTTCATCACCTTCACTGTCTCTAATGCTCTGCTGAGACATGCTTCCACTAAAGGGGTCACTATTGGGGTCACCGTAGGGTTGAGGCATGTGCATGCTGACTGGTGAAGTTCGAATTTGCCGGTGAAGGCCAATTTAAGAACAGAAAAAAAAAAAAATTTTGCTTAAAAGGCGAAGCATCGATTGCAATAGTAAATTACTATTAGACAGCTATACAAAGTAAAGACACAGTGAAACCTCGTTAAACCGTAGTTGGCCGGAGCTCAGAAAAAGTATTTACTAAACGGTAGTACTGTTTAACCGAAATAGCACGAGATTGCGCCCACTTACCTGTCAAAAATGGAACACGGAACTCAGAGTGTGATGAAAGGGGAAATAAAGATGCCGTATTTATCCACTTCGCGTGACAAAAGTTATTTTCGTTCGATGCGGCGGCGGCCTAGTAGCAACGACAGCGGCCTCAAACTTACTTAAGCTACGTGCCAGCTATTCAGCCAGCCCCCTCTTCTCGGCAAAAACTCGCATGGCAGATTTCTCGTTGGCATTACATATTCTCCGTGCACGCGCGCAGTAGTACTGCAGAAGTCGCGGGGCGCACTTTTTCATTCAATTCTCGTCGCAACGATTGCATTCATGAGGCTGACGTAATGCGCAGCTTCTGCCACTGTCGGGCTTGAATCGCCCATGCTGTCGCTTTCTGTGTCGTCTTCATCAGTCACTAGTAGACACTTTGGCAACAACAGAGGCAACAATGGCGAAAAGTCGACCTCATAGCCGACATCTCTTCGCTGTCGCAGCAGCGCTGCCGAGCGACTTCTTTGCGTTACAAATGCCACACACTGGGCCTCTTCGATTTTCGGAGTTCTGGCAGCCCGCTGGCAGCCAGCTAGTTCCGGTTCTGACAGGAAGTCACGTGGGCTGGGATCCCAAGACAACCCGAACCTGCCCGAAGTTTGCAAAATCGAACGCCGGTAGAGCTGGCCAAATGTAAGCATGCTACCAGCATGGCAGCGCTTGGCAAGGCCGGCACGCGCTCGGCGTAGTCGGCCCATTTATGCGTTGCCAGCTTGAAAATATATATTTACATTCAGGGATACGATCACTTTCGCGCAACTCGGCGCAAGACGTGTACTCGGCCAACCTCGCCTTGCGCAGCGCAACAGATGGTCTCCGACGCGGCGGATGACAAGACGCGAAATCGTGATTGTATACTCGAAAGCGATGGCTGGAGGATCCCTGCTCGCAGCGATCACGTCGACCACTGGCGACACTGATTGTGTCATCACAAGACATGAAAAAGCAGGTTATCGGGTACATCTCATACGCATAAAATTTCGCGCCGACCTGCTTGGCCTTCGATTTCAGAAAGTTTGTTGCGGCTGATGGTGCTTCTCATTTAGGGAGCTGGGGACACGGCTGGCGCGTGAAAATGCACGTCGCCTGTGACTAGCGAAACGTTCCACACGAAAAACAACATTGGTCGCAATCATGAGAGCAATAAGCCATGGCTTACTGCTCTCATGATTGAGACCAATGTTGTAATGTACGTGCGTCTAAATGTACCGAGTGCAATCAGTGTATTCTTAGATCAATGGCCTGCAGTTCAAACACATATCAGTTTCGAGCAGCCACCTAAGCATACGACGGAGAGACGGAGCGAACATGGGCTAGCTGCAAAGCCTTCACTAACTGCAGAGAAAGGAGAGATATACATACGCGAGATATGTGAAAAGGAACGCCACCAGAGAAATACGAAACCAAAATGTACTGCAATGTGTGAATGAGCATCTACAACTTGCGTGGAACAAGATGCAGATAACATGCAGGCATGAGAGCGCGGCGCGCTGTTCACCGCCGCGAAGAAGCAATCAGGGGACACACACACATATACATACACACAAAAGCTTCAAACGGTCCACCACGGCTCGTATCAGCCCGCTTCACGATGCGGAACAGCGTTAGCACCTAAAAAGATAACGCTAGAAGTAAGGAAATCCGAATATGACCGTAGACAGTTGGCTGAGCGAAGTAAATTTAAGTCCTCAAGCGCCCGCGTTGCAATCCGTGAAGTCCCCGTAAAGATGGCGGCGAGCGCCCATCGCCTCTTTTAGTCGTCTGCTAGCCAGAGAACTTCCAGAGAGCAGCCAGACCAAAATCCTCCTGGCAGGTTCTAGCAGCCCGCAGGTAGCCAGAACCGTCCAGCACGAGCAAAACAAATGCTCAGCGGAAGTGCGTAGCGCGGTGGGCGGAGCAATCCGAGAAAAACAAAGATGCTCTGGCTGGCTCTGGCAGCCCGCGGGTAGCCAGAAGTGGAAAATTAAAGCCCACTGTGGTCAACACTAGATCCCTGTTCCGTGCCAGCGCCGACTTCTTCGTGTCACTTTCGATAGCGTGAACGATGTCTAATTTTTCTTCTATGCTGAGCAACCGGCATCTTTTCTATCCGAGCTTCTGCACGATGTGAGTCCTAGTATGCACGACACCACAGCGCTCCCTGGCACGGCGTCCAAATGATGTTGATGTGGCTTCACACGCAAACGCACAGGGCACTTGGTGGTCGTTGTTCCGATCTCTGAGGCTTGTTGTTCTGCCGGGCCACCCGATGGAGACGACGCGCCGCCATGTTTGCGCGACGAAAAGTGGAAACACTACGTGTTAACCGACAAACACACAATAAGTTGGTACGGTTTATGCGGATACAGAACACATTATGTTCAATGGCCGCTGAGTCGGGGACTTGACTTTTAAAATGAGACTGCTGTTTAAGCGGGTACGGTTTAACGAGGATTTACTGCAGTAGCTTTATCGGCCGTATAAGCTAGTAAGCATTTGCTTACTGACTAAATTAAGAACCACGGTTTCATGTGCGCACAGGCAAAACAAACATCTCACTCTATGACTGCGGACCACTCGCTGCCAAAACACTGACATGAGGAAGAGTGGCAGCAGGAGCAAGCAAAGTGACCTTCGTGCAGCCTTAGGCTTCAATGCAAACTAAGCGACGGGAACACAGTGCACACAAAGCTAACAGCCATCAGTGCACCTTGACTCTGCACTCATTGTAGATCGCATTCAGGGCAGGGCACATGCGGCCACAACCAGAATAGAATATCTGCGTGGTCCGTATGCAGACAAAACACCATTTGCAGTTTGCATTCAATTGAAAACAAAAATACAAAAAGAAGTTTACCACGAAGGCCTGTTCAACAAAGGCATACTAGCCAGTAGCAAGCGCACCTTAAGCGAGAACGGTGAGGTAAAAATGTGCTGGCAAAGCCAACAGAAGCTAATTTATGCTTGTTTAGAAGTTATCTCAGGTTAATATCAATGCTATGTGCTGTGCATCCCACAAGCACTAGAATTTTCACACTTGCTTTGCTAAGTTCGTTTAAATGCTGTGCCAATTTGCACTAGCTATAGTATAGCTTTGGTGTCAAAATGGTGTACCCGCTGATTGCCAACGCAACAGTCTTAAGCATGTGTGGGTGAATTTATGTTTTTGGAAGGCAGCGAATGCATGGCCTCCACGATAGGATGGCACAAAGTAGCGTGCAACATAAGCGAGAAATAAGGACTGGCCAGAATGGTTGTTGGTAGCACTGACGTGGTGCAGTCACATCACCTCTAGATACTGCACAGTTCCTTTGAATAATTATTTTTCCTTTGAATAAACCACGAGAAATTACCAAAGGGTAACCTACTATGCTAGCGTTAACAAAGTAAAAGTAAAGCCTATTTCAAAAATAGCGAGCTTTCTGCAAATTATTGCAGTCTTTCACTCACTGAATATGAAAATCATAGTTTAAAAGGCCACACGTCAACGCAAGTTGCTTTAGTTTGGCAAAAACGAGAAGCAGCGCCTGTGGGAAACGGCGCGGGTCGGTCAAAGTATTCTGATGACAAAGACGATTGTGAAGTCGTCATGGGTATCGGTGAGGTGCGTCATTCAAATACAGCACTCACTCACGTGACCTCTGTGTTGATGTCAACCTAGTGCCCGGTTTTTCGCTGCTATGCTTGGCGCGCGAGAGGGGCGAAGCTTCGTCAAAAGTTTAAATAGCAATGGTGACATTGTTACATGTGCAATCGTGAAAATAACTTCAGGAGTTGAATTATACTGTGGTAGCCCTTCCAAACCACCATAAATCTTCCAATTCTAAATTCTCTTCATTGTTCCTTTAAATGGCATGCAGGTTCACCTCAGGTTTTCATTTTTAGTTTTGTGTGATAAATCTTGCATAAATATTAAATTGGTTTAGTTCAGCTGTTCACTTAACAACCATGTATCACTAGTTTTTATTGCATGGACCAGCTGGGCAACAAGAATGTGAAGCCACATCTCGAAAGCCAGGCGAGTTACACGAACTTGTAACACTTGGAGATTCAAATTCATGAATAGAAAGATATTTTCTCGTGTCATTTTTCTCACAACATTGCAAAAATGAAAGGACTGGTAAAACAAAACTTACATTGACGCATGAGCTCATACACTCTGGCTGGGCAACCAGGAGGGCACTCCATTCTATAGCCAGACTCAAGCATGTGGTAGACGTCTGTTAGGTCCACACCGGGATAGGGGGACATCCCATAAGTAGCTATCTCCCACAGCAGGATGCCAAAAGCTGCATAACCACAAGCGCAGACACAAAGTCATATGAAATGCCAGAGCAGCATGATTCTAGCTTCATACAAACCCATAATCAACCAAGTTCAACTCATCCAGAGCCAAGACTGTAATGCTACCCCAGTTGGCTTTTTCATTAATTAATGCTTCAATGAAAACAAAAGTGGGGGCCATGCAAGGTAAATGAAGCAAGCTTGCTCTATTAAAATTTGAAATGCACTGTCTAGATAGCTTCATTTTTCAAGTCCCATGTTAATACCGTATTTACTCGATTCTAAGCACCCCTTTTTTTTCATGATCGCGATGCCCAAAGTGAGGGGGGGTGCTTAGATTCGAAAAATCTGAAATGACCCCCCCCCTCTCCCTTTTCACTGCGACATCACAACGAGGCGGAGAAATAAGATTTTATTTTGCAAACACCCAAAACAAAAATTGGTGCAGACAGTGAGCCCACCGCTTGTACCGGATGCTTAGTCACTATCACTGCCACTCACGAGTCCGTGCGGCTCAGCAGTCCGGCTGTGCAGCAAGATCGAGCCGCGGACGCCGTTCTACCTCGGGACTCCCAACGGCTCCGGCTCGATGACAGAGCGAGCAAGCGCGCTTGGCGGTCTTGGCTACGCGCTCTTCCTAACAAATAGGGGGGTGCTTAGATTCGGATGCAAACTTTTTCCAAATGTTTTCGCGAAAGTAGAGGGGGGTGCTTAGAATCGCGAAAATACGGTACATCCCACTAAGAATGGTTGCAAATTTGTATTTTGCGGCTCTTCGAGTGTTTTCGGACAACTAGCACCAACTAATAGGCTAAATAGAAACTAGTTTCCAGTTTCGCTTTTCTGTTTTATTTTTCCACTCAGCGACGATTTTTAAAGCAGCTCCGATGTCAGGGTGATGAGCACTCGTAGTTCCAGAGATGGGATCGACATTGCGCACCACTTCACAGAAACGTCACATTTCTACCAATTACCATATATCTGAGCGAAATTTTTTGAACACTGGTAGCAGCACTGACAAGGATGACAACTTCGATTCATCAGATTTCAGCATGGATTTTTGCTTTCTTCTCCAAACAACTTCATTGCTTCCGAGCACTGATATAAAGATATCCTGCATGTTCTAAAGTTCACAGTTCACAGTTCTGAAGTTCACAGTGTTAGCACCCTGCAGAGTGCTAACACCCTGCAGGGTGTTAGCACCCTTCGACTAAGATCACTTGCCAGTGGCCACACAGGGAGTTGAGTTTTGCACCAAAAGACTACTAGAAATTGACCTCAGCCTTGGGCTAGGCTAGTTACTCGGGCTCACATTTTCTAACACATCTTAAGACATTCTTTACATAGAAAGCTGATAATTGCTGGAATATTACAGACAATTTGTGTTGAAAATGTATATTATGAAGGCTTTTTATGTTCTCTCTGTGAAAAGCAGCATTAATGTCTTTATATAATCTTTTCTTTCTTTTGACTAAATTTTTGTGAAGGTTTCTTCTTTCATATTCTTTTTAGTAACCATATTATTTGGAACTAGCACGGTTTGAAAAAGGTTTTTTCCTCCCCAATTTGACACTATACACTTTAGTGTTGAGCATGAGAAAAAAATATTTACTAGACTACCCAGAAACAAGTGCTTTTCCTGTGGGCAGGAAAGTAATACTAATATGCCATGTGCGGTCAGCTTCATTGACAGCCAGCACTATGACAGAATGCAGTAGCGAGAACAACAGTACAGTGAGAACCATAAGCTTGAGGTGTCAGCAAAGAAAAAAGGTAGCAGCTTTGTAAATCCAAGCTTCTGTAGTCAATGACCTGAGAATTAGAGCAACCGTCTAGCTTAAACTGTGCTGTAGCATCGAAAGTCTCATGGCAGGCCATAGCACGAGAAGTGCATATATTTTTATTAGACTGAGCAGCCCTACATATTAATATAGAACAGTACTAAAAAAGCCACATTGTGCTAGATGTAAGAAATAATACAACCAAATTATGAGCATCTAAACAATAACAAAATTAAATGTTGAAAGAAGCGCAAACAGAAAACGTCTCAATCCATGCTTGTTGCCATTACAGGTGTAATTTATGATACCATTGTACATAAATACTGCATTCAACCATTTCACAGATAACCGCTCTTAAAAAGTATGAGATCATACACGAAACAATGAAGCTTAAGGAATCTGCAACGACTCTAGAATTGAAAAGCACCATGACACCACTATGGGGAGCACTACACCACTGAGAAAAATGTCCATTGCATATAAAGGTACCAGATGTTCTCTATATTATATAAAATTTTAATCAATTGCTTGTGGCAAATAGCACAACTCTAATCCTCAAACTCAAGTGGTTGAAAAGTGGACATTACTTACACAATAAATCGAAATGCGTAATTGACTAATAAAAAAATTTCACTAATTAAGCTTCGAACAAGTTTTTTTTATGGCACATATTGCAATTCACCAAGTGGAGCCGGTGAGTTTGCAAGCCACATACACTTAAAACAAATACTCAGAATAGCACTAGTTAGTTAGTTAAATGGGGTTTAATCGCGCAAAAGCAGCTAAGGCTATGCTGCGCCAAACACGTCAGAATAGCACTAGTTTTGAGATATGTGCTGTCAGACTTACAGTAAAAGTGCACTGCTGTCCCACTAACTTTGTTAGCAAAACACCATTTTATGCACTAAAGCAAAAAATATAGCTTGAAACAAGAGCACCTGAATGGCCTATTGCCGTCAACCCTACCATAATAAGCATCTTCACCAATCTGCTTGACACAACATGTACCATAGTTACATTAGAAGCTTACTGTATGCTTTTAGTACTATTAGGCAATAATCCAGTGAGCAGCCGCTCTCTGCTGCCTCTTTCAGCGGGGCCAGTCCGAAATGAAAGCAGCCTGGAGTCACCGCATTGGCTCAACAAGCCCCACGTGACACTCATGTAGTGTTTGCATAGCCAGGAATGGCACAGACATCAAGTTCACTGCACAGATACTGTCACAAAATAAGCACTAAGACAGCCTGTAGACTTAGTACACGATGCACTGTACACAGATAGCATGAGATGATCGAAGCCACGCAACAGGAGGTACCGTGTTTCAAAGAAGCAGCACCAGTACTCCCTCAGTAAATCATTAGAGTGGGGAAAACCTGGACAGTAACATCACTAAAACCAAGATAAAATCAGGACAGAAAATATGAAAAAAATCAAGAGAAGTACCAGACACTGCTCAGAGCACTGAATAGGTTCAATTTGTTTCATTGGAATGAAAATATTTATTATGATCTGCACAATAAAACACATGCAGCTGTATTCTCTACCACTGAAGGAAATTGTCAAGAACAATTCACGTGTCTGCTCGCTCAGCCTGTGTATTTTTTCGTTTAAGAGATTCTTGAAGTCGAGGAAACAAGGGCTCCACTTCTACAGAGGCGAGAGGTAGAAACCTGATTGCTCATTCTGTGTACAAGTCATAACCGCCATTCGCTGCCCTTGGCAACAGCACCCACTGAATTTTAGGGTTCTTCTCGAGTGACTTGGAAAGTGTTTCTTCAGTAAGACCGTCCAACTTTCCTGATAAACAATTCAAGTCCTTAAGCTGCACCTTTACGTAAAGTTCTGCTGTTTCTAGCCTTAAAATTGCGCTTGGTAGAAATCCATACATCTCAATGCTATACAGCTCACTGGCAAGAGCGTCGGTAATTACACCGTCGCTTACACCGCCTTCGCAGCAGCAGTTAACTTCAATTTTTTCACGAAGTCTGCCACCTTTCCATGGTTTTCTGCACAGTACATGGCTGCTTGCAAGAATGTGCCCCGATGGGTCACCACAGTCTCAAAAGGCAAGGGAAGGCTTATTGCAGAGACAAAAAGCAAACATTGCTTCACTGATATTGAAATTTTTTCATGTCTGAAAAAAAAAAAAGAAAAAAGAACGCATTTACGACAGGGTGAATATCGCGAATCTCCTCTGAAAGACAAATAAGAGCGAAAGCAATGAAAGTGAAAAGCAGCTTTCATATACGAAATTTCACTGGTTGTTACAACAATCAGTCTTCATGAAAGAAAAAATTTACATCCACCCGTATGTAGCACGAAGCGACAAAGGCAACCCACACAGGTTTCTCAGAAACAGAGCCTCATAGTAGAAGAAAAATTCATCCTGGTGCACGATTTGAACAGAGACCAACACCGGAAATAAGATTCAGAAGCACATTGGTCCCAGTTGGTCCCAGAACACATTGGTCCCGGGTTTGATTCCCAGACCAAGATTAATTTTTCTTTAACTACGAGTTTGTTTCTCAGAAACCCATTTGGGTTTCCTTCGTAGCTTAGTGCTACATACAGACAGATGTCAATTTTTCCTTTCATGTACCTTCCTCCACCTTGCAGAATTCCCTCAGAGCTGATTAGCCACATTCAACAATCAGTATTTCATACAGAATCCCACCGGGCCACAACCTTTTGTAAACATTCATAAATGGATGCTGAATGGTACCACGGTTTCCTCTACAAATCTAATACATAGGATTGCCGGCCGGGAAAAGGATCCATCGAGTGGATCCAAACTCACAGCACATTGATCATGAAGCAGTGGGAGGGATCAGTTGTGTCATCTAAGTGAAACCTCGTTAAACCGTAGTTGGCCGGAGCTCGGAAAAAGTACGTACTAAACGGTAGTACTGCTTAACCGAAATAGCATGAGATCGCCCACTTAGCTGTCAAAAACGAAATTCTGAGACAGTGCAATCACAGGGCCAATACATGCAGTATTTATTGACTTCGCGCAACAAAAGTTTTTGTTTGATGCCACGGCGGCCTAGCAGCAACAACAGCGGCCTCAAACTTACTGAAGCTGCGAGCTAACTTTTCAGCAAGTGCCCTCTTCTCAACAAACACTCGCATGGCAGATTCCTCAGTGGTGTTGCATATTCTCTGTGCACAGGCCCGGTAGCGCTGCACAAGTCTCAGGGTGCCTTTTTCATTGCAGGGTGCTGTTCTTGTCATGAGTGCATTCATGAGGCTGATGTAATAATGTACAGCTTCTACCACTGTCTGAATTGCCCATGCTGTCGCTTTCCACATCGTCCTCATCACTGTCGTTAGGCGACACTTCGGCAACAACAGAGGCAACAATGGCGAAAAAGTCGAACCTCGTAGCTGACATGTCCTCACGGTCCCAGTAGCACTACCGAGCAACTTCTTCGTATTCCAAATACCACACACCGTCGTAAACGGCACATCCCTGTTGCGATTTTACAATTGCTAGTAAGTCCAGCAGGGCGGGGCACTTCCGGAGGTGCCAGACGTTTGTGTGCATGCACGAGTAAAAGCGGGTGCGAGAGAGAAAATGTGGGGGCTATTGCTCCTTGAATATACGACTCTGCCTAGGCACTATGGAGAAGTTTCTTAGCACGTGCTGTAGACGCTTGTCCCTAGGTGTGCTGGCATTGTGGAGTGGGATCGAGCTTGTTTATGCTTGGAGGCTGGCTGCCGGTGCGGTGAAACACGTGAAACAGCGGGCACTGACGCCCCATTTGGTGACCACTGTGTCGGACAGACTGTCTCACGCCTCCGGCGCTCTTGCTAAGTTAGTCATGCCGGATCACACCTTTCTCGTGCCTTACGGCAATGTACAGTCGACCAAAAAAGTTTACGGACCACGAGATCTCAGAAAATTCTAAATATACGAGTAGCGTTTAAAATCAGCCACTAAAACCGGGCATCCGAAGGTTGTTCGCACGTACCACTAACGGCTGGAGATGGGAACACCAGGCTGCGTTTTGAGGCTGAGGAGATATTCTGCTTTTTGTCAGATCTCTTGGTCTGTAAACTTTTTTGGTCGACTGTACCTTGAAAATAACATCACATATCTTTCCGTGGGAGCAGTAGGGACCACAATAGAGGCCGGGCCGCATATAATGAAAATTTCAAAGGCAGAGCGTCTTAGCTATGGCGGTTGTACGTGAGTGGCTGAAAGGCCGTCGGTGACGCTTGACGCCTCTGCAACTGCTATGAGAATATGTCGCGGTACCCTAATGCCTTTTACGCTAATCTAACATAAACTAACATTAACCTAACCAAACGTGGCGAAGATGCAAGGACAATAATCCTCATGGCGTAACCGCTGTGAGAATACCCCGCACCACTGTAACATGTCTTACGCTAACCTACCCGAACGTTAACCTAACCTAATGAGGCCGAGACGCCAGGACAATAATCCGCATGGCATAACCACTGTGAGAATACGCCGTGCCACCCTAACACCTTTTTGCGTTAACCTAACCTAATCTAAACCTAACCTAAACATAAGCTAACCTAACCATAATGTGGGTGAGATGCAAAGCCAATAATCCTCACGACGTGACATCGGGCAATGGCATTCAACTGCGGTTGCTAAGTCACTGTGCGTTTATTTCACTCATGTGGGACCACTAAAAATGCTCCTGAAAAGTCAAGGACAGCAGCATATGGAAAGCCTGCCAAGAGTGAAGATACTGCAAACAGGAGAGCAGGCCCGGCCTCTAGTACAGCCCCTACTGCAGCCCCGGAAAAATCAGTGATGTTTTTTTTAAGGTAGAGTGCCGTAAAGCCGAGACCACACGTACGCTTGCGGACGCGCGTAAGCTCGCGTCCGCGCGCCTAGCGCCTGCCGCGCCTCGCGAGTAATGGTGGTTTGCATCCACAAAGACGCGCGACAGCGCGCGCTCACTGGACTCACTCACAGATGCCTTCGTAGGCACCGCTTCGTACTTTGTTATCGACAGTGTTTCAAAATGCTTCAATTTATATAAACGTAATTGTAATATTTTTACAGCTGTTAGAGCAGCGCAAAAAGGAAAGAAGAAGCACTTTCTTGATATAAATCTGCTTCACTGAGAGTAGAACATTCCGCACCATAGCTGCGTAGCCAGGCACGCCGACGCGAGGCAACCCAAGCGTGCGATAACAGGGAGGAGCTGTTCCCCGAGATCACGCCGCGTTTCGACGCGTACGAGCCATGCCACACCGTCTGCGCATGCGTGGGCGCGTGAACGCGAGCTTGCGCGCATCCGCAAGCGTACATGTGGTCTGGGCTTAAGGGGTGAGAAAGGTTTGATCCAGTATGACTGACTCAGCACCAGTGCCACAGACACAAGAAAGTCTGTCCAACGTACCTTCAGACAAAGCGATCACCAAATGGGGTGTGCATGCCCATTGCTTCACCGTGCCGGCCGTCATCGTTGGAATGTAAACAAACTAAACCCCACCCCGCAATGCCGGCACACCTAGGGGACAAACGCATACAACACGAACAAACTTCTCCTCCGTAGTCTAGGCAAAGTCAGATATTCAAAGAGCAAGAGCCCCCAGATTTTCTCTCTCGGACCTGCTCTTACTCGCGCCTGTTCAGAAATGTTGTGCGCCTCCGGAAGTGCCTCAGGTAATGTCACGCCCCGCTGTACTTACTAGCAATTGTAAAAATGCATCCCTGTCGCATGCCCACGCCGCCTTCTTCATGCCACGTTCGCTAGCACCATGTCCGATTTTTATTCTATGCTGAGCGCCCAGAGTTTTTTATCCAAGCTTCGGCATGACGCTAGTTCCAGCTTGCACAACGCCACAACTACAGCTACAACGCTCTCTGGCACAGCGCTGAAATGATGTTGATGTGGCTTTACGCACAAACGCACAGGGTGCTTGGAGAGGGTTGTTCCGATCTCTGAGGCTTGTTGTTTTCTGCCGAGTCGCTCGATGGGGATGACACACCGCCGTGATTGAGCGATGAAAAATGGAAACACTACATGTTAACCGATACGTACACAATTAGCCGGTACGGTTTATGTGGATACAAAACACAGTATGTTCAACGGGCGCCGAGTCAGAGATTTGACTTCCTACTTTTAAAACGAAACTACTGTTTAAGCGGGTACACTTTAACGTGGTTTTACTGTATTTGAAAATGTACAGCCCAGACACTCGCACATGTGTGAACGTTCTCATTGTTTTCCTTGTAAATCCCTTCAAGGTGCAACATAATCAAGGTTATCCTGTCAGGGCAGTTCTGTCCTGTCCACTTAAGGGGGGACGTGGCTTTGAAAATCAACTTCCTTATTTCTTCATGGATTTTGATGAAAATTGGCACAAATGTTTAGAACGTCTCGCTGATGCTTCCATAAAAGTTTCAGAGCGATATCTTGAGAACCTTTTATTCAATTTTATTGAGCATAATTTTCCTTTCTCTTACTTTCTGGAGAGCCTGGGGAGCTTTAAAAATGTGATAGAAGGCTTGTTAAGTATTGACTGCATAGCTAAATGTGTGCTGAAGGTCGTGACATTCTAGATCTTTTTATTTGCAACACAAATTTTTTGGAGTGCCATATTTTATGTTACCTTCACATCAAGCAGACTTTTAGTGTAGACGAATAGCCATAACGTAAACTTACAAAAGGTCAAGATAAGAAAGTGAGAATGTCACGACCTGCACTGCAGCCCAAGGAACGTGACAAAAATAACCGGAGTAAAAATATGTTAAACGGTAACAAAGGAATCAGCTCCAGAAACTGAGCAGAAAGGCAGAAAAACAGTTCTGAGAAAACGGCTCTCAAAGTTTCACCTTCTCTTCAGTTCTCTAATAGGCACCAAATTTGTAGTCTTTGGGGTGGGTTGTGATGTGGGGCTTTTTGTACATGTGGCCTCTGGTCTGGGGTGCTTCCCCCCCCCCCCTCACCTTTTGTCTTTTTATAGGGCATTATTTGCTGCTGCTACTCTAGAAGAGCATGGGGCCTAGGTTTCAACCCAAGTGACGTGCAGAACTCTGTGTGGGCACGAATATAGTTCCAGTGTGCATTCAGGCAGCCTGTACCCGCAGGCTGCCCGATTGATAGCAACCTCCAGTACAATCACTGAGGCTATATTTTTTTTAGTAAAATTGATGATGTTACTTAATGAAGGCTCTGAGCAGCCTCCCAAGTCATCTTTACTTGACAATGGGTGTAGAGCTTAGGATCAGAGAGCCAGTGATAGATATGCAACTGCTAGGTGCTTTCCAGAATTTTACTTTTGTATGATGCCTCAATCACTTCCGCAGCCAGGTGTCTGTGCCAGCCCAAGGGGCCTAGTGAACAGAGCTCATGATGAGGTTCTCTTTATGAAGGGGTGGTATGATATATATTGTTACGAGCTATCGTGACAATATGATAATAGAGTGAACGTGCAATATGCTTGGTTGCGGGTCCGTGGTGCCTATGTGCAAAATGCCTAGCCGCAGATACAAGGAGCCGACGAGCGATGTGCTTAGTCGCGCAGTTCGAGGTGCCAATGTGCGAAGTACCTAGCTGCGCAGTCCGAGGTGCCAACGTGCAGAATGCCTAGCTGCGGGCTCGAGGAGTCGACTCTCGATGCGCTTATTTGCACAGTCCGAGGTGCTGACAGGCGAAATTCCTAGCCGCGGGCTCGAGGAGTCGACACGCGATGCGCTTATTCGCGCAGTTAGAGGCGCCGATGCGCAAACTGCTTAGGTAAGGGTCCGAGAAGTCCGCGTGCGATGTGCATGATCGCAGAGTTGGGTACTCCCTATGCGCGAAATGTTTAGACGCGTGTCCAAGGATTGGGTGCGTGATGTGCTTCGTCACAAATTCCGAAACACCAAGTTTTGAAAGGCTTAGCCGCATGTCCGACGAGAAGAAGAAGAGGTGGCCGAAGAAGGCAGATGCAGTTCACGTCGGCTCCGTCTTCGTTCAATGATTTCGCAGGGAAGTCACCGAAAATCACCTAGTTTTTGCTACCATCTCACGCAGCAAGTTACCAAGATTCTGCCGATACCAACTTCAAGGTGGGAATCCCATTTTTCGAACTTCTACGCCAAATTTTCGTCTGCCACACTGGCAGCCGCGGTGGTGGCTGCCGCGAGCCTAGGCCTATAGGCGCCCCCGCAAGAAGTACACATGGCGCGCGCCCACGATCGCTCGCCGACGGAAGAAATGGAGGTTCTCGTGCAAGGGCAGAACATTTCCCAAGAAGAATTTGAGGCTGGCACGGGCTGGAGTACCGTCGGCTCGAAAAAGCAAGCCGTTGAGAGATCGAATACGAGCAGTTTCGGCGCCCACCTCGGCACCGGCGGAAGGAAGAAGCGCGAGCAGAAACTGAAACAGCAGTTAATCAAGGCCAGCCGCATGCCATATCTACCGAAGGGTGATTTCAAGATTATCATCCGCCCAAAGGGAGGCCTCAAGATTGGCGAATTAGGAGCGGCCCGAGTAGCTTCGTGCGTCTACCAAGCTGCTGGCATACCCGGGGAGCACAGGGAAGACGACACCGTGTGCCTCAACGTACAACTGAACATCATCGTAGTGAGTACCCCCAGTGAAGCCAACGCAGACAGATACCAAAGAGTCGAGCGCCTCGTGGTCAACGGCCAGGCCTATGAGACCAACGCATATGAATCGGCACCCGACTTAACTTCCAAAGGAGTCATCAGGGGTATACCTCTCGAAGATTCGCCCCGCGACATCACCGCCCAGGTCGTTACCCCCAAGAATCCTACGGCAATCGCTGCGAAACGACTCAGCAATACCACCACGGTCGTCGTGCTGTTTTCCGGACTGAAAGTTCCCTCCTTCGTCCGCTACGGAGGCGCTCTCATCAGGTGCGCGTTGTACAGAAAACAACTTGACCTGTACTTCCAATGCGGCAGACTGGGCCACCGCATGGACGTGTGCCCCAATCCGCAGGACCGCATCTGTAGAGGCTGCGGCACGGCCAACCCAGGTCTCGACCACCAGTGCAACCCCCTTTGCCAACTTTGCGGGGGTGAGCACTTAACGACCGATAAGAATTGCAAGGCTCGCTTCAAGACGCCATATATAGTCAAGAGACGACGCTGGGAAAGACAACGACAACAGGAAGAATTTCTAGCATCGGAGGCTACGAGGGAATCTGTTGGACGCCCTTCCCGAGATACCAGGCCCCGTTCACGCTCGAGGGCCCGCTCGAGAACCAGAAAGTCCACATCACGGAGCCGCACACCCGGACCGGCCCGAACCAGATCCAGGAGCCGTACGCGTTCGCTTTCCCGCCGCAGCGGAGGCGGCCCGGCGGTAGAAGAGGCCACCAACAAGGTGAGCTGGGCAGACGCGGTCAAAGGCTCGTCGCGCCGCGGCGGAACTGAGGAAACTGCAGCTTCTAAAGAAATAGCAGAAATGAGACGGGAAAATGCGCAGTTGAGAGAATTAATCTCACACCTCACGAGAGAAATCCAGGAACTTAAGAATAGTCGAAGGGTGGAGACATCTCCCCGTCTGAGTACTTGTAGTGCAGGTGCAGCTGCGGTAACTCCTAATAATAGCATGGAGGAGGACAGCCCTCCGCCACCTAAGAGAAAGGCTCCAGCCGTTAGCAGCCAAACCGGATCACAACTGGCAGACCTAGGAAAGAAATTAACAGAAATGCAAAATGTACTCAAAGAACAAGCGGAAGCCGTCGGCAACCTCACGCTGGCGGTCTCGACCATAATGTCGAGAATTGACAAATTCGAAAGCAACGTGGCCAACCTAAGTCTTAGAGTAGCCAAGCTGCAGCCAGTAACCACCGCAGGGGCCCCCATAACTGGGGTCGCATCTAATCAATTCCACGACATCCCTGTAAACAACGCAGGAGCATCTGGGGTCGTTCAGACCTCCAGCCCTCCACCAGACCAAAATAGGCAAGCACGGTAAAAGAGGCGCGCTGACGATATGGCAGTGGAATTGCAGGAGTTACGCCGCAAAAAAAGCGGTCCTGCAACAACACCTTAAAAACAAATCGAAACCCGATGTAATAATGCTACAAAGAGACACACGAATTAGCAAAACTACCCGGTTACCAAGCCATCGGTCCCCCATCCGGGGAGAACCAAGCGGTAACTACTTTGGTCAGGAAAGGCTTAGTGGTCGTTCGTCACGACCTTAAGGTAGCGCAGATTGAACAAGTATTCGTAGAAATTATACCTAAAAGCAAAAGCCAAAGCAGCACGTTTATCCTCAATCTATACAGCAAGCCAGTGCACATACGACAGCGCTTTCTAACCCTTTTTAGGAGGGCCACTAACATCGCGCGCTCCCATCCCCTACTAATCGGGGGAGATTTTAACGCCCCGCACGGAGCGTGGGGCTATGCCTATACAAGAGCCAAAGGCAAGGCTTTATGGCAGGATATACAGGAAACAGGCCTGACCCTCATCACCGACCCCAGCTCCCCTACCAGAATGGGAACAGGGCTGACAAGAGACACCACGCCCGATCTAACATTAGTGAAGAACGCAAGAGGAGCAAGTTGGAATAACACGTTCGAAGACCTTGGTAGTGACCACAGAATTCTCGAAACGAAATTGTTGGAGAACTTAACGGTCGAACCCAACAAAACCTTCAAATGGACGGACTGGGACCAGTTCCGCAAGAATCGAGCCGGAATGACGCACGCGCCCATCACAGACATTCAACAATGGGCCGAACAAGTGATGGCTGACGTCAATGAAGTTACAAAGACCGTGACGCCAGAACTTCCTGTCGAGAAGATCGACAGCCGCCTGGTGCACATGTGGGAGGCCAAACGATCGCTTCAAGCCAGGTGGCAGAAACAAAGACACAATAGGAAGTTGAGGAAACGCATAGCGTTACTCAACAAACAAATAGAAGAACACTGCAAAACTCTTAGTAAACAACAATGGAATGAGATCTGCAACGAGATGGACGGACGGATTGGCACCGGTCACACATGGCGCCTGCTCCGACACCTGCTAGCCCGACCAAGACCAAGGCAACACGTCGGGAAACCATGCGCAAGCTAATACACACACACACCAAGGACGAGGAAGAAATCCTTTCCGACCTCTGCGACAGATACGCCCCGCACAGCCCGACTATTCAACACGGCGAATACACGGGAAATCCCAATTTCTCTCTGGACAGAGACTTTGGCGAGGCGGAAATCTGGGCCGCTTTACAAAAGCTCAACAGCAAGTCGGCCCCGGGACCGGACGGCGTAACTAATAAGACCCTTCGTAACTTGGACAACGAGACCATCTCCGAACTGACCAAGTACATCAACGATTGCTGGACCCGAGGATGCATCCCTGACCAGTGGAAAAGAGCAAAAATGGTGCTCATCCACAAACCAGGGAAACCCCCAGATCTAGCCAACCTTCGACCAATATCCCTTACGTCGTGCGTCGGCAAGTTGATGGAGCACGCCTTCCTCACCCGTATCAACGCACACTTGGACGACGTGGAAGCATATCCAGACACCATGCTCGGATTTTGAGCTCATCTCTCCACGCAGGATGCAATGTTGCAAATCAAGCACCAGATACTCGACAACAAGACAAGAGGTACCAGGGCCATTCTAGGATTAGACCTCAAGAAAGCCTTCGATAATGCAGCTCACGCAGCCATACTACGCAGCATTGCCGCACTCAATCTAGGAAACCGTGCGTACAGCTATGTTAAGGATTTCCTCACAAACAGGAAAGCCTCCTTAACGCTGGGCAAACTCGCATCCGAAGACAGGAACATAGGCAGCGTCGGCACCCCGCAAGGCTCGGTCATCTCGCCGATGCTCTTTAATCTCATTGTGATCGGCCTCCCCGAGCGCCTCAACGCCACCGAGGGAGTGCATCACACAATATACGCGGACGACGTTACAATCTGGGTGTCCGAGGGAAGCGACGGAGAAATCGAACAGCGATTACAGACCGCGGTCGAGGTGGTGGAGGAGTACCTCGTCGGAATCGGTCTCGTCTGCTCGCCAGAAAAATCGGAACTCCTCCTCTACCGCCCGACGCTTAGGGGAAGACCCCCCCAAGGCTTACATCCAGCATGCTGCATACGAAGAAATTTGCATACGCACCAAAGACGGACAAGAAATACCCAGGGTGAAGCAGATTAAGGTGCTCGGATTCATCATAGAATCGAACGGCAACAACGGAGAAACGGTCAGGAATTTGGAGACTAAGATCACGAACACGATGAGGCTCATCAGAAGAATCACCAACAGACATCAGGGTATGAGGGAGGCCAACGTCGTCAGACTCATACACTCCTTCGTTATTAGCCACATTACCTATGTGGCCGCCTACCACAACTGGTACGCGGCCGAATATGCCAAATTGAACACCCTCATTAGAAGAGCATACAAGATGGCACTGGGCCTTCCAGACAGCACCAGCACGGAACTGCTGCTACAGCTGGGCGTCCACAACACGCTTGAAGAGTTAATTGAAGCACACCAAATCTCGCAACTCGAAAGACTAGCGAAGACACGAACGGGCAGGAGTATCCAGGACAAACTTGGGATAAGTTATCACAAGCAGCACGGCGACAAGACATCCCTTCCAAGCGCGATCAGGGAAAAGCTGCAGGTGGCTAATATACCCAAGAACATGAGCCCCGAATTCAATCAGGGTCGAAGAGAGAGTAGAGCCAAGGCTTTACTCAAAGCCTTCGGTAGGGACAAGGAAGCGCTGTTCGTAGACGCGGCAGAATACGAGGATCGACGTGCTTTTGCAGTGGCCGTCCTCAATACCAAGAAACAATTGGTCAATTGTTGTAGCATACGTGTAAAAAACCCTGAGGTAGCGGAAGAGGTGGCGATAGCCCTAGCCATCGTTAACCCCAGTTGTAGATACGTAATCAGTGACTCGCAGACGGCGGTCAGAAACTATGCACAAGGCAGAATTTCGCCGAAGGCTGAGGCTATGCTCAAAGCTAACGCGAACTATGTCACCTCCGAGGAGACGGAGGAACGACACATTATATGGTTCCCGGCTCACACGTCCCCCGACACCCCCGTACCCAACCTCAACGAGGAGGTCCACCGCGTAGCGCGAGGTCTCACGTTTCGCGCCCGCGAAGAAGGATCCTCTCTTGAGGTTGGAAATCCAACAGAGGCATGGACAGAGAGGGACAGAATGACCAGATACTGTGACATTACAAAATTTTATCAAAACTCAAGGGGGGTTTATTCGCCCCCTAACCCCAAACTCGACAGGGCCCAAGCGGTAGACTGGCGGCAGCTACAAACAAAGACCTTCCCCGTCCATCTCAGGAGGATATATCCGGACGTCTACTCAGATGATAACTGCAAGCTATGCAGCAGGGCTCACACAACTCTTAGACACATTCTCTGGGAATGTGACGTTATATGCGAAGAAAATGCAGTTTCCCCAGATGAAGCTGCAGCGCGATGGACGGCCGCGTTGCGCAGCTCAAACCTCGAAAATCAACTATGGGCCATCCAGCAAGCCCGTGAGGCGGCGAGGAGACAGGATCTCCGGACCTCCTCGGGGGCAGCCTAGGCCCAGGCCACGAATTTGCCGGATTGTTAATAAAGTTGTTACCACCACCATGTCCGACGATTCCATGCGTGAATCTTGGTCGCGAAGTCCACGTCGCCGATGCTCGGAATGCTTAGCTGCGAATCTGAAACGTCCACAAGCATAGGGATCGGCCACGCTAATGCGATGTCCGAGTAGCGCCCGTTTTGACACGTTAAGATTACGGCGAGTGGAGACGTCCAGACTCGCGAGGTGCAAAGAGCCGAGCAGATGATGCGAGCGCCGGACCAATGGCGAACCACGCTGGTGTCACGTGGCGGGCGCAGCCAATCGTGGACTCCGGCACGACCTTCAATCATTTGCTTTTTGTGCGCTTGTTTCTCTATGGAGGAGATCACTGAAGGGGCAAATTTGAAGACGGAGAAATGCGCTTTCCAATGAGGCCAGGATGGCAGCGCTCGGTCACGCCGTTCCAGAGATATCCATCCCAGCAGCGCCGCTCGCGGTGCCGTTTTTGTGTATTGGTCTGGCACTGCTTGGTGTGTCCTCGACCGCTCTCGCGTTCTGCTACGTTTCTCTATCTCTGGTTTCATCCCGCCGCTGTCTACACTGTCTATGTTTGTTCAGCCGCTTGCTTCACGACGTTTGATAAGGTGCCCATTTCACTGCTCGAATTGCTGGAGGAGGTCATCATCTCAAGGCTACTACGTGTGAAGCGTTCGCGAAAGTGGCCGTGGAATGCGCGACAGAAGGTGGCTAGGCCTGTCATACTCCTAGAGTTGCCAGTTGCTGGTTTGCCTCGAGATTCTGCCAGATCGAGTTCCGAGCTGCAACCCAGCATATGTCTAGTGTCAGCACTTCATCCGCCTACGCCTCACACAGTTTCCTTCACGATTGAAGAAAGTAGCGAGCGTGCAGCGATCGCCGGTAACATGAAAACATGCCAGGCATCGCAGCCTGCAACGGAGCGAAAATTCAAGCTGCTGGGTATCGTCACGAAAGAGGACGCCAATGACAGAGGAACTGAGTTTGCATATATTGCATATGAATTGAATACGTCATACAATAGTTCCTTGACTCGTGCTGTGTCCCAGGTGCGGCAAGAAAGCGGTGATGCTTTCAAAGGACCTGCCAAGGAGCACGGGCTCTCAGCAAGGTTCTGACTGGTGTTGTAGAAACTGCAGGGCGCTTCTTTAGTTGCTAGGTGCTTCTGTCGATGCGACAATAGATTGGATTTTATTTTTTTTTACAAGTACTGCTCCAGGAGGGCGCCTGAGATTATAACAACGTTGTATATAAAGGTACGTCGGATGTACCTGCTATGCTTCCGTTAGCTAGCTCCGTGGTTCCACCTACCTATTTTTGCACGTTTTTCCATAAGGACGTTTATTTAGCTGAAAGGGGACCATTAAAAAATGCTTTTGAAAAGTCACGGAGAGAAGCATACGAAAGGCCTGGCACAAGCAAAGATATTGCTCCAGGAGTGCAGGCCTGATCTGTGCTATGGCCCACTCCTCCCCCGGGAAAATCAATGAAGCTTGTACTGGAGTGCTCCACCTGTGGCATGCACAAATGGTGTGCCGAAGCCTTGAAAAGCCTCATCGGAGGTTTCACATGTCCAATAAGGATCACACGAATAGAAATGCTGTGACAAGCAAGCTTGCGAAAAGTTACAAGCCAGCAAGAGACTCTGCCTATAGTCCTGGGCTACTACAGTAAAACCTCGTTAAACCGTACCCGCTTAAACAGTAGTTTCGTTTTAAAAGTAGTTAAGCCAAATCTCTGGCTCGGCGGCCACTGAACATAATGTGTTTTGCATCCGCATAAACCGTACCAGCTTATTGCGTATGCATTGGTTAAAATGTACCATTTCCACTTTTCGTCGCGCAAACATGGCAGTGCATCGACTTCATCGGGCGGCCCGCCAGAACAACAAGCCTCAGAGATCGGAACAACGGCCTCCAAGCGTCCCGCGCGTTTGTGCGTGAAGCCAGATCCACATCGTTTCGGCGCCATGTCAGATAGCGTTGTGGCGTCGTGCAAGCGAGGACTCGCGTCATGCTGAAGCTCGAACAAAAAAAGGGGGGGGGGGGGGACGCCGGGTGCTCAGCATAGAAGAAAAATTAGACGTCGTCTGTGCTATCGAACGTGACACAAAGAAGTTGGCGCTGGCACGCGACAGGGATCTGCTGTTGACTACGGTGTGTGGCATTTGGAATGCGAAGAAGTTGCTCGGAAGCGCTGCTGCGACTGCAGAGATGTCGGCTACGAGGTTCAACTTTTCACCATCGTTGCCTCTGTTGTTGCCGAAGTGTCGACTAGCGACAGTGATGACGACGGCATGGAAAGCGGCAGCACGGGTGATTTAGGCCCGACAGTGGCAGAAGCTGTGCGTTACGTCAGCCTCATGAATGCAATCCGCCTCTTTCATGGCGCGACGGCGCATGCGCCCTGCCCTAGTGGATTAGTCGCGAAATGTTTTGGAAGGGTCGCGCGCCAAAAAGATCCCCCCCAGAAAAACAAGAAAGAAAGTGCTGGGACGCGCGCCGCTGCAAACACCCGTGCCGTGTACCGGTCACGTTGATACTCTACTGGTAGCTCGACGTCCGTACGGTGCCGAAAACGTGCGTAGCGTAAGACTGCAACTTCACTTTATAAGAGAAAGCGGCCAGGGCATTGTTCGAGTTGTCCGGACTGCACCGTGAGTCAGGTAACTGATGGCTAGCAAATTTAACCAAAAACCCATGCGTTACACTTGGGCAACACTTAAGTACATCACGTTGCTGACGAAGTCTTCTTGCAGCGTCGGTCCTCGCTTGCTGGCGATGGCAGCGCGTGCCTGACTGCATGTACTCGTAAGGCGCGGCAACACTGGGTCCAACAAGACGCTCACGAGACCAACAAGACGCTCACTCCAATGATCGACCGACTATTGTGCGTCACTGAAACCATTCGATCATACCAGGTCGACAACGACACAACCAGCAAGCACGAGTTTTACTGCAACAGGCTTTCTTGCCGACGGCACCGGCAAAATCAGCGTGCCGCCCATCGTTAATTCGACGGAACCCAGCGCGATCGGCCGTTGAACCGACAACACAAGAGCGACAGCATTTTCGCTTGTATATATAATTAATCGGGCTCAACATGAGTCAAACAAGCCTGCCAAGTTGAAATGCACAAGCTTCAACCCTCTCAAGCCGTACCCATGAAGTTTGAGCCAATGTCGATCCTGTTCAGCGAAGGCTAAGCCTGGCGCCGTCGAGTTCGTGCAACCGCTACCGGTAGACCTGAACTGAATTCTAAGCAGTTAGGTCGACCGAAACTGCTTTTATAGTTCAGTTCTGGCCTTAGCGATTTGAAATCAACCACACTTCACTTCGCACGGCGCGTACACAATAAGCGGTAAGTGGCGACACAGCGCTGTGCCAACATCTGTACGTCACCGTACCTGTAGGCTGTCGGTCGCATTCGCCCCGTATATGGGTAGGCCTGTACGTGTTGCTTTGTCAATACATTTCTCAATTTCAGAGATGCACTGTTTGCCTCTGCGTCTAGCGGAATACAAGAGACTGTGTATTCGGCATACAGCAGCGTAAACAACCGTTTTGCTCAGTTATACCAACGCCGTGTGAGCGATGGCATCCGCGCATTTTTGAGAGGATAACACGGCCTACAAATGAGCACTTATGCGAGCACAGTTTTCTCTAATAACGCTCTATGGCACTCTAAAATTGTAAGTATGATGGAGTGAAAGAAAAGCGTGAATGAGTTAATTAACAGCCCGTAATATAGGTATCCCGATCACAGTCGTCGTCGTTTAAGTAGTTCGGCCGCTCATACAGCATAGACCATTTATAACGTAACCGCCTATAGTGCGGGACCGCATATAATGCGGCTTTATGTGACCACCAGTATGCCTCCCATAGAGTTTAATGTGTCAGCGTACCGCTTAGTGCGCGGTCGCGCACTACGGAAGACCGGGTATAGTGCGGTTTCTCCGAAGAGAAGGGAGCGCACCCCCTGGCACTACAATGCCCGCACCTTCTACAAAAAGGGAGAAGCCACGAAACCCATCGCAAGAGGGGAGAAAATTAGAGGAGAGAGAGACTGTACAGCGTGCGAAGAAAGAAGCGCAACAAGCGGCCTTATCTTTTGCTTTTCTTTGTGCAGCGCCGCGAGGGTGGGGTCGAGCCAGACCGAGCACCCGCGCCGCCGTCATAACCGGGTGGATCCTACTCAGTGGGAGAGAAGGGGAAACGTTGGGGAAGTCCATTTGCTGGGGGTGGCCGGTTGACAGGCTGGCTTTGCACATGCGCCACTCTGCTGCCTTTTCTCCTGTGTGGGTGCGCGCAAGTCGTCGTCTTGTGATACCGAAGTGTGCTGCCAGCGTCATAGGCCTAGCTACCGGAAAACGTGTTTCCTTCTCTTGCGTTTGTGTCGCGCTGGGCTAAGTTGCCATGGCGCCTGATCCTTCCAACTCAAGAAAACGGCAAGCTTTATCCCTGGAGACGAAGCAAAGTAATATAAAAGACGTCGAAAGTGGCCTAAAGAAGGTTTCCGTCGCGCAGAAGTACGGCATTGCCAACACAACAGTGTCGGCAATTTGGAAGAACAGGGACAAGGTGCGAAAGCAACTGCAAGAAAATTGTGGATCACTAGAAAGAAAGCGGATACGTTCATCAAAGTATCAAGATGTCGACACCGCTTTATTCAAGTGGTTCCGCGAGGTGCGAGCCCAGAATGTGCCCGTGAGTGGTCCGATTCTACAAGCAAAGGCCAGGTCATTTGCAAACTTGTTGGGCCACGATAGTTTCAACCCATTAAATGGGTGGATTCAGCGATTTAAGGACCGGCACGAAATAAGCTGCCGTGTTATCTCCGGGGAGAGCGCACAAGTTGATGATTCTACTGTTCAGGCCTGGCTCAGTATAAACATGGAGACCATGCTGGCGAAGTACGCGGAGCGGGACATTTACAATGCGGATGAGGCTGGCGTGTTTTACAATTTGCTCCCAAACCGCACACTCGCACTGTCCCACGAACACTGCTCCGGTAGAAAGGCTTCGAAGGAGCGGTTAACCGTTCTCTTCTACGCCAATATGTATGGCAGCGACAAGAGGCGCTTATTTGTGATCGGAAGGTCGGCGCGGCCGCGCTGTTTCAAAAAAAGAGAGTGCCTGCCGATTACATATAAGGCCAACAGAAAGTCATGGATGACTCGGGAGTTATTTGCAACTTGGCTTAAAAAATTTCACGAGGACATGGTGTCAGAAAAGTGACAAGTTGTCCTAGTTCTTGACAACTGCAGTGCCCATCATGCAAATTTAAAGCTCAATGCAGTGAGCCTCAAGTTCTTGCCCGCAAATACCACAGCCAAGAGCCAGCCGATGGACCAAGGCGTAATCGCTGCAGTGAAAGCGCATTATAAAAGACGCATATGCGAAAGAGTGCTGATTAACCTTCAGCGAGACGAAGCAATGAAGGTAAACCTGCGGAGTGCTATCGACATGATCACGGCATCTTGGTGGCAGATAAAAGCATCAACCATCGCCAAGTGTTTCGCAAAGGCGGGGTTCGTGCGCAACGCCGTGGTCAGCGATCCTGATGTGAGGAGCGACGATAGCCACCACGGCGACGATATCGACGAAGTCCTCAACGCGGATGATGTGTGGTCGGATCTGGTGAAAAAGAACATTGTTGGACAGGACGACACATTCGAAGGCTTCGTGAACGAGGATTGCGATGACTTTGTCTGCGAAGAAGCAGACTCAGACGAAGCAACTGTAGCAGCAGTGCGTGATCGCGATGACAGTGTATCGGACGATGACGACGACGAAGGAGACAACACACCGTAACTTTCGCACAGAGATGCACTGGATTACATAAGCAAGCTCAGGGTGTACTGCGCGCAGAAGGGCTTGAGCGAGAAAGCTTCCCAGCGTCTGATAGCTGTTGAAGATGAGATGGTGCATAATACAGTGAAGGCTCAGCGCCAGACGAAGATAACGGCATTTTTTCATTGATGAAGAAAAATAAAACGTTTTGTTTAGTGTCCAATTCTGGTGCTTTACTGCGCGTTAAGTTGTAAAATACATAATAAAAGGTGGGTTGACCATATTTGCATGTGAATAAGAGTCTAAAAATGGCGCATTTGATATAGTGCAGTACCGCCTATAATGCGGATTTTCCCGACTCCCGTGACCTACGTTATAAGCGGTCCATGCTGTATTGACCCATCTCGGGGTGTAACAACACGGCAAATATGCGCAGATATGCATGTTTTGCTACGTTTTGACACTATTTAATACCGTATTTACTCGCATAATAGGCGCACTTTTTTTTTCAGAAAATCCGGCTCGAAGTTCGGGGTGCACCTATTACGCGGGGTAAAATTTACGAAATTTTTTCAACTCGCATTCCCGCGCTTTAAATTTTAACATATGTCAGGAATATGGCTACTCTCACATAATTCACCAATAAATCCAGCATAAAAGGGAAAATAAAAGCTACCTTCTTACCTTTCAATGAACAGGCGAGAGACGTTGACTGAACACACACGTAAAATTTATTAAGACTATTCAGAGTCCGAGTCCGAGAGAACATCCTCATCACCGCCGGGTGGAGACTCGTCTTCCTTGTCTGAGCTCCACAGCATGTCGTCTTCGCTTGCATCCAGTGCATTGGAGATCCCAGTCTTCTTGAAACTTTTCCTGAAGACGTCATCTGAGATCTCTCGCCAAGCTTCCACGATCCATTCGCACAGCATTTCCATAGGCGGCCTCTTAATTTTGCCACCAGGGGTTAGTTGACGCTGTCCTCCAGCCATCCAATTGGTGTAAAGCCTTCGAACGTTGTCCTTAAAAGGCTTATTTAGGGAAACGTCCAAAGGTTGCAGCACGGAAGTGAGGCCTCCCGGAATCACGGCAATATCCGTACGCACCTCTGGCAACTTCTCTCGTACACGTTCTACGAGGTGCCCGCGAAAACTGTCTAAAACGAGCATGGCCGGATACAACAGGCCGCCGGCCCCAGACGGTCTTGACCCAGTCTACCATCAATTCCGCGGACATCCAACCTTTCTCTTGGACCCTCACGTGTATGTCTCGAGGGAAATTTCTCTTTGGGAGCGTCTTTCTCTTAAAAATAACATAAGGCGGTAGTTTGCGCCCATCCGCAGTCACTGCCAACATGACAGTACACCTTTGTTTTTCAGCGCCAGATGTTCGAATAAGCACACTCCGTGCACCTTTTTCCTCTACTGTTGTATTTCTCGGCATGTCGAAACAGAGAGGAGTTTGATCTGCATTACCTATTTGTGACAAAATGAAGTTTTTCTGCTGCCGGAGCCGTATGACGAAACGGTGGAACTCGAGTACCTTGTCCTCGTATGCTGAGGGCAAGCGCTGGCACAACGTTGTGCGCCTCCTCAGGGTAAGTCCGTGGCGTCGCATGAAGCGCGTTGTCCATCCGAGCTTGCTTTGAAGTCTTTCGCTTCGATGCCCTGCGCTCGGGCAATTCTGCGCGCCTCCGTCTACACTATGTCGAGAGACACTGCACAACCGTCCTGACGAAGGCCCCGTATGTGTTGAACTAGTTGATCTTCTACCTGCGGATACTTTCCCGACTTTGCACTGCGGAAGGCCCGTCGCGACTTCTTTGTTGCCTGAAGTTTTTCTTGCTGACCTCGCCAGTAGCGAATGCTTGTCTCTCCGACATTGAAATGCCTGCTTGCAGCACGGTTCCCATGCTCGAGTGCATACTGCACAGCTTTCAGTTTGAATGCAGCCGTGTAGCTGCCGTACTTGCCCATTGCGGAACACGCGACCACACGAACTGCACGCCGTTTGCAAAATGGCAAGATGTGGCGATTTGTCTTTTCTTTGCCTGTGTCAGCATGTGTAGAGCATTGATGGCGATGGCACTGTCGCTTGAATCGAGTCGCCCGGCCTCTGAGAGTCGCCCAGCTTTCCGAGCTGCCTAAGCGAAGGTAGCGAAAAGCTTATATCCGCGCGGCGGTTTGGAGAGGAGGGGGGTGTTATCAATAGTAGATGGAAGAATTAGTTTTCGCTCGTTGATGCGTTTTTCTTTCTTTTTTTTTTGTTTCTACGGACGCGTCAGGTCGTCGTGCTCGCTGGCTTCGCGGCCGTTCGGGGAGGGGGGTGTCGGTAGTTAATGGAAGAGCTAGTTTTCGCGATGTTCTATGTGCTGTGGGCCCTCAGCAGCTGCGACGGCAGCAACACTAATGAGACTAGTAGTCCAGCAAATGCGTTGATAAGCTTGGGTTGTGAAATGTGCTTGCGTTTTTTTTTTTTCACCTGACATGGAGGGGCAGGAGGGCGTAAATGCGTAAATAGTGTAAATGCGGTACTGATCATAGTGCCAAGTTCAGGGTGCGCCTATTATGCGCGGAAATAAAAAAATCAAATTTTCTGCGACCAAACTGGGGGTGCGCCTATTATGCGAGTAAATACGGTATCAGTGATGCACCTTTTGCACAATATTTGACGATAAGAACGACCTGCGGCTGTAGATGTCGATGTAAACAAGTGCACCGCTTTAATAAACCCGACGCAGAAGGCTGCGCACGAAGACTTCTTGAATATGCGAAATGTCTAAATAATGTGTGAAAAGAATACAAAAAGTCATTTCCGGGGAAGCAGCAGCCATCGACCCTTTGACAACGTCGTCGTGGCTGCTGACCAACAAAGAAGTATTGGACCAGTACAAGCCCTCGGACATTTACAATGCAGATGAGATGGCCTTATTCTACAAGATGCTGCCATCGAAGACCCTGGACTTAAAAGGACAGAAATGCCAAGGGGGGAAACACAGCAAGCGGCGTGTAACAATTTTGTTGTGCACCAACATGGACGGCACAGATAAACAGCCAGTGCTTGTAATCGGCAGAAGTAAGCCCCGCTGCTTCAAGGGAAATCGTCGGCTGCCCGTACAGTACACCGTGAACCTGAAGGCATGGATGACCCGGGCCATATTTGGCAGCTGGCTCGAGGCCTTCTGTACGGACATGCGGAAGGCAGGCAGATCGGTCTGCCTTTTTTTGGACAATTGCAGTGCTCATCATGTCGATGACGTGGAACTGGGAAACGTGCGCTTGGTTTTTTTTCCACCGAACTGCACTTCCGTGCTGCAGCTGCTTGATCAAGGCGTCATTCGTAACAGTAAGTGCGCCTACAAGGAGAGGCTGATTCAGCATCTGCTGCTGAACCTCCAGTTGAAGCGTCCCACCGTAGTGGACATGTTCATGGCGCTTGAGATGATGGCCGCCGCATGGGTTGCGATGTCGCCAGCCATGATAGCTAATTGTTTTAATCATGCCGGCTTCATTGCCACTCGGCAAGCATCATGCGCTGATCCAGTGGCATCGCAAGAAGATTCGCCTGAAGGTGCACTAGTTGACAGTGCTGACGGCGCAGTGCCGCCATCGCTGCCCCACGCATGGGATGAACTTTCTGCCGTGACAGATGGTGTTCCGGATGGCCTCAGCATCAATGAGTTCATTCGCGTGGATGAAGGTGTTGTCATCCATGAAGAGATGACTGATGAGGTCATCATAAGTAGCGTCTGCCAAGGTGCCGCCGGCGATCACCAGACACCAAATCAAGAGAGGACTGCGAACCCGCGAGATGTTGAATGCCTTCGATGTAATTCGATCATTTTTCGGTCAGCATGATGACGACGTGGCAATGGACCACTTCTTGCAGTGCGAGTCGAGAGCAGTAAAATTGCTGCAAGGCAAGGCTCGGCAAAGTAAGCTGACTGACTTTTGGCAATAATTCTTTTTTTTTTTTTTGCAAGCCAATTTCCTTCCGTCTTTTCTGCCTCATTCTCGCGCTAACGAAATTCCCACAAAAGCGAAATGTTTTGCTTTCCCCGGCGATTTCATTATTGCGGGTTTCGACTGTACTGTTTAGTACATACTTTTTTCGAGCTCCGGCCAACTACGGTTTAACGAGGTTTCACTGTATAGGCCTACGTATGACCTGTGCTGAATGCACAATTGTGTGAATGCGCAAAAGATATTTCTTAGTAATTAGATATTTCTTAGTAGCGATTCTGGATTAATTTTGACCACCTGGTGTGCACAACACCAAGTCCATGAGCTTTTTGTATTTTGTTTCCATCGAAATGTGGCTGCCACTGCTGGGATTTGATCCAGATATTTTGTTGCAGTCATAAGCTTTCTGCAAAGGACATGTTTTGTTGTGGGCATGAACTTTGTGCAACTTTATTAACAGAGATGCCATATTTGTGTGCCTCCTGTTCAACAAGGATCTAAAAGAGAAATGTGAAGTGGATGGTGCTAGCTTTCTTGCATTGCCTTTCAACGACTACGCATGATGTTGCAACAAATATTTCAGTGTTATTCTTGCACAGTGGCCACATATATGTCAAGAACTTGTTGCTGAAGGACAGGGCTACATGGTGGTGCAATTCATATTGCAAGGCCAATAAAAGTTCCAGTGAACTGAAGGTTTAAATTTGTTTTTCTGTTTTATTTTTTTTTGGCATTGCACAATGCCTTACGGAGCATCTTTGTATGTTCGTTCTAAGTACAGTCAAACCTCGATATATCGAACACGGATATATCGAATTATTGCATATATCGAACAATTTCTATATCACATGGAAAATCGCATGCATTTTTAATTCTTTATTTCGAACGGGGCCGGATGTAAAATGGGTATATCGAACTCCGCCGCCCCAGACCAAGTGCGCTCTGTTGACAGGAGGCGAGCTTTCCCGCAACACTCTCGAAGATAGCGGCGGCGCGATCGGCGTTCCAGACTGCTGCGTACGACAGCTGCCCACATCGGTTGCGCCGAGGGCGCAATTTGAACGTAGCGGCGTACACACGCGGCGGCTTGGAGCCAGCACAGCCGCCTCGATCACGCGCGCACCTATGCGCGCACGGCGGGGCAAGCCGCCTCGATCACACGCACACGGCGAGGCTTGCCCCCGCCGTGCACGCGTGATCGAGGCGGCCGTGGAGCCAGTTGGAGCGCTTTGTCGGTGCTGAGCCACACATCATGTGCATTGCGGACTTCGTTGGCGGTGACGACAGCACCGGAACAGTGGCGGAGTTAACAGACGTGGAGATCGCGGCAGAAGTGACTGCTGAGCGGCCAAACGAAGACGCTGCCGAGGCTGATCCAGCAAGCGCTGATGTTGCCCCGCTCCCGACTGCAGCTGAGGCTGTAGCTGCTTGGGCCGTTGTACGCCGCTACTGCGGCGCAATAGAAGGCACTGGACTGTCTCTTGTGGACCGTTTGGACTATGTTGAGGATGCCGTGGTCAAGCACGCGGTTGCCAATATGAAGCAGGCTACGCTGCTTCAGTACTTTCAGCGAACTAAATAAATACTTTGTTTGAAGCTTCATGTGAGTATCTATTGCGCCACGATTGGTTCATTGATTGATTTCCGCTAGTTTTTGACGCGTTTTCTACGTGATTTTATATATCCAATTCTGGCTATATCGAACTATTTTGCGATCACCGCGCTGTTCGATATATCGAGGTTCGACTGTATGAGCAATATGTTTGGTATTAATATATTCGTATCAAACGGATCTAGCCGGTGATGCTATTTATTTATTTCTAAAGTTGTTTGCTAAATTCTTATTGCCACTAATTATAAATGAAAATTAAGAAAAACATTGCAATCAAGTTTACATGTTTTTTCGCATTGTGCACTGGGAACACTAAAATTAGCATCACTGGCTAGAGCTACTCTCTAGCATTCTCGCCATATACTTCGTTTTTGCTTGTGACAAAGCGAAGTTTTTGAAAAGTCCCGCAAGAAATCGACTGAATTTCTGTATTAAAATGTTGGTATCGTTTGTTCTAATGCAGATATACAAAATCTGATTAGATATTTTCAATCAGGGGGAAAAACCGAACAGTACTGTTATATATCATCCAATTCACACAAAAATTAACAATATTGGTCTTGGAACCCACGTCTCCCCTTAAAACAAAAATGCATGTCTTGGGTTGCTCTGGCCCTCGGCATTTTGTGCCTGCTGGAACGATTCTCAGAGAGTGGACACGTCAAGACTTCCCAACAAAATGCATGTCCAAAGAAGCTGCTGGTCCAGGCTGAATTCGAGGAGCACGACGCAAACTTTTGAGCCGCTCAGGTCCCACAAGATCGGCGCACGCCAGCGCCTGGCGCTGCAACGCTTCGCATTACTTAGATGTAAACTGCATTTGCGTGTCAATTTATTTAGTGACTTTGGTTAGTAGTCTACCTAGTTAGTATGTTTCTTTTCACATTTTTCCCCAGAACGTATAAACGAGGTTCTACTGTAAAGGATGGTTGCAACGGCACTTCAAGAAAATTAAAGCCACCAGTTAGCTTACCCCAAACATCTGACTTAGTAGAAAACTTGTTGTAGGCAAGGCCTTCAGGGGCTGTCCACTTGATAGGAAATTTGGCACCTGCGTGAGCGGTGTACGTGTCATCTCTCATCAGCCGGGCAAGTCCAAAATCAGCGACCTGAAAACGCAGAAGGTAAAACGAATGCATTAGAAGCAGTGCTTTGTTTTAACGTGCACATGCTCTAGTCACTTGTTACTTTCACACATTTTTGCCAGTTGAAACAGATAACTACTCAGGTTCCAGAGAAGACATTTTTGATATTCACAGCCCTCTGAAAAGATGCACTAGAAGCAGCCCAGGGAGAACGACAGCTAATTCAATACAAGCCCCACATGTCACTGAGCTGCAAAATGAGCCTGCTAAAAAGGAAGGAGGGAGTGCAAGACAAAAGGTGTCCTCGACAGTGTTTGAAGGATCCTGAGGTTTGGTATCTATGCGTGGACAATCCTGAACTAAACTAACAGTATAGTCATTGACTGATAATTCAGACACCAGTAATTCAGCCATACCCAATTACAGTCGCTGACCGTTTATTCGGACCTCACGGGAACTGCGGAAATGTCCGAATAAACAGGTGTCTGAAAAAGCAGATTAAGAAAAAAAAAAAAAGATCCTGTATTTCCACGCACTTATTCGGGCTCAACAATAGGCTTGAAGAAAACGTGAATGCGTTGTTGCACGCTATTCTGTTTAAGCGCAGTCAGATAAGCCTGAACCTCAGAGAGGGTCGTATGGTCACTACAGGCGGCTGAAAGCACAGTCACTGCTTCTACACGCTCCGCATGCGACGGCAGTGTAGCACATGGTACGTCATCTTCAGACTCGGAGTCATCGTTCGGCGGTGCAACAGAAACCTGACAAATGATCTCGCCGTCGTCGAGTTCTGCGCATGTCAGTACAGCAGTGTCAGCACCTGTGAAACTGTCAAATGAGACAGTGTCCGGAATCGCAATGCAACCGCTGCGCAGGTCTCCACAGAACATCTTCATCATCAGTAGGGAGCACATCGGAAGGTGACAAATCCTAGACCTCCCGGCACCCGCTTGCCGGCATGCCCCAGCGCAGTCTGCGCGGGAACTGTCGGCGACATTAGACACTTGACACGACGTTTCCGTATGCCGCGTTGGATCACCGCAACCTCGACACAGCACACAAAGCAAACACCACTACGCCGTCACACCGACACCAGTAGCACAAACGAAAAACATGACCTACTCGCGGCGTCGTGCATGAAGAAACAAACAAATCAGCTGCTGGATTGTCTTGACATGGCTTACTAAGCTGAGACCAGAACCGCTGCAGCAACTCTATCGAACCAGGCAGAAACGATGATGAGCGGGGATTTCCAGTAGCGCCACTTCGTGGCAGCAAGGAGGCTCCGTTTAATACAAAAATGGCATTCAGCAAGTCGAACCATGCACCGGTCAGAGTCGGTGCATGGTGCTCTCGATCGAGTTGGCTCAAGGAGTGTCCGAAGAATCAGACGAGAGGTTGCAAGGTGTCCGAACTTCCGGCAGTTGTTATACATAATGGTCTATGGGGAGAATGGCGGTGCCACGAAGCAGACCGAATAATCGAGCGTGTCCGAATTTTCGGAGTCCGAAAAATCAGTCGGTGACTGTATTCGGATAGCTCCTTGGCAACCCCACTGGCCTCATAAATAACGTATAAGGATAACCGAAATTTCGAACACCTTACAGCGTGTCGCGCGATAGTTCAGACTCTTGACTGCAAGACCATGAGCTAATTTGGCCACAGCATTTAGCAGAAATAGCTATATTTTCGTTTCAGTACATCGTCATATCCTCAAAACAAAAACTAGTGAAGCCTAGCTGATCTAGTAGTCTCCAACCACGCCCGAGCCACAGGACAAACCAAGCCACTAAGTTATAAAGGCTGTATTTGCGATTTGTCGTGCGAGTTCCGATGCCCTCTTATCGTCCACCATTCATGGCCAGCTGAACCCGTTGACAATGCGGGTGAAGTATTGCTCTGACCACTAATGAGGCACGAAATAGAATAGCATAAAAGGCATGTTGCATTGCTAGAAAATCGTGATCATGGACGGTTAGGCAAAAGGCAAGTAGCAGATGTGCACGCAGCAAAGCGTTAAAAAACTTGGGCCATATTCTTGGACAATCACTTTCGAAGATGCTTTCACTTACGCAACATTTTGCGTGACTAACACCAGACGCATTAACTGGCGGCAGCGTCTCTGCACTGTGATAAGATAGTATGCTTGGCGCTTGGCACTGTGCCCGTAACACCACAGCATGTAGTCGCTGATGCTTCTTGTGCTGGTCATGCAAAACTGGCAGTATCTCTGAAACTGATGATTAAAGAATACAGTATCCACCTTTCCTGACCACTTGTGGAGTAAAGTAACTTATTTTCTGGTGAATATGGTATCTTTTGGACCCCCAATTATTCAGACCTTCAGGTGGTACAAGACTGTACAAGAATGATGCATAAGACACTTACTTTCACAAGATGACAGTCTCCTACAAGGCAGTTGCGTGCTGCCAAATCCCGATGAATGAAGCTGCGGGCTTCCAGGTAGGACATAGCAGAAGCAATCTGAGTAGCCATGTACATTAGCACTACAGCTGTAATTTCCTCTCGTGAGCAGTTGCGTAGGTACTCCAAGAGGTTCCCATGGGCCATGAACTCGGTGATGATGTAGAAGGGTGGCTCTCGTGTGCACACCCCTGTAGGAGAAATTGGCGAATGATATGGAACTTTTGATAGTTATAATGTTGAGAAAATAGAGAACGCAACATACAGTAGTTACATAAACATCCTTACTTTGCCAATATATAACAATATGTTGGAATGTTGATTATGACGATTATGTTACAAAATCCAATCACTAGAGTCATGTATCAGTATACTTGACTAACTTTCTCCACCAGAGGTACCACCTCGCACTATGTCTTGTGCCACTATAACATACACACAGTTCTCCAGAGGAAAGTTTCCCTTGGCATAATTGGGAAAAACTTGGCTTAGGCAATTTATGTCACCTTCAGGCACTGTGTCTACAAGTGTACAAGCCAAGATAGCACATTATAAGAACTAATGATAATCATTTTGTTTAACCCTTTCAGGGTCAATGACGTAAATATACGGCGCCGTGAACAAGTCCAAAATGGTCAGTGCGTATATTTATGGTGCTGTCGGTACGTTTAAAAAGCGCACCAATTTCCCAACTTTTTCTTTCCTGGAATTGTGCTGCCACTATGTGGCAATACAGGGAATTTTTTTCTTGTGCCTCTCACCAATTTTTCGTTGCATGGTTTGTTTTAGATATAGTTTGTTTGCTCTGGCGCGGCTATATACTATCGCTCGTGCATTGGTGCGCGCGCACACTGGCGGTGGTTAGTTTGGGTTTTGTTCCGCAGGCAGTTCGGGCTTCTTGCGCTTGCAAAACTGATGGCTACCGATGGCTATCTCATTACTAATCGCTCAAAGTGCGACTGCCTGTTACTTGCTCGTTTATTGTTCACAGGGGTGCGCATACAAAGGATGACTCCGTGCATGCGTTTCCTTTTTTTTTTTGGAGACTCGCGAAAACTAATTGTCTCTTGTTGGCGATAAGATGAAGATTAGTGGAAGCTTGTCACACACAACCACACAGTTTTTTTAGTGCACTCACCTACACAGTTTGATTATGCTATGGACATAGATACTAGTGTAAGAGCAGGAATATCTGAGACTTGCGAAATATTCTCATGTGCACATTTTCTAAGCCTTGAACTATGTGTATAACAATGCATCAAATTGTTAGTTCTTTTTAAGTTTATTTCCTTTTTTTTATTGTTATTCATGACTAAACAGTACATATATATCACACAAAATATTTTTTTGCACTTTACGTTCACCCTAGAAAAATTACGGTCAATTTTTTTCGAAATAGGTCTTTCTAAAGAATTTAAATCTGCAATAAAAAAAAATCGACACTGGGCGGTCGCATATGGTGAAAAAAATCGACCCTGAAAGGGTTAAAATGTGTCGCATGCATCTTGAGACACTTCTGATTGTACATTTGCTACAAATGTAAATACCGTATATACTTGCGTAATAGGGTAAACACACTTTTTTCCCCGAAAACTGAAGCAAAGTTGGTGGTGCGTTTAATATGTGGGGTAAATTTTATGGGAACTTTTTTGAAACAGCAAAAATTGAAAAGTAAAATGGTAATGATCTTAAAAATGCATTAGATACCGTACAGACTCGTATAAGGGCCGCACTTTTTCCCCCCAATTTTGACGAGGTGCGACCCTTACATGGAACCGAACCATTTGATTCGGACTGCTGCTAGATGGCTCTAGATACTATTTTCCAATACTAGGGGTCTGTTCGATTCGCCTGCACCACTGTGAACCAGTTCACGGTGGTTCACGAGAAGTTCAGAAACTGTGCAGCTCGATTCCGAAGGTGCAGGCCCAGCGAAACACTCGAAACGAATGCAAAGATGCAGACGCGGTGTAGACATTATGCTATGTCAGAGTAATGTGCATGGAGTGCGTAAGTTTGAGAGGTCCTGAACTGCAGGTATGATCGGTTTCTGGGGCGTAAACACACACTACAGTTGTGTAGACACATCACACGTGTGTAAGCGGTCTTTTTACGGTGCTCGCGCCCGTGTGCTGCGTCGTCTGCTGCGTCGTCTGCTGCGTCGCTGCTGCGTCGCTGCTTCGCACCTGTATGCCTGCACCAAGTAGGCACCGACAGTGGAGCGGGTGCAGCAAAATCATGAACCAGCCCTGCACCTTTCCTGCACTTTTTGAAACGAACGTCGTGGTTCTGCGGGCGCCATTGCTGCACCGCTGAAAGAATGGCAGGGTGCAGCACCTCGTGAACTGGTTCAAGTGGTGCAGGCGAATCGAACGTACCCTAGATGGCTTTCACCATCTAGTAGCGGCACGCCCAGAAGTACACAAGGTGCGAAACTTCGCCAATGCATGTGTGGCAACGGGGAACCGAACGTGATTGCTTCGCCACTGGAACCTTTCTTCCAAAAATTTTAGGCAGCCAAGTTGGAGGTGGGACCCTCACAGTGGTGTGGCCTTTACGCAAATCTATACGGTAACTTACCTTAGCAGTAGAAATACACATAGATTGTATATGCAAACCGTAACAGCATTTTCATTGCATTTCACTCCACATTGGAACCACTAGACCTGTTATACAAGTCATCTAGCCGCTTCATCTACAGCATGGTTCCACAACAGCTCGTCCTCACAGCAGCTTCCAGCCGTCTGTTATCGCAAACATCACATTGTTGTGCTGATTTTCAACATCCCTGAATTTGACACACATGCTATGTGCACCTTTTTCCTCGACCACCTTGCTCCTCTGCATGACAAGGTTTATTGGTGACTGATCAACGGTTCGGTTTTCTGAGCAGATAAGCTCTCTGTCTCGCAGCAACCATACAACTCGACTTGCGAACTTGCAAATTCGGCACTACGCAAACGCCTGCTGCCCCACTTTCACTTGGACTTTCTCGTGTGACACGCGCGGTCACACACTTTCCTATCATGTCAGAGTAAAGTTGCTGTTACTGAAAGCAGTTGCGTGTTTTTTGCTTTTTCGAGTCTGCAAGGTGCCTTTGTGCCGGCACTGGTGGCAGGCATGCGGCAAGAAGAGGCTGATCTTTCCATTAGGTCCTGAGCGGCCGTGATGGCACACAGCCTGTTTTTACCGCATGCTTGCCACCAGTGTTCTCTCGTCATGGCTTTGCCATCAGCTTCTCCATCACAAAACCTACCATCCCTGCTGTTGTGCCGCTATGGCATGTTTACCACTAGTATAGATGTATGGCATACATAGGTTAACTGCAGAATTTAGTTTACATGATCTCGGCGTTTTTCACTTGGCATTATTATTTCCAACACAGCGATGGGCATCGAGACTAGGTGCACTTGCTCTGAACACATGTGAGAGAATAAAAGATTCCAGTCCCTTGGCAAAACACCCGGTAATTCAACACACAAGCATTTGTGACAGTTAATTGAAATAGACCGCGCTCCGGCAAAGCTATCAGCAGCATGCAAAATCAAGCGGCAGTGCCTCCGACCAGCATGGCTCTGACCCCACTAAAGAGGAAAGGCTTAGGAGAAAGCCCTCAATGCCGCACGCGAGAGAGGGGGAAAAAAAAGGAAAAAAAAGATGTGGTGAAAATTTCGCCCTCTCTCAATTGGCAAGGTTGCTGTTTCTGTGTCGTGCAGTAATGCCCCAGCCACACCGGCAAAATGCGCGCCGTGGGAGGGATCGGTCCTGGGGCCATTTTCCGTGGCTCGTCACGGTGGCAAGTGAGCTGCAAGCAGAGGAGACGAATAAGAGTAGCCTTTAGAGTGACGTACGTGCGGGAATTGGAATTTTCGGTTAATTAGAAGTGAAGTGCTGGTCCCGTCAGTTTTGCATGTAATCCTATAGAAGAAATCGCTCGATAATTCGAAGTCCTCATCCAGTAATATTGTTTAATTGGAAGTTAATTTTCAGCCGGGATCCTCGAGGTGACCGTCATTCTTTGGTAGAATGTGCTATTTTTCAAGTGTTGCAACAGTTCCGTGCTCCACGTTGGTGTCATTGCCACCGCAGCCGCCCGCAACGCCATCCTTCTTGGAGCGGCGCGATTATTCATTGCTACGGCTGCCGTGGCCTCCGCGATCAACTCCGGCGGGAGGCGAAGCGGCTCCTGCCGGAGGCCACGCGTGGCTGTCGCGCGTGGCCGGAGCCGATCGCGGAGGCCACGCGGGTGCCATAGGTGCACGCAGCGCTGCATACTGGCAGCGGCGAGATTGTGCGAGATTAGTCTTGCAGCGTGCGCAGCGTATGTCGAGGCGTGTGTTGGTCGAGCGCCCATAGAATAAAGAACTTGTGCGGGAAGCTCGTAGGCTAGGTTGTTCCACGGGTGATTCGGAATTGACTGTGCCTAGTCGCGCAGTTTATAGCCATGGCAAACCGTGGCTCTTATCGCACGCTCGACCTGGCAACGAAAGTCGAGGTTTTGAAGGAAGTTGAGAAGGGAGGTGCCGCCAAACAAGACATAGCGCGGAAGTACGGGATCAAGCCGAACACTCTCTCAAACTACATCAAGAACAAGTGCACAATAATGGATGCATTTGAGAACGACAAGTTCAAGACTTCTCGGAAGCGAATGCACACCGGCGCTTACCAAGAGTTGGAGAAGGCTCTGCTGATTTGGATTACGGAGGCCAGGAGCAACAAACTTCCTCTCAGCGGAGACATCGTTGCGATGAAAGCCCGAACGCTTGCAGCAATGTTGGGGATCGATGACTTAGTTTCGTCAGACGGATGGCTGACGCGCTTTAAAGATCGCCATGACCTGGTTTTCAAGAGCGTGTGTGGTGAAAAGGCATCCGTTAACCAGGAAACATGCGCCACGTGGAAGGACAGAAAGCTGAGTGAATATCTCACCAAATACAGACTGGAAGACATCTTCAATGCAGATGAGACTGCACTCTTCTATCAGCTTCTACCAGAGAAGACCCTGACATTCAAGGACGACGACTGTGCTGGGGGCAAACGCAGCAAGGAGAGAGTGTCGGTGCTGATCGCGGCAAACATGACTGGCACGGAAAGATGTCGCTTACTTGTGATCGGGAAAGCCGCGAAGCTGAGATGTTTTAAAGGCGTGAAGACGCTGCCTGTGGACTATGAGGCGAACAAAAAGGCGTGGATGATGGCCGAAATCTTCAAGAGCTGGATAAGCAAATTGGACCGCAAGTTTGCTGCTTCGAACCGCAAGGTGTTGTTCCTTGTCGATCACTGCAGGGCTCACATGAATGTGCCAGCCTTAAGTGCAATACGACTCGCATTTTTGCCTGCAAACACAACGGCTGTTTTGCAGCCAATGGACCAAGGCATCATCAAGAATGTTAAAGTCCTGTACAGGCGGCACCTCCTCGAGCGCATGATTTTGTGTATGGATAGCTCCACAAAGTACGAGGTGAGCCTGCTTAGTGCCATCCACATGTTGGCGCGAGCATGGGATCGTGTGAAGCAAGAAACAATCGCAAACTGCTCCAGGGCTTGTGGTTTTGTGGCAGCTTCTTCGGAGGATGCCTCTGAAGTTTCAGCGGAGGAAGCGTCAACAAGCGAGCTTGATGGCACTGATTTTGGTGATGCTCTCGGGGACGTCAACTTTGAAGATTACGTCGCCGTAGACAAGGCAGTTGAAACGTGCGGTGCGCTGACGGATAGCGAAATTGCAGAGATTATTCGGCCCCAGGAAGGGACCGAGGAAAGCGACGATGACATTGAAGGCGCAACCTAAGGCTGCCGATGTAGCTGCGGGCCTTGCTCTCGTGGAGCGCTTCTTTGCCGCTGAAGGTAACGCGGAAGAAGCGTTCCGCCACATCTACAGCCTGCAGAACTTGCTTTCAGCAGCGCGATTCGGCAAGAAGAAGCAAAGCAAGATGACCGACTATTTTTCTTAGAGAAAATACTCTATTTCGCCACAAATAAAGTGCTGTTTTTTGTGTTTTGTGCTTAATTGGACGTTCGTTTAATTCGAAGTTTTTTGCGGTCCCCGTGAACTTTGTATTAACGGGAGTCGACTGTATTTCACATAGTTTACTCTCAGCGTTTGGCTACCTTTCACGCAAAAAGCCAGTTCGGGAGACTCCATCGCGTCGACCGTGCGCAGTGGCGTTCACTGTATGTATTCGGTAGAGATATCATCTGTAAACGATTCTGTGCTTTCAGTTTGCCCAAGATTATTATATCGACATCAAAAACTTCCCTCGTTTTGAGAGTACCTACATAATTGTCCAAGAGGGCTGCCGCGTGGTGTTTTTATTGAGCGCCGTAGGCGAAACCTATGAGGAGTGCGCTGCGTGATCCCTCATACTACGCAAGGGAGACGCTTCTGACAGATGGCGACTCCGTAACTCCTTGCCGCCAATAAACCGAGACACCCTGACTGAAAGGCTCTTGGAGACAGCGCGCCACATCCAATTCTGTACAAGACAGACCCTGAATACAAGGACGTGAAGGCTACACCCAGTACCTCATTCTCCTTGTCTTTTGAATGCGGTGACGCTGCAACAGAAGGGAGCGCAACAAGATGATTATGATCAGTGGAAACGGCTTCGTCAGCTTGATAAGACATTACTCGCATTAAGAATGCAGGACCAGAAACACAGCGCCGATCTGTCAGCAGACAAAGGAAAAAGACATGCGAGCACGCAGATAGGAGCAACAGCAGAGGCAAAGTCCTAACATATGCAACTTCGCAGGCAGAGGTAATTAGCGCCATGCAGCAAGCTGGCGGGAAAGCAAATCCGCTTCCCTCCCACCCTTCCTTGCAACTACGCTCCCCTTGCCCTCCCTCTCAACTCTCTCATAACTCCGTTATCTTCAACGGTCTCCGCGCGCCCACCTCTGTGCCAGTGCCAGCTTAGCCCGCCTCTTGAAGTTTCGTTTTCTGCCGTTATCGAAAAGCAAGCATTGGCCGGCGTGGGCACTTCCGAGGTCCTCGCTTGCTATGTGCTTGCACGCAACTATATTTCACGACTCACACCGTTCGTGCATCGTGCTATAGTGCATGAATACTTCAAAAACAAGTCCTTCTTTTAATTAAAACAAATTTTCGAGTGCCTTCGAGTTCGAATTATTGAGATTCGACAATAGTAAGGTTTCGTTTTGCAGAACATTTCCTGTCTGTGGTGTCTTATTTCGCAACAACGAAATCCTCACGAAAGTGTATGTTTTCACTTTCCTCACAGATTTCATTAGTGCAGAGTTCAACTATATGTGGTATAAGATTCGATATTTGAAGCCAGGTTCCTTTTTTCCAATGTCTATATTTTATAAGAAAATTTGGCCCTTCAGTTACCACTAACTACAACACAAAACACACTCATGTCAACAGCCTTCAGAAACCTAAGAGTAGCAAGTGGTTTCAAATTCTTACCAATTAGTTGCACAAGATTGGGGTGCTTCATTTCTTTCATGATGGCCGCTTCTTCCAGGAAGTCCTTGAGAGCCATGGTGTCCTCCTTGAGTGTCTTAACCGCCACTGTAAGGTTGTAACGCTTCCACAGAGCTTCATACACGTCCCCGTACTGACCACCACCTAGCCTATGCTTCATGACTATGTCCGTTCTGTCAATCTCCCATTCATCTGGCTCAGGACTGAGCGCAAACACCGCTGGCTTGTTGCGCTTAGGTGCTGGGTACAGCAGTTGAGTAATAAGGCCGTCAGCATGCAGTGAATGGTGGTGCACCAACTCAGCCAAGGTGTTGAACCGCCAGTCTGATGTGACATACACCTGCGCCACAAAAATTTCATCTGGTTACAACAAGCTCACAGCAAAAAATGTTGCTACTGGATCCTAGAAGAAAAATGCCTGCGGCCTGTAACAAAAAGCAATTAATCTGAACGCTACCCAAGTTAACAGTCGAAAGTGCTACACAAGTGAGTTGGTAAACACAGACAATGACGAATAGTTTAAACGCCACATTTTCAAACATTTTTGATAATTCATACACCTTTGCAGCCCCACCATAGACCCCATACGGCCATGTATAAGGATGCCTGAAATTTCAGATGCTGAAACCCTTCGCTGTGCAATTTTTTGTACTTTTTCTCGTGACCACAGATCCAAAACGGCATAAATCACAGTCACCATCACCGTCATTTTGATCATCTCACAGCCTCGAACCAGCAGCAGCCGTAGCCAATCATAGCCACCACTACCACCACAGCAATTTGTGTTTGGCCACGTGTATCTGGTTCGTGGTCATGTCGTTTGCGCTGTCGTGCGCTCTGCACCATTACACCTAACTGCTTAGATGTTCGCTACAAAGCTTCCTGCTGTTAGGTGCTGTGTCTTTGACTGAAAGGACTTACTGCTGTCAGGAATGGTGCCGAGCCTGCCTTCACCATCCTTACCGATGGCTTCAAAGTGCTGAAAGCACAGCAAGGGTCTAAAAAGCGTTTCATAATGCAGATTCTCAAAAATCAGCCTCACCGCAATACAGCGATATTACGCGATCAAGCATACGCAATGTATTGCGGTGAAGCGTACCAAGAGTTGAAAGGAGCCACTGTCGGAGACATAGTACGCATTGCTTAATTACACACACGTGCACCTGCCATCTCCTCTCGCAATACGAGCACTGAGACACCTAATAAGAGTACTGGCAAGCCTTCAGATCAATTTTAGAGATTGCTTTGGCAATTTGCACCCTTGAGGACAGTACAAGGCATGCCATTCGTTTTTCCCAAGTGCACAATTTCTTTAACCCTTTACTGCACCTTGTTGCATTTACGCAACGTTCCGATGAACGGCGTTAAACGCAGAAGCAAAGTCCGTTTAAATCTGCCTGTACACGTTGTTGCATTTCCGCAACATTCGTCTAAAAAACGCGTTCCTTTGGGCTGCCATCTGTACTCATCCTTTGCATCTTCTACCAAAATAAACGTGGCGGAGTGATACGGGTATGTTTTGCAACTTGTAAATGTATTTCTCCATAAGAGAAAGCCCCCAAAAAATTTTTACGCTAAGCTCCACAGCCTCCCGACTCTGTAGATTAAAAAAAACATTGTTATCTCGGAATATTTTGTTCCTGTCGACGAAACGTTGCTATGTTGCACAAATGCAACGCGTACGTGGTTTATTTTTTTCAGAAAAGTGAAATGGCTCCCAAGCGCTTTTATGGCCGAGCAATTCCTCCTGATAGTGAATGCAGCGACCTTTCCAGTAGTGACAACAACCACGAGTGTAAACCCGTTTGGATTCGATATGTGTGCAAAATGTTTTCTGGTCATTTTTTTTTTCAAAAGGATGCGGTGCATCCACATGCTGCCATGTCGTGTCGTCACGAGCACAGCCTTACGCCTGTGCTTCTATGCTCTAAATTTTAACAATACCGGGAAAACACTGCATTGCTTCCTGGCTGCACGGGAATCTGCACCACGTACTGCACGAAGTGTGGGGACCACCTGTGGTGCACAAGCAAGTACAATTGCTTCTTTTAGTTCCACTAAATCATAGGTGCACCAATCATTGTCACGTGCAAATAAACATCCGTGTATGAATCGCACTAAGTCTATCTTTCACCTTCAACTTCTTTATTTTCATGTTGCTGCAAATACGCAACATACCCTTTTTCTGCAAATTCAAACCACAGAAATTCGCTAAAGCTAGTTTCCATGGGAGTACAGTTACTGTTATCCTTCGCTAAAACTCCATGAAAAATATTTTGAGGAAAAAAAAATTGTGCAGTAAAGGGTTAATGTTTTTCGCAGTCCCCGGGTCTGAAAAACCGGATGTTGACTACGAAGTTTGACTTTTCGCCATCGTTGCCTCTGTTGTTGCCGAAGTGTGGACTAGCGACAGTGATGAGGACAACACGGAAAGTGACAGCAAGGGCAATTCAGGCCCGACAGTGGCAGAAGCTACACGATACGTCAGCCTCATGAATGCAATCGTCACGACGAGAACAGCGCCCCCCAATGAAAAAGGCGCCCTGTGGCTTCTGCAGCACTACCACGCACGTGCACGGAGAATACGTAACACGAACGAGGAATCTGCCATGCGAGTGTTTGCCGAGAAGAGAGGGCTGGCTGAAAAGCTGGCACACAGCTTCAGTAAGTTAGAGGCCGCTGTCGTTGCTGCTAGGCCGCCGTGGCATCAAACGAAAATAACACTTTTGCCGCGCTAAGTGAATAAATACTGCATGTTTACTTTCCCTTTCATCACACTCTCTCTGAGTTCTATGTTCCATTTTTGACAGGTAAGTAGGTGATCTCGTGCTATTTCGGTTAAACCGTACTACGGTTTAGTATGTACTTTTTCCGAGCTCCGGCCAACTTCGGCTTAATGAGGTTTCACTGCAGTAATATCATAGTAGCAGTACAGTAATGCTGACAAACCTTGCATTTGTTAAACCTCCTACCTCATTTTGTGATTGCATTCATGCCCTAAGTTGTCAGCTGTTCAGAAAGCTTTAAAAACCCAAGTTACACCACAAACAATAAGCAACAAGAGCTTTGTGTCTACCAATGTACAAATGGTCTGCACAAGCATCATTAGAAGCTATACAAGGCAAGACAGAGGTTCCTTGGGTTCCTTGGGCGGAATTTTAGGATTCTGTAAGCGGCCAAGATGAATATGATCCTGCTCCTCTTTCCTTCTTCATTTTCACCTTACTCCATTTAGAGAAGCAATTTTATGTTGCAGTTTTGATTTGACAAAGTCATTGGACATTGTATGAGCAATTCAGCAGTCTTTGTGAGAAAGATCCATGAGGTAGTAAACTTACAAATAAGACATTGAGGTGCAGTTTGTATGCCCATGATGTCCACAATGAATACATTTTTTCAGTCCTATAACTTGAGCAAGAATACACTCAAGGTTCTGCAATCTTAAAGGCCACAGCCAAATCTAGCCCTTTCTGGTTGGCTACCTTGGCGAACACACGATAAGGGGTTTAAACAGCGTACATATACAGGGTGTCTACCAAGTTGACATCTTCGAATTCCCCGACTTTTGCAGGTTTTCCCTGAGTGCCTTTGCAAAATACCGAGTGACACAGAATTTTGTTTATGTCAAGACGGGCTGACACCATATCGCTCGATGCCGTCACTCTCTAGTAAGCATGTTAAAAATAAAAAACGACTTAATCCAGTTTGAACAGTCAGGAGTAATGTTTATTTAATTCAAAATAGAAAACTGCAGGGAGGGGTTAGTAAAATGCACAGTGACTAAAATGTATTTGAAAAAAAAAAAAGGTAAGGCTCATTACAAGTCGAGTCAAACATTTTCAAATACAAATAAAAATAGATGCACACAGAAGCAAATATTTTCGAAAATGAGCTATTTCTATCAACTGATAGCAAGCTAATTGGTATTAGACGAACTTTTGTCACTAGTGAGATTCTCTAAGATGCTGGAAAGTCAACCTCAACTGTCCTAACATACTCTCAACTCACGTGCAATGCCTCAGTGCTGCGTTTCACAGCTTTAAAGAGTTTATTTTGGTTTAGGTGAGAGTCACCTGCATCTCAGCGTCAGCCAACATTTTTCTTTTTGAGCTCAACCTCCTTCCTCCTCAAGTCCCGCCCAGCCTGAAGGTTCGACGATGCCTCTGCGGCTATCACAACTTTTCGCTTGAAAGCGGCACTGTAGTGGCATCTCCTGCTTGGTGCCATCGCGATAACACCACGCCGCACACCGATACGGCCGACACGACACAGGTCAAAATGTCGACCTCGCTTGTGTACGCTTGGGATACTCGCATGGCTAGTAGTGGCTGCGATACTGACTTTTCTAGATGACGATAGCTATGCACCATATTTAGCAGTTTCAATGAAAAACTGACCCGTTTTTTTAACATCCTCGAATCTAAGCCGACCCTAGAGTTTGGAATATGATTATTTGAAAAATACTATCAGCCTAGATTTGAATAAATACGGTGTATTGCATTGATGCATTTGAAGCAAGCTTTTTTAGTATTGTAAGCATATTAAAGACCATTATGCAGTGTGACTGAATTGCCACATTTGTACCAACAAACTAAACCAATTTTGCATGTATTATATGTCACTTGTATCAAGATGCTGCTTCTGGTACCCAGTGCCAGCGCAATAGCCACAGGGTTACCACATATTCTGCATGGTCACTGGAACACGTGCCCGTGCACAGTCATGTCAGTGCATAGCCATGGTGCAAAAAAGAAAAAAGAAAAAAACAGCATTTTTGAGATTCGAGACAACACTGAACCATGGACAGCTATCCTTGCCCAGCTCACAGGGCTACACAAATTGAGCCTGGACATTAAGTTTTTGCAACTGTTGCCCAAGTTTCCTGTGAAATTTTATTTAAACATGCACAACATGGCAGCCAACAGGATAGGTTAGGAGCACATAAGATTACTTTCACTGTGAGAACACACAAACCTTAATTTAACAAAATTTTCTTTAGTTTCAAACTGCAAGTACAGTTTCTATAAACCCAGGTTTGACCATGTATCTGTAAAATTGAGACTAAGTGGCACTGAGCTACACATGAATTCGTTATATAATTCAGTAATAAGCTAAATGTTGTTGTTTTCATTTCCATGTAATGTATTGCATATGGCCATTAGATTGCTTTGTGGCAGCACTTATTGAGGGGCTATGCATGAACACACTGGTGGAGAAGAGTAAGGTTCCTTGGCATGCTGTGAAGGCTGGTGGGGTTCCCAGAGGCCAGAAATTTGGGAACTGCTGGTGTAAGAGGTAACAATGGTCACAATAGCAACAAAACCTGTACAGGTGGATTATGTCTAAAAAGAAATATGCCGTCACATTGAACTGATGCTGCCTCAAAGCCATGCTTCGCTCATGGTAGCAGCAGGCATGGCTCAGCAGCAGCAAGAAGCTGTCACAACAGTGCCTTGCTTGTGAAACTGCTTCAGAGATTTGAAGTTGAGTAGTTAAGTAAGGTATGGTATACTGACTACAACACTCACCTTCCCCTCAGAGTCTTCATTGATGCGGTAGTGGTAGACTCTCCCTTCACAGCGCAAGGAAATGGAGCGCTGGCCAGGGCTGGACTCAGACTCACGCACCAGAAAGCTGCCATTGATGCCGCTGCTAAGCAGGTACTCAGCTGCATTGCGTGCAATGGGCCCATGGTACCAGGAATGCTTCTCTAGGCTGTTGACAGGCGTCACATAGTTGGAGGGCACCCAGCCCACCTGCCCCGAACGGCCCTGTGCCTCACACCACTCGCCTGTCCGGTTGTATGACACTACTTTCACCTGCTCCCCTGCAATGGCAATGTCAGCAAAAAAAAAACATATCAGCCACCACAAGAACATACACACAGTGAGGAGCAAAGCTGTCACTACGCAGTCGTGCCCTTCCCCAAGTAGCACTGTACATTAAGCTCGTTACTTATCAACATGAGCATGTCAAATTCAAATTATGCTGCATCATAAATACCCAGTTAATAGCACTGTTGCCAAAAAAAGTCTCTTGTTACAGAAGCCCTGTGACATTTCTTGAGTATGGTAAACAAAACCATAAACTTGCTATAGTCGATTCCAGATATATCAAACTCAGAGATACTGAATTATTGTCTATATCGAGCAGTTGCAAAATTCCCTTGAAAATCCCATGCAAAAGTATAATGATGTACCATGTGCACATCGAACTCCTGTTCACTGCCACATTGGATATATTGAATGCTGTGCCACACGGCGTCCCTGCAAGTCCACTCCTCCGAACGAAGACGCCCGATCACTTCTCGCATTGCTGGAAATATTTGCTGCTAGCAAATGACACTGTTTTGGCAGATGCTGCCAATCTAGAGACTCAACCTGAAGGGCAGTACGTGCCATGGAGGAAAAATGAGCAGGGTGCTCTCAGTTCTGCTTCCTGTGCATATGGATGGCTTGTGCAAACTGTAGCCATTCATCATTGGCAAGAGCAGATCACCACTCTGCTTCAAGAATGTGAAAGGCTTCCCAGTCTGATACGCGTTCCACAAGAAAGCCTGAAAGGCACTGAACCTTTTCACTGAGTGGCACCGGACATGGGATGCCGTACTGAAGATGCTGCACCATTAGGTTTGTCTTTTTGGGCTTTCTGCAAACAGCATTTTAGGATTTCACGAGCTTCAAAAACGAATACGACCAAAACCTACACTGTGAGAGATCTTTACATCACAGTTTCAATTTAACAATACCACTGCCCCACAAGCCCATACTTGACAGAAAGACTACTGCAGCACATAAGAAGAGATGCATAGACTTCTCTTAGGGTAGTCAAGAATGAAGACTGGTTCCAACAGAAAATTGGTTTCGAAACCCAACTGAACGGTCTGCCTGGCTCGTTGCCCACGTATGATGATTGGTCATTTAAACAGCGTGCTGTTGGTGTTTAAAGGGACCCTGAAACAATTTTGACGACATTGTACAAAAGCACTGAGTAGGTCCTTATGATCATTATTTGACGCATCTAAGTGCTTCGCGTTAAGTGTGTAATTTCTTATAAAGTTTTTAAAATGTACATCGCTGCCAATCGCAGCACACTGCTCGGCTGAATTTTCAGCCGCCCCTACCCATTTGGCATAAATTGCACTAATGATGTCAGTAGGGCGAGCTATCCGATTGGCTGCCCAGGGCGTGTCATCGATAACTTTTCCAACTTTACGGTGAACGAATGTTGTTCGCAATAGTTGGAATGTTAGTTAATTTGTTTCTGTATAAAGAAAGTAACAGAAGGAGAATTGCACAAGAACAATTTCTCAGTACACTTAAGCACTTCCGGCACATGGCCAGTACTGTCTGCTTGTGTCAGTCCGGGGGTGACATCTACGTGAAGCCGAGGCCGAAGCAGTGGGTTGCTTCTGCCGAGGGGTCATAAAGGTCCAAACACCCGGCATCAGCTCAACGCCCCTCTTCAGCTGAAAGCCCCGCATCAGCTGAAAGCCCCGCGTCAGCTGAAAGCTCCGCATCAGCTGAAAGCCCCGCGTCAGCTGAAAGCCCCGCGTCAGCTGAACACCCCGCATCAACTGAACACCCCGCATCAACCGAACACCCCGCATCAACCGAACACCCCACATCAACCGAACACCCCACATCAACTGAACACCCCCCACAAGGTTACGCGCAAAGGCGGGGGGGGGGTCCAACCTCCCTGTGCTTGTGCCTGTGGAGTCGCAACACACCAAATGCCTGCTGAGGCAGACGCCCCTGCGGGGCACTTTAAGAAGGTAATAGGAGAACAAAAGCTAACTGTGGAGCGCTGCACATCTAAACCAGCATGGGCATGGACCAAAGTCAGAGCAGAGCATGATACATCAATGCGCTGTGCCAATCACAATCTTCCAGAGTCAGCAACGAGAAGTACACCTGACCTAAAATGTTATTGAAGCACTGTATCTACTCATAAAAAAAAGCACCCTCAATGCCAAATAGGTTTGGACTGCGAGGTACAGTGATGTGGTCATGTTTCTTCACAAGAAGTTTAACCCGTACCTGTCAGCTTGTGAACTATCCGAAATGTGTCAAGCACAAGCAATAATGACATGCAGCCTTGATGACCATGAGTGGGCCCTCTACAAACTGCTCTTAACCCTTTGAGGGCCACCACCATACAGGTACTATGATGAAAACAAGTTAAATATGGCAATGGCCATAGATGTGCAGCAGCAACCGAACATACGAAAAAAGCAAGTCTTTCAGAATTAATTGCCATCTAATGTTGCTCCAAACGTGCTACAACCTTCCATGGCCTCTAGCAAACTTCTTGGCATGCTGGAGCCACTTCGTTTCCATCAATACTGATTTTTCACTCCGCTCTATGGTGCTCCCACCATGATAGTTTGGGAGTACAGACGAACCCACTTATAACAAAACGGGTTTTAACAATATATCGGTTATAACAATGAAAAGCTGCTGCACCATCAACTTATGTATGTTTTCTATGGGGAAATAGCCTGCTTACCACAATGTCCCCATGCAGTATTATCAGTTATAATGAAGTCTGGCTGCTGCGTGCCTATGCCGAAAGGTAACGGCATGCGAAATCTTTAAAAAGAAAAAGTGAAATGAAAGCCTGTGGTATTTTCGAAGGTGGAAGTCAGACTCCAGTTGTCCCGATGTAAAAAGCCATTTATTGAACACATACAACCATATATATATAACGAACAACAGAAGCGCCCCCTGGGGGGGGAATAAAGAACTCAAACGAATAACGAAACTGAATACAACATACTCCGCACCCTATTCTTAGTGATTAGTTGTTAGTAAGTATTAGTAAGGAAACCCCAAGGCATGCACACTGTACTTATTTACACGTATTTACAGAGTATGTATACAACGTCAGACTGCCAACTAGTTGGTCTGATAGTTTTGGAGACAGGCCGGTAGCTGGCGCTCTCGGGTCGGCCGCTTTGAATGTCGCACTGGCGACGATGGCGACGGGCTCGTAGACTGCTGCTGCAGTATGCCAGGAGACCGCGCCTGCGTCCTGGGGGAAGGTGGCCTTAGCACAGCAGGCTGCAGCACATCAGGGGACCGCGGCTGCGGCGTGGCGGGCTGCAGAGCATTGGGAGACCGCGGCTGCGACGTGGCAGGCTGGCCTGGGTCCCAGGTGCCCCTCTCCGGAACCCTGGAAAGCTTGGAAGCATTCCACGTACGGCCGTCTCCAAGTTGGAAAGAGGCTGCTCCCCTCCTCTTGATCACCTTAGTTGGTGAAGAAAAGGCGCAGTCTCCCTTGAAATGAACGGATGGTTTTTCGATACGGACAAAGTTGCCTACAGCTATCTTCGTCTTCTTTGCAGCTCTCGTTTTGTCTGTGTAGTGCTTGCTGCTCTGCTGTTGATGCCGAACCCTTTGACGAAGTCGCGCCAATTCCTTGGCTGGGTCTTCCGCAAATGCTGGTGCTGAGAAACTCATGACATCCAGCCTGGTTCGGGGCATTCTACCATGCAGCAGAACTGCTGGGGCGACCCCGGTGGTGGCGTGCGGAGTACGGCGGTAAATGGCAAGATATTCTGTGACAGCTTGCTGGAGTGGTCGTCTTTCGAGGAGTGAGACTTGAATGTAGTTTTTCAATGTGCGATTGAAACATTCTATTTGCCCATTGGCTTGGGCGTAGTATACCGAAGAATGTGAAAGACTGATGCCTTTGTTTTGCAGGAAAGTGATGAACTCACGCAAAGTGAACTGAGGTCCAGTGTCACAAACGATCTCTTCTGGGTAGCTTTCACAGGCAAAAACACTTGTTAAAAAGTCTTTCACGGTGCTCTTGGACACTTCGCTGCAAAAATATACCTCTGGCCATTTAGAATGGTAGTCAAGAAGCATTACAGCAAATATGCTGTTGTGAGCTGCATGCTCAAAAGGAGCAACCATGTCTAGGCCAAGCTTCTGCCATGGTAGCTCAGGCCATTCAACAGGTTGCAACGGTGCTGGTGATGTTTTGGCAGTCTCATCTGCCTCCAGGCAGATATGGCAGTTTTTTACTGCCGTTTCCAGTTGCTAATACATTCGTGGCCACAAGAACTGCTCACGCAGTCGTGCCTTCGTGCACATGATACCCGGATGCATCTCGTGCGCGGAGCTGATGATCTGAGCCGTGAGGGATGACGGAACGAGGCGCTCTCCACGCAGTAGCAGGTTATCGACAACAGAAAGTTCTTCCCGAATGGGGTAGAATGGTTTCCCCTCTTCTGGTATGGACTTCTTTGGCGGCCAGCAACTCAGCACGAATGACTTGATGGTTTCCAAGCAACTGTCGTCGAGGGCGGCCTGCCTGAACTTCTCCTTTGTCACTCACGCAGGCTGGCTCATTGAACGAGACAATTTCTTCCTCCTTAGCAATCTCTGCCTCCGAGGTAGGTGCTGGCAGCCGAGAAAGTGCATCTGCTACAGTGTTTGTGGACCCCTTGCGGAATTCAACAGTGAAATTGTAGCAAAATAGTCGTGCACTCCAGCGTGCGATTCAGAGTGGGCGTCTTCCATGTCCTTGTGACGACAGCAAGGACACCAGTGCCTGGTGGTCTGTTCACGTTGTGAAATGGCGACCCCAAAGGTACGTGTGCCATCGTCCACATGCCCAAATACATGCAAGAGCTTCTCGTTCACCGACCGAACATTTTCTCTCCGCAGGCGACAGTGTACGAGATGCGAAAGCGACTGTGCAGAGCTCGTGGCCACTTTGTTGCTGCAGTACTGCTCCCAGGGCATAGTCGGACGCATCGGTCGACACAATGACTGGCAGTGACGGATTGAACATCTGGAGGACTGTACTTAACGAAAGCATTTCCTTGACCCTCCTGAAACTGCTGTCTGCTTCGGCAGACCAGATGAATGGCTCATTTTTGCAAAGTAAGACTCTCATAGGCTAAACCACTTGTACCAAATGTGGAACAAACTTGGAGTAGTATTCTACGAGACCCAGGAACGAACGAAGGGTGGCAACATCAGTTGGCACTGGTGTGTTAACTATGGAGTCTAGCTTCTCTGGAAGTGGCGAAATACCATGTGCAGTGACCTTGTGCCCCAGAAACGCAAGTTCTGGAATGTCGAAGAGGCATTTGTTGTTCAGTTTTAGACCTGCGTTCTTGATCTTTTGCAGCACGGTCATCAAGTTTGAAAAGTGCTCTTCTGCGGTCCTGCCAAAAATGATGATATCATCGATGCAGAACAACACACCAGGGCAGCGGTCAAGGATTGGCGCCATCATCTTGCCGCTGGGGCAGAAACCAACCCAAAGCAAACTCGTTTAAAATGGAAAAGGCCGTCATGAGTGATGAAAGCCGTCAGATCCCTGCTGTCAGGGTGCAAGGGAACCTGATGGTAAGCGGAAGCCAAGTCAAGTTTTGAGAAGTGTGTAGCACCTACCAAAGCATGAAGCAGCTCCTCCGTGTGGGGCAACGGGAAACTGTCTGGAATACCGTATTTACTCGCATATTGATCGCACTTTTTTGTCAGAAAAAATTGACCCAAATTCAGGGGTGCGATCATTACGCGAATTAAATTTCCCGCGGAAAAAAAAAAATTTTTTTTTTCGTCCCGCGTTTGCTGCGGGATGCGGGTGCGGGACACCAAAACAAAAATGGCGGCCGGCGGAGCAAGCCGAATGCGCCGAACGTGATCTTTTTTTTTCCTTCTCGTGAGTACATTACGTGCATTGAACCAGTTTCTTCCGTGTCAGTGATGAATAATATAGTTAATATCGGCAAGTTTGCCGCAATAACGTAGCCATGTGCACTTAGAGGGGACAGAAACAGATGGGCGCGCTTAGCTGCCAGTGACAGAAACCCATGGCCGGCGTGCTGCGGAAACTGCGGCATCTGTTTTCACTACTATCCTAACACGGCACGTTTCCGCTAAGGGTGGGCGAATATCTTAGCTGTGTTACAAGCGTTGGCGTATGAATAGGGCACACTTTTAACGTATCAGTGTAAACGTGGCTACTATCATTGCCGCGCGAGATTTGTTGCGTGCTCACGAGTGCAGATGAAAAGAATCGAAAGGTGCCTTTTTTGTTTTTGTTGACTACAACCATTATAAAGCCTACCCATAATAAAGGCAAGTTTGGTTGTACCTCTTTTTGCCATGGAAGTGCGGAAAGTGATGAAAGTAATGAAATGAGGCATCTACTTAAGCATGTTTGGTGCGTGCAGACGAGTCGTTCGCGTAGCATTCAACAGATGGTAAGCGCGATCATTATTAGCTAGGCTTGGCACACGACATATCGCTGCGGCAAGTTCAGGGTGCGATCATTACACGGGAAATAAAAAAAATCGAATTTTGACGACAAAATTCAGGGGTGCGATCATTACGCGAGTGCGATCATTATGCGAGTAAATACGGTAGCTATGTTCGGCTCTCAAAGGTCTACACATATCCTGATGCCACCATCTTTCTTGTTAACAACAACAATGGGGGACACCCATTCAGAAGCATCGATGCGTTCGATGATGTCAAGGCTCGGCAACCTCTGAAGCTCATTTGACACTGGTGACCGGAGAGGCAGACAGCAGACGGCGAAGCTTCGAAGTTACAGGCTGCACGCCTTGCCACATCTTGATGCGATGCGTGAACCCCTTAGCAAGACCCAACTCGGGACTGAAAAGTGAACTGAACTCATGTGCTAAGACTGGCGGAAGATCTTTGTCACGGGGCTGCGCGCTTGACGGTGCAGAAACGGAACAGGATAGCGGGTCAGTGACAGTCGGAAGCGAAGCAACGGACGGAGAGCAGAACCCTCAATGCGAAGATTCAAGGCTTTAATGCCGTTAAGACCGATCAGACAAGTTCCTCGATGAACAACATAAAAGCGTAGCGACGCTGTGCGGCCTTTAAACCGAATGTCTACCTGGAAACAACCTAGCACGGAAATGGGCCATTGAGAGTAGTCAAAGTAACATGCAGAGCAGGCAGGAGCAGAACGCTCTGAAAATATCAACTGAATTCCTGCTCTGACAGGATTGAAACAGACGACCCTGAATCGACAAGGAATGCCAGAGTGACATTCGCGACTTGCATTTGACCGTATTTACTCGCATAATGATCGCACCCCTGAATTTTGTTGTCAAAATTAGATTTTTAAAAATTTCCCGTGTAATGATCGCACCCCGAACTTGCCGCAGTGATATGTCGTGTGCAAAGTTTAGCTAATACTGATCGCGCTTACCATCTGTCCAATGCTACGCGAACGACTCTTCAAGACAAGCCAAGCAGTCTGCATGCACCAGACATTCTTAAATAGATGCCTCATTTCATTACTTTCATCACTTTCCGCACTTCCATGACTAAAAGAAAGCTGCAACCAAACTTACCTTTATTATGTGTAGGCTTTATAAAGGTTGTGGTCAACAACAACAAAAAAGGCGCCTTTCGATTGTTCTCATCTGCACTCGTGAGCACGCAACAAATCGCGAGCGGCAATGATAGTAGCCACGTTTACAATGATACGTTAGAAGTGTACCCTATTCATACGTTGACGCTAGTAACACAGCTAAGATATTCACCCACCCTTAGCGGGAAACATGCCGTATTAGGATAGTAGTGAAGACAGATGCCGCAGTTTCCGCAGCATGCCGGCCATGTGTTTCTATGTCACTGGCAGCTAAGCGCGCCCATCTGTTTCTGTCCCCTCAAAGTGGACATGGGTAAGTTATTGCCGCAAATTTGCCGATATTAACAATATTATTCATTACTGATACGGAAGAAACTGTTTTAATGCACGTAATGTACTCACGAGAAGAAAAAAAAAATCGCGTTCGGGGTGTTCGGCTTGCTCTGTTGGCCGCCATTTTTGTTTTGGTGTCCCGCAGCAAACGCGGACCGAAAAAATTTTTTTTCTTTCCGTGGGAAATTTAACCCGCATAATGATCGCACCCCTGATTTTGCATCAATTTTTCTGACAAAAAAGTGCGATCATTATGCGAGTAATTACGGTGAATATGAATTCCGCTACGCGCGGAACGTTGCAATGTCAAAGCTTGCTCAGCACTGCTAGATGACGAAACATCTTCACGAAATTCAACTTCACGGACTCGGCCTTGCATTTGAGTTCATTTGCAGTTGCATACCCTTTGAAAGTGGCCCTTGCGACCGCAAAACAAACAAGTCTTGCCATGCGCTGGGCACTGCGGCGCTGACGCGATGTGGTTCCGCGAACTGCATCGGAACCAATGTGGCGAACCGGAGCGGTTACTTTGTTCTCTGTTCCGCTCAGGGGGGCGGTTCCACTGCGGCACATGCGAGCCGCCCGCGCTCCTCGTTAAATTCTGCTGCAAGGGGACTGCCGGCTGTGAATTTTTTTGCGAAGAATGCGAGGATGGTTTACAACACTGCCGCAATGAAATTGCTTCGACTGAAGCAGAAAGCTCCTTTAGCTCTTCAGCCGCCTGCTCAAACTGAAGTGCAATTCGAACTGAATTTTCGAATGAAAGTGTGGAACCCTCGAGCAGTAACCGCTCACGTACGTGTTTGGAAGCAACGCTGGCAACAAATTGATCCCGCAGAGCATCATCTTGCGAGGCAAACGAACAATGAGACGCTAGCTCCCGTAAAGCGGCAACAAAGTCATGAACGGACTTGTCTGTGTTTTGGCTGCAGTGATGAAAGCGATGACGTTCAACGATAATGTTGCATGACGTCGAAAACTGGTGCCGTAATACGGCGAGTGCAGAGTCGTATTCGTCAGAAGGGGCCACGACAGACTTGTCATCGTCGAGTGCTGCAGCACTTGGCGCTGCTGGTGCTGCGGCGCTGGTCCCTGCATGTAGCGCCTGATAAATACGCTGGCCCTCCGCCCCCAAACAATACAAAAGAACAGCCTTGCGTTGCTCAGGCTTGATTGCGGCAGCTCCGTATGCCAGCAAGTACACATTGAACATCTGCTCCCACTGCACCCATGGCTATGACGGACAGCTGGACGTCAGAAGGAAAAACGGCGAAGCAAGCCCGGTGAAGCTCAGGGTGGGTGGATCCGGATGGCACAGCGGGGCTGGGGTACCGTATTTACACGATTGTAAGTCGACTCGAATGTAAGTCGACCCCCCCATATCGCGTGACCGAAAAAAAAAAAAAAGAGTGCATACCCGAGGGCGCATTCGATAACGAAAATTTATTAGTAGCTGACATGGTCACTGGACTACTCGTCTTCACTAGTGCTGCCATCGTCATCGTTGCTGCGGTCCCACAGCGCGTCGTGGTCCAGCGAAATTTCAAATTTGGCAAACATCTTGCAGAACAGCAGCCCACGCCAAATGCACCTAACCACACGCAGCCGTCAGGGAGGCTCTTTTGACAGGTCCGGTTAGCGTAATTTCGCAGTCTTCTGCCGCCAGCCACTCGTTGTACTCACGGCGGAGCAGAACCTTAAAATTAAGGCGAAGGTCCGGGCTTGTTTCATGACCACGTCGCACTTCACTGGCAGGGACCGATCACGCATTTCAGCGACGTACGCCGCGAGCTTAGCATACAGCTCCGGAAAGCGTCCAGACTTCGGCACGTGGGAAATTTCTCACTTGCCGTCACAGGTAAAAATTTCGCTTCGCTGCAGTCGCCACTCTCGCACCACCCGTTTAGAAACATCGAAATTGCGGCCCGCTGCGCAGCGATTTGTTTCTTCGGCGTAAAGGATGGCAGCCCTCTTGAACGCTGCTGTGAACGAGTCCCGAACGATTAGTGGGCCTGGAGCACTCATGACTACTGGGGAAGCATAGAAGTAGCACGTAGCCGGCAGTCAAGTGGAACGCGTCTAGCCTTTTAACAGAAAAGAGAAACCCGCAAGCGCTGTCTGCTCTTCCATGAACTACCGCAAGCGCCGCCGTTCTGAGGGTGATAGTGATAGTGATCTAGGGAAAGGAAGGACGCTTGGTTCTGCAACCCGTCAGGGAGCACGGCGAAGCGTCATCAGGGGAGAGGGAATGGGTAGTGAAAGATGATAGAGAAAGAGGGAGGATGTGGCCTCCGCTGCAAATGGGAACAGCGGCGCTTCCATCAACTATCGACACCCCCTCACCCATCATTGTTGCATGCACTGTAAAACTCTCAAAAATGTTGAAAAACCCTTCCGAAAAGCGAACAAACACGCGGGATAGCGAAAAGATACGGGTAGGGCCATAGAGGAACCATAAAATTGTAGCTACATTGTAGCTCCCGTTGGTATCGTTTTTTTGGCGGCGCCATGTTTTGGTTTCGGTTGTAAGTCGACCCCCCAACTTCAGACTTTCAAATTTAAAAAAAGGGGTCGACTTACAATCGTGTAAATACGGTATATTCCCAACATCCTCGTCACCAATGTGGTATTTTTGAAGGTGCAAACATCCTCGTCACCAATGTGGTATTGTTGAAGGTGGAAGTCAGGCTCCAGCCATCCCGATGTAAAAAGCCGTTAATTGAACACATACAACCACATATATAACGAAGAACAGAAGCGCCCCCTGGGTAATAAAAAACTCATATGTATAACAAAACTGAATACAACAGAGCCCCTGCAAAACCCGAACTGCCGCCGCGCTTCTCTACATGAGAGATGCACGCAGCCTCACCCACATCTCTCCTGTCGCCCTCCCGCCCCTACGAACACGAATGGGCTGCGATGGGCTGCACCCATAGCTCTGCGCTGCGCCACCCTCCCATCACAAATGGACCATTACAACTGCGCTGATAACACTGCTCCCAGATTGTTCACTCGGCCCTCACAGTTGATTCTTTATTCTATGGCTTTCATTCTGCTCAATTCTGCGAATGGATTAAGTCGCTCATGCTAGTCTTTGTTGCATCAAAGACATTCCTGGCCACGTTGCTTCTCAGCCTCGTTTGACTTGCTGCCGAAACGGAAGATGGCTGATCCGCTGATCATCGGCAATGCAAGATGTTGCCAGTGAAAAGAAAGCACATTACTATACGTTTGGAAACGAAGCGCTTCAAACCAATGAGGCGATCGTCACGAATGCGCTTGCATCGGACAGCAACGGTGACGGCCATGATGGCAGTGCTGATGCAGTAGGGCAGGCTGCCTCAACATTGTCCCCGCGGGAGGTCCTGTAGATAATTCAGTCCATCACAGGTTTGTTTTCACGAGGGACCTTCCGCTTCACAATGTGCAGCACCTGGATGCCTTGAGAAAGATGTCGGAAAGCTTTGCGTAAAGTAAGCAAGGCTGACAGGCATGAGGTTTTCTCGTACAAGCCAGTGGGATGTACGCAGCAAGATGCCTGTGGCGACCTCGCTCCAGCATTTCTTCTGGATTTCTCAAGCTGAGATGATGCCGTCGCAACCTTCCCGCATTTTTTAAAAGGTGCCTTTTGGGGCAACCGAAGAGATGCCTTGGCAGAGCTCGTATGTCACTTGCTGCCCGTGACCCTTTTTTGCAGTTGTTATAGCAGTGCCATTCCTGAACGCCGACAGCCGTGGCTTATTATGCCATCAGAGTGCACAGGAAGCAGAGTTAAACAGTTAAACGAGTCAACACAATCAGAAGCCGGATGGAGGAAAGTGGTGGGGAAGTGACTCCCCGCCATTATGGTTTTCTCGGAACAGCTACGCCATCCTTCATTTTTTTTCATGCAACCCGGTTATAACAATGGAATTTTCGTGGCACTTCAATATTGCTATAAGCGGGTTCCACTGTAATATTTCTACTTCACCTAGACTACTACCCCGTGCTCATGCCCGCAATTGTACACTTCATAATCAGCATTCCCACGCAGGTCATTTAGAGTTTAGGGCTACAGAAAAACCAATTCCAATCTCGTTTCCTTAAAGCGCTATCGCAAGATGCTTGCCCGCATGGCTCTCCTGCAGGCATGCGATTTCTTTGTTTACAGGCTGGTGCTTGCAAGCCGGCGACAGTAACGCATTTGCGTTCCTTTTTGCGAGGCACTTAAGGGCTGATAAAATCTAGTCTAGTGATCTAACACTTCATTTACTGCAAGTTTCTCACACGCTTTGTTTTTCTGACAGGTGTGCACCACTGAGCTTGCTTGCGGGTTCAGTGGTGCGGGCTCGCAGGGCACGCCTCGCTTTCGCTGTGACAGCGTGTCGCTGGGGGTGTATTTAACAATGTACATTCCTTTCCATTCTTTCGGCACTCCATCATTGATTTGGACGTAGATAGAAGGCCATCACACTGCTGTCTTTGCTGGAATGGCATCCACAGCGCGACACATGATAAACATGGAAAATAAAACAGAATGTTTCAAAATATGGAATCTAGATCCGTCAAACCTATATAAAACAAAAATAAGTAGTGTGTATTATTACAGCTGTAAAAGATTAATTATCGTAGTTTATCCTTGTATTCAACAATAAACTGTGTGAAAAAATGCACGTCAGGAAAATCTCATCGCTTTAATGGCCACTTAAATTATTCACTTGTTCTTTCTTGAAATAAGTCACTCTAAAGAATTTAAACCTGCAATAAATAAAATGTGACCCTCAAAGAGTTACACACTCAATATATCAAGACCTGTTAGGCACTCTTTAAGCATACTGTAATGCAACTTGGCAAAACATGCACTACTGATTGAACCTATTACTGATTTTGGGCACTACTGTCAAACCCGGCTATATCAAACTCGCAAAATAACGCCGATCAGTTCGATATAGAGCATAATTCGATATAAACCTGCTGAATAATTGGATGTCATAAAAGCACATACCATTCATAAAATCACTTTATTGATGAAACTAGCTTTCTGCTTGGGCAATTTCACTGCCTACGACGCACGCACTTCTCCACATTGTCTAAGGAGTCGGGAGCAGCTGAGGCCACAACCTTCCGCATTCGCGCAGAAGTACCGGACTAGTGTGAGCGCACCAATCCCTTCAGAGGATGTAGGCAAAGGACCGTCGTTGATTTCCTCATTGTGCCCACTTTCACTTGTGCTCGGTACGATGTCGGCAATGTAGTCTTAGTTTTCGGGCTCTCCCGTGGTTGCGACACTATCATTTGCACTCACAAACTCGTCCACTGTTGATTCGTCAACAGCTTCTGGAAATTCTGACAGCTCGCTCCAAGTTTCGACAACACCGGCAACGGCTGCGTCGCATTCGCTAGAATTTACAGTCATCACCGAGCATGCGGAAGCCGGCACGGCTGAAGCAATTTCGGATGCACCACTCGTACACGGCCATGCGTACGCGTCGGGCGCCACGGGCACCGGGGTGAGAGTTTGGCCGCATTAGCCCTAATTTCCCCCTTATATTCCTCAAGATCGTCCTGAGAGTTCCTCGGAATCATTCACGCTGCGGGGATCCGACACATCCGACTTCTCACCGCGTTCGACCCGAGTTATGATTTCGAGCTTCACGACGAAAGGCAAATTCTGCCGCTTTATCACGGCAACACTGCGGGAGAAGGCCCACAAGGCACACACACAATGGACCAGAAAAGCACTGAGACAACTCGCACTTTCGCTATTTTGCAAGACGAGGGCACAAGAGCCTCTGATTGGCTGTCTGAGCAAGCGCTGAGGGCGGGCCAGGATCATCTTTTGCAGGGGGGTGTCGACGGCTCGCCCGAAGCAGCGCGGTCACGGTAGGGAGAGCGGTTGGATGGAGCCGCGCCGTCAAGTTTGCCTGCAACCGCAGGGGAAAGCCAACTTCCGGGGGCACTTTTCCGCTGCTTGACGTTAGATATATCGGGAGTCGCTGCTATTTTTGTTCGATGTAAACGTAACTTTTGCTGTATATACTCATTGTAACTATACCGTGCCCAGAAATTGTTCGATATATAGAATCATTCGATGTAAACGGGTTCGATATAGTCGGGTTCGACTGTAATCATTAAAAAAACAAAGCTCAAGGTCATACCTTTTTTGAGAGAAAGCTGGTTTTCGCCACCCGACTGAAAGTCATAAAGGGCCACAAATAGGTGTGGATCGGCATCTTCTTGGGCCAGTAGATTTTCTTTGGACATCCAGCGGGAGGCTCCTTCAGCCAGAAATCCTCGAAATGACCCAGGGTCGTCCCCATCCGGAATCTCTGGCAAGGGGCGGCTTTGCAAAAGTGCCTCTGCAGACGCAGAAATAATAGTAATAATAAATATTATTAGTAATAATAAATAATAAATAAGCAAATAGAAATGCACACACCAAGCAGTGCCAATGAAAGGGTCCCTGAAACTGTTTGAACAAATTTTGTAGATGCTTAGGGTACAACTACGGTAAATCATTCGCACCAAAATTTGTGTGAAGCGTCTTATATTAAGAGAGCTACGGACGATTACAAGTTACCCTCCCCCATAGCCATGCATTTTCTCCTCAACTTGTTTGCCGAGTAATCGGGGCTAAGCTCCAACTTCACTGGCTTTGCGTCATGATGGGACTTCGTGTCATCTACTTCCAACTGTCTTGGAGCCAGTGCATGAAGCCTCTCCAACCTCGTCGCCAGCCGCCTGGCAGTCGATCCCAAGCGAGAGCTATCGAAGCAGCGTGTGTTGCTAGCATTCTGTCGCAGCGCCGAGTGTGTTTGATATTCCAGTAACTAAAGGCGAGCTGGGCGTTTCGACGGCTGGGTGAAGGTGTAAACTAAAGCCCCTCCATACTACTATTGCTGTGATGAAAGAGCTTCAGCGTAAATATACACAAGTGGCCTGATTGGCCTGCATGGTCCAGCCACAAGGTGTCGCAGAGCTTAACCAGACAAACAGAGCTAATACTGATCTTATCAAGTGTAAAACATTTTAAACATTAAGAAAAACGTGTTCACGATTACGCTCCTGCCAAAAATTTACACCAGCAGCAAAGTAGAATACACTTCATTACTGCTATATATTACTTCTGTATTTTGTTGAGCTGTGTGCCACCAGGTGGCCGCACCATGCAGACTGTTCATGTTTGCACCTCTGCTCATCCCGTGGAACGTCTAGGCTCAGTCTTCCTGCAATTGCGAATACCTGACACACGAAACACAATTGTAGTTGTAATCCTCTGGCATAAAATCATAGCCACAAACACGCTAATCCTGGCACCAATTGGATACCGGCAGTCCGATGTGCTGCAGCCACTCCTCTTGTTTGCTGCCTTGCAGAGGGACACGATGTCGCAGCTTGACATATTGCCAGTCTCTACCGTTTGCAGCCCACAACATAACAAAGGTGAATCATGGTGCTCGCAAAAGGAAAGATCGGGACCAACACTGACCGCAGAGCTCTCGTCAACACGATGCATGTTGTAACACTAGCGGATGACACTTGCTGTGTGCCGGAAGTCTCGAGCGTAGTGACAAATCACCTTATGCATTCTCTTTCTGTTAACTTTATTTTATAGAAACAAATTAACTAACATTCCAACTACTACAAACATTTGTTCGCCATAAAGTCGGAAAAATTATAGATGACGTGCCCTGGGCAGCCAACAGGATAGCGCGCCCTACTGGCATCATATCGTCACCTCGCACAACCTGGTCAGGGGCAACTGAAACCTCCGCTGAGTGGCATTCTGTGATCAGTAGCAATGTACACCTTTAAAACCTTATAATAAATTACACGCTTTATGCAGAGCACTTAGATGCATTTATTAATGATCAGAAGGTCCTACCTTAACGACTCAGTATGTTTGTACTAAATTGTCAAAATCGTTTCAGGGTCCCTTTAACAGTGCCCTTGCATGAGTATCCACTAAACAAATGCAAGCTATGAAGGATGCATGAAAAAGCCTGCAGATTTATATGTACCACATATATAGGAGCTATTGTGCTTGAGCATCTTTGCAATATTACCCCATTTCTTAAAAGTATCACAAAGCACTGACAGCATATGCAAAACTCGATATTCTGGCATGACAACCAACAGGAATTTGAGGGCACCTCTCAAAATATGTTAGACGTATATATGTTACAGATCTAAATGTAGAGGTATATTCATTTATTTATTTATTCATGCAATACCCTCAGCACCTTTACAGGCATTACAGTGGGGGGAAATGCATAACACCAAGTGGATTTTTACACCATGACTTACAGATAAACAATATAGTATGAAAAGTAAGCATAATGATCAAAGGATTATAGACACTGTTCACATGCAGAAAAAAAACAAAAACATATGTAGCACCAATCCAACAAGGCATAAAATGCATAATTTGATATTACATCAACCACTGACAATGGTAGTCTATTTCACTCCCATATTGTTCAAGGAAAAAAAGACATCCTGAACAGTTTTGTGTGCCAAAACATTTCTCGTACTTTATGGACGTGGTCACCTCGAGCTGGTGCAAAATAAAGTTCCAGTATGTACTGTTGCTTGTCCATACCAATTGCTGAGTGAAAGACACTACGAAGAAGTTTCAAACTAAGTATTTTTCCTGTGATTTTCAAGAGATTGCCATTGCAAGTTATTCTTTACTTGTGTAGCTTTAAAGGTAAAACTATAATTTCCAGTAACAAATCTTGCAGCTAAATCTTATACTTTTTCAAGGCGTTCCTTGTCAGCAACCATCAGTGGGTCCCATTTCTCGCATGCACATTCTAAAACAGACCTGACGAATGTTTTGACCAGTAGCTCTTTAGTAGCCACAGTAAAATTTTCAGTGCTGTGCCGTAGAAACCCTAATGACTTGTCTGCACTTGCTATTGCATGATCAACGCGACGATTCCATTTTAAATCAGTGGTAAAATAAACTCCTATGTATTTACACACAGACACCCATGACAATGCAATATTGTCAATATGTACTGAAACAAAAATTTTTTTTTCTTGCTAAATGACATGAAAACGGTCTTAGCTGAATTCAAACTCATGTTCCACTTACAACACCACTGAGCAATGCGGCTGAGATCACACTGTAAAATGCAGCAATCCTCTTCACAACTAATAGGCTTGCACAAAACAATCATCAACATACAATCTCAAATGTGATAGGACTCCTTCCCTGACATGATATAAAATGTTACACATCTCACTTTCATGCTTGAGCAAAGTCTGCACTTGTTCAAACCTGCAAGTCGCAACCAGTTACTGAATGAACTACTTGCATGAAACATCGATGGCTTTAGAAGATATCTGTGGGTGTATATGGCAGCAGCAATCACATAAGTATGTTTTATGGCCAAAGAAACTATGGTATGGCTGTGGCAAGGCAGATGCTGTCTCAGTGACTGCTATGCATTTTGTTGTCCTTCAAGTGTCAAGATCATGTATAATGTTCTCAGATATGAAAAAAGTTTAAAAGGACACCAAACAGAAATACTTTGTCAGCATGGATTGATAGATTACTTTTTTCGGATAGCAAATAGGTCAACCTTAGTGTGAGCTGAGGCTGGGTAACCCAAAAAGGATTCACAAATGACAGCTCACCACTGATGCCTCTTTGAAATTCCCACGCCAGCTCCCCTTGATGTTGGAAATTTTGGCAGCATCTATTTACCATTAGCGAGTTGTGTCCCAATAAAAATGGATGCAGCATATACAAAAAAGCCTTTCCAGATGTTTGATTAACATGTTATACTGCCCATGCCATTGTACAAGGCCTTCATAGTCACAAGAAAATGGCTGTAGAACATCCCTCAACAGCTTGGCTGTAAAAGGGAAGTTTGAACTTTAGCTTCTTCACTGGTGATCTTTTTTTCTACCAAGAAAAGGCAAGTACAGTCATTAAAGGATAACTTGCTAGTCTATACTGACTTGGTATTTCTCTATGTGTTCTTTTAATCCCTTATTCATTAATGATCACCATACCTTTAAAAAAAGTTGAAGTCCTTTAAGTGTCATGTGACTTACATGGTGCCACTTCAAGTCCAGTTCAATGGTAACAGTGGTAAAATTAAATATGCCAGAAATCGGAACAGCAAGTAGAAAAGAGTAAGCAACCATGGGGATGACATTGCTAGTGGCTAAAAAAACAAATTTTGTCATTTTTCTTAACAAGGAACTTTACAGTGGCTTCTTTTGCACAATCTCAAAATATTAAATTTTGCAACATCTTCTCTATAATTACAGTGAATGCTCAAACAAAATCAGTTCTCAGATGATAGCTGAACAAGAATCCTTAGAATTAACTAAATAATTGTCATTCCAGAAATTATCAATTGCAGCAAAATAACCTATAAACAGTTACTAAAAGAAAAATAAATAAAAATAATAAAACTGCATCTAGACCACACTGTGCAAGGAAGTTCTCCAGGAAATAGGTTCCTAAGACAATCCACAATTCATGGAAAATTCGTTCACATCTCTATGATGCTCTACACCTTAGTGAATGCAATTTGAGCAAAGAGGTGCAACAATGCAGCATTTTGCTGGCATGAAGTGGTAGTATACTATGCAAAGTGTGAAATGGAAGTCCCAGTGGCATTCAATAGTGACCAGCAAAATATAAATGTCAATAGAGTTACAACGGCATAACCATCTATAAGGCAGCAAAACAAAGGGCTTCAACAATTTACGGCATTTTGGAAGCCAGCTAGCTCCCAGATAACTAAAGGAAAAAAACTTTACAGTCCTGTGGCCCGGTAATCCAGGGCAACCAGCTCTATCCAGGGTAAAATGGAGCGGGCAGTCGGCTCGCAGCTGTGGTGTCTACTAGGAAGCACATTCCCTGGAGCTACCCACTCATGGTGACATTGCTTTCCAGCTGGCTCTTTAGTACAATTTACTTGATGATGATCACAACTGCATTGATGACGACTGTAATTTTTGCAATGCTGGCACAGGAGTTCGAAACTCGTTCGTCACGACGAGGGAGGAAACCCGAATACCGACGGTGTTCAAGTTGCGAGTACTCAGCCTGTGGCTGGAAGGGAATGGTTGTCCGACTGCAGAAGAAAGTGGCCGCCACCACACACCTCGTGCGGCAGATCGCGAACAAGAGGAAAGGAATGAAAGAAGACAATGTTACGAGGCTGATACAGGCGTACGCGCTGAGCCACACAGCGTTTGTCGCCACGTACACCTACTGGAACAAGAGAAAAACGGACAAGCTGAACGTGGTGATCCGCAGGGTGTTCAAGACCGCCCTGGGAGTACCCCAATACAAGCCAACCCAAAGGCTCCTCGAGCTGGGCGCACACAACACACTCGAGGAGATCGCCGAGGCACAGAGAATCACGCAGCTGGAGAGGCTATCAAGCACCAGAACGGGAAGACGAATCCTAGACTTGCTCAGGATTCGATATCGCGAGGTGCAGGGACTGAAGGAAACACTGCTACCGGAAGTCAGCGATGACATATAGACGGAAAACATGCCGAAGAACATGCACCCGGTGCATGACGTGCGAAAATGTAAAAGCAGGGCGGGCGGTAGCAATCCTCGAGGAGCAATAAAGGCGAGAAGGCGTCCTCTTCGTCGATGCAGCCAGGTACCCATGGCCAGCCGGTGACCGTGATGGCGATGACGACCATCACTGCCACTACAACGGAATGTGCGAGACGAACCGGAGTTACAAACACCACCATCACTACTACGACAAAAACAGCAGCGGCAACAGCAGCAAAATCGACACGGCCGGCCGACGGCGGCGGCACCCATCTTCTCCATGGCAGTCATAGATACGAAGGGAAAGATCTGAGTCACAGCATCAGCGAGGCTACCGTCGGCCGAAGCAGCGGAGACGGCCATAGCCCTCGCGGTACTCCACGGAGGCGCGGATGATAGCCTGATCATTAGCGACTCCAAATCAGCGATCTGGAACTATGCCAAAGGTTGGGTGTCCGCGGATGTGGCGCGCATGCCCAGCGCTAGGGCCGAGGACTTCGGGTCTGGCACGATTACAAACAAGTCCCTCAAGTGATTCCCCGCGCACGTCGGGGAGCTTGGCACTAACAACAATGCTAACGGTCGAAGACACACCGACACCCCCGCCAACTACAACGAGCACGCCCACCTCGCCGCGAGGCAGCTTACCCGCCATGACATGGTCACCCAGAGGGCAGCCGCTGCCGTTGTTGTGCGGGACCCCAGCGGAGGAGTGACAGCGACGGCCACCCCACCCGGCGCCGCCCCTGTGATTACCAACACAATCCAAATCGCAGCAGACGGAGCTGGGAACTACGGCAACGCCGACCGCAATGTCAAGGAGTTTGTGGCCCATACCGAGAGGTACTCGGTCACTACAGGAAGGAACGAAGGAAATATCAACAACCCCACAGGCAGCTGGATAGGTCCAAGGCGGTCGACCTGAGACGGTTGCAGAAAGGCACTTTCAGCAACCCCTACCACCTGCACCGCCTGTGGCCTGCGCTGCACCCGTCACTCGGCTGACCGTGGTGCTAGCACGAACGAGCTGATATGGCCCATGTGCTTTGGGAATGCCAAGGTCATGAGGAAGAAGGACCAAGAGGAAGGGGGAAGACAACAGCAGGACCCTCTGAAGCGGGGCGCCTCGCTGAGAGATGGCAAGCCACCCTCCTCAGCGAAGCACCCAAAGACCAGGAGTGGGCCGTCCAGCAGACCAGGGCCATTGCTGAGGATCTCGGAAGATTTTCCTTGGGCGATGGACCCCTGGCAGCCTAGCCCCGGGCACCAACAGCAATAACCGTTGAACGATTTTGGCTTCTAGCGCGAAGTGAAACACGGACACAGAAAAGGAGCAGACAGGACGCGCTAGAAGCCAAAATCATGTTACCGTACCAACTCGCCCAACTGTCTATCCCTTTGCATTACAACCGCTGAACGAATAACGTTTATTCCTATCCTGTCCTACACTTTGATTTAAGGCTGCTAAGGATACACTAAAACAATGGGGGAGAAACACTATGTGCATAGCACTTGCATATACTGGCACAGTCCACTGCATCCTAATAGCTAACAAGATTGTGATCCGCACCACTGTTTTCAATGTGCAAAACAATGTTTATATTATTATTATTATTTAAAATAAACAATCTAACTTTATATAAACAGATATTGTGTGAGGTATGCAGCATTAAAGAATAAAAAGCATCAGAGCAGCCAAGAATGCAAATTAGCCTGCAAGGGATAAAGAAGAACGTAAGAGACCCACCTTTTTGCTATTTACAAAACTCAGAAAACACAGGTCATAAACGCAAGAGAGCACAGAATGAGCACTTTTGAAAAATTGAGTTTGCATAAAGGATGCACAAAAAGAAGTCAATGGTTACAATGCATGCACCTACTCAAGGCAGCAAATGGCTGGTAGCATTTGGAAGAGGCAAAACATACTCAAGGAGAGAAGCAGTGTAATAACTGTAAACACAAAGCTCTAATCCCAACGAAGAGCAGGAGGTGGCAAGGTAAGCTGGGTGGAATAGCCAGCTAGATAAAGATGCAGGAAATCACACAGCATGGGAGAGCTGAATGGGGAGGATACAGAGACCAACAAAAGATGGGGAAAAGAAATAATCATGCCCTTTACAAAATGGACAGCTTTTAAGTGAGTTTTCATATTGTGATCAACCAAGCAGCCTAAAGCTGGCCATATATGCATCACCTGTTTATGTCAGCTCCTAGTTTCCAGAGACCTTCTGGAATGTTTTGAGACAAAATTGTCCTGGTGGGTGGAGCCACAGAAACCCAGCCCAAGAAAATGAATAGCTACCATAACCGAGTGCTTCAGTGGGCAGAGTTAACACAGAAAAACAACTGTCTTGCGAGGAACTTTGGAAGCCTGTGAGGAGCCAGAAGCAGATAACCAAGGAGGCCGATAATGCAATCTAGGTGCTCATGTGACTTTAAGGGTTGGGCAGAGCAATACACAGGCTATGGGAGATGCTGTAATGGGAGGGCTCAAGATTAATTTTAACCATCTGTGGTCCTTTAATGTGCACCCAAAGCGTAGTACACATACACTTTTGCATTCTGCCCTTATCAGAATGCAGCTGCTGTGATCAGGAATCGAACCAGCTGCCTCATACTCAACAGCACAATTTTGATTCAATGGCACCTGTCACAAACATCTTTTCGATGCAGGTACGCAGCTTATACTTCTATAGCTTAAGTACTTCTTAGGCATGCAGCGAATTGCATTGGAGATATCGTCTCTTTGCCCGACACTTCTTTTGATCGGCATTTTTCCTCTTTATAGAAATTCGCCAATATATTCATGTATGCTTCCTGAACTCCTTGACTATGCAGTAACTCCATGACTGTTGATATCTCTACGATATCGACCCCTTTCCATAATCCACAACAGCCATATAGAGAGAGACTAGGACGGGCACTGATTGGGAAGGATTAGGAGTGCAGATTAAGGTGAATAAATCAGCAACCTACGGTTTGCAGATGAAATTGCCAGCACTGTTCGTCAATGATGGACGTTACTTGCAACAAATGAGTCAGGACCTTAGTCGACTAAGTGTAAGAGTAGGGTTGAAGATAATATACAGAAAACAAAGGTAACATGAATAGCCTGGCAAGAGAATGAAAATTCATTATTTGCAATCAGCCTCTAGAATCTGTAAAAGAGTATGTTTATCTAGGCCACTTACAAGAGACCATGATCATGATAAGGAAATTTAGGGTATAATAATGGGCTGGGGCACATACAGTATGCATTACCAGGTCATGAACTGCAGCTTACCACTTGCCTTGAAAAGAAAAGTGAACCCTCATTGCATTCTACCGGTATTAACATATGGGGCAGAACCTACGAGATAAACAAGAAAGCTTGAGAAGAAGTCAAGGACCATGCAACAAGTCATTGAAGAAAAAATGGTAAGCATAACATTAAGAGACAGGAAGACAGCAGTGTGGATTATAGAGCAAACATGGGCAGCCAATATTCTAGTTGGCATTAAGAAGAAAAAATGACCAACCTTTTCCCTATCGGAAAATGGAGGTAAGCGAAGCGTGTCTTGCATGCACCTGATCTTCGTCACTGTTAAGTAACCCGTAGGTAATGGTACCGGACTGCTTCGGCCTGCCGCTCCCTGAGCTCAGGATATTCCTCTCGTTGCTGTCAGATTGCCTGGACTCGGGCGGCTGGATCCAGAGCCAACAGCAAGCCCTTTCACAGGCGAGTTCTCGCCACAGCTTGTTGAAGGCTGACAGTTCATCGGGGGAACGCACAATGTGTGGTCATCCCATCCATTTTCCAAGAATGAACTGAATGGAAATGAAGCCGGCACAGCGCACACAAAACTCTTTCGTGCCCTTTCCCTCCCTGGTGGAAGCGAAAAGGCTCTGATTGGTTGCGTGCGTGGCATGAGCGCGCACCTATGCTGCTGGAATCCTTGCTAATGACTCGCACTCCAGCGCCAGCGCAGCTGTCACCTCATCAAACCGCCCTTTCCCGCAGCTTCTCTGCTCTGGGAGAACCTGGATTTTTTTTCCGTGACCATATCGCCACCGAAACTGGTGAGCCAATACAAGCTTCACTTGAAAAATGAAGCAGGGCAGGCCTAATGCATAGGGCAGGTGGGTAACCAGTGGTTTATTAGAGTTACAGAATAAATGCCAAGGGAAGGGAAGGGAAGCACAGTCGAGGACGGCAGAGAATTAAGTGGTGTGATGAAATTAGGAAATTTACAGGTATAAGATGCGGACAGTTAGAGCAAGACGGGGGTAATTGGAGATTGCTGGGAGAGGCCGTCCTGCAGTGGACATGTGGGTGTAGTCTAAATGTACAAGGGACACTCCGAAGTAGGTTTCATCATTTTTCTTAAAGAGAAGATGATACGCCAGGTGAAACAAACAATTGCCATAACAATCCAAGCCCATTGCTGGTTTAACGATGGAAGGAGTGTCAGTGGAGCAGGAATAAGACATACGCAGAGTGTCGAAGAAGAGAGAGTAGCAGCAGACCGATGTGCCTGAGGTTACTTTAGTACAAATTACGATGGCAGACAGACGTGTGCTGACAACATGGTCGCCAATGGAAGTGCATACTGTTATCCGGTAAGAATGGGCACCTGTTCTCTGCATTGAAAGCCGCACCCTCAAGATGTCGCTTCCAAAACAATGCTGAGGTGGAGCAGGCTGCGCAACAATTCCTTGCATCGCAGGGCACCGAGTTTTAAGAGTGGTTTCTTCAAACTGATTGCACGCTACAACAAATGTCTCAATGTGGGTGGCGACTATGCAGAAAAATAATGCAAGGTGTATAGTTCATGATGTCCTGGTGTATTTTATTTTGGCAATAAGGTTTCCATGTGAAAATAAATGACAAAGTTTACTTTCCAAATGTCCCTTGTATTTTTGGACCTGTTGAAGACGTACCCAAATTCACGTATCAAAGAAATCAAAGGCAGTATGTTTACCCAGTGAGAAGGCATTTAAATAGGTTCGTGTATAGCTTCTGTATTGTGAAACCTGTTTTTAGTGGTAGGTAGTGCAAGCTAGAAAAACAGTTTAAGGGGTCAGATGTCTCGGCATGTATTATATAAGTAGAATGTTTCCGTCATAGTTGAAAACCCACAGCCATATCAGGTACTAACAATGAGGCTATTTGCACACATAGTTCTAGAATTTACATGTGAGACACCAGAACAGTCAACAATACAGCTCTTAAATACAGAAGTAACACTTAAAAAAAAACACTCATGTTGGTACCATTTTAAGTTGATTAGGAGAGGAATCACAACAATGTCATGTGTAAAGCAGGCAATTAAGAATCATGCCACCAACTTGTGGAACATAGCCTTAGAATACAGCTGGAAAAATTAAAAGGACAGTGGTTACCCCGAAGGCATGCTAACAGGAATGAGTGAAACAATGCTCAAAGTAAAAGGTCCACTGAACACTAAGAAAAAAGAAAAAGCTAATTTCAGTACCGCAGTTACACCATATTCACACAGAGTATCACATCGCGTCACAAAGATTAGGTGAAACACATCGTGTCACAGATTTGTTTTCCATGACACACAAGCTGAAGGGTTTGTGCACCACAGTAAATGAAAATCAAAAAGACAAAAAAGGATGCACAGTGCAGCACAAGGACACATTTGCACAATGTGCCAAGGAGGTAATCTAATGGGCATCTAATGGGTAATCTAATCTAATTACATGTGGCAAAGAACATATTGGTCAAATAGGACGTGGTGTTAATGAGCGACTTTGAGAACATCATTACAGCCATTAACAATTACAGCGAGCAGGTCACCTTGGTGCGCATTGCAAGAGATGCTCATGCGCTCCACTATTCAGTGCGACCAAGATGCCCACACGTGGAAGTGACAAGGATGTAAGAGAGATTAAAGAAGCGCTCTATAATATTGTGGGAAGAAAGAAGCGTGTCAGCATGTTATCCGTACAGCTAACTCAAGCAGAAATTTTTTGTACAGAGTGCGCCATGCAAACCTGTAATCTGTTGAACTGACTTGTGTGAGCACTAGCAATCTTTATGGGTTCTGATCTTCAGTTGCCTTTGGGTATTTTAATGCAAAAGCATTGTAGGCTCCATCACACGAAAATCCGATGTCAGCTGCATGACCGAATGATGGTACCAAAAATGGCCAATGGCAAAGAGTAAAAACACGTCAAAAAATGCTCGGCTTGACGTCAAATTTCTCAGGGAGCTTCCTGTAAACAAAGTAAAGTAATGGCTATGGAAAGAATATTAGGTAAATTTCGTTCAGAGTGGGAATCGAATCCAGGCCTCCAAGTGTGAGACGAGCACGCTTCTCCGATGCCACAGCGGCTCCACAGTTCTGGTTGACTAAATGTGTGCCTAGTGCATGTGTCATTGCGTACGTGACGTCGCAGCCATCTGGCTGACTAAACATGCGGCCTAGTGCTTGTGTTGTTGGGCACGTGACGGTGTAGCCAATCGGTAGGTGGAGGCACCACGTCATGGGTATATAAAATAAAACGCATTAATGTCCAATTGAACACACCGCTGAGCGGTCCTTCGAGTTATGAACTCCTTCCAGGCAAGAGTCACCACGGAATACGCACGAATCCCCTCCGTTTGCACCGCTGCCGACAGCTAGACCTACATCCGAACTTTTTTGGATCGTATCGATGTCAGAAAGTCTGCTCCTGACCAGCCGCCGCACTTGGTCTTGCCTCGCTAATCACTGGTAGTGCACCCACCCCAGACAGCCATGGAGGTGCAATCGCAGGGCAAAGACCTCGACCCGACAACGTTCAGACCCAGTGAGTGGACCACGATATTCCGCGGGTACAAGGGAGGCAAACCAAGCCTGGAAAAGCTGGTTGTGCCTCCTCATGCAGCCTGGCATAGAACTGGCAGAACTTTAAAGTTAATCAACAAGCATAAGACAGCTGACATAAGGAAGTATAATATGGATAGAATTGAACATGCTCTCAGGAACGGAGGAAGCCTAAAAACAGTGAAGAAGAAACTAGGAATTGGCAAGGATCAGATGTATGCGTTAAGAGACAAAGCCGGCAATATCATTACTAATATGGATGAGATAGTTCAAGTGGCTGAGGAGTTCTATAGAGATTTATACAGTACCAGTGGCACCCACTACGATAATGGAAGAGAAAATAGTCCAGAGGAATTCGAAATGCCAAAGGTAAAGTTGGAAGAAGTAAAGAAAGCCTTGGGAGATATGCAAAGGGGGAAGGCAGCTGGGGAGGATCAGGTAACAGCAGATTTGTTGAAGGATGGTGGACAGATTGTTCTAGAGAAACTGGCCACCCTGTATACGCAATGCCTCATGACCTTGAGCGTACCGGAATCTTGGAAGAACGCTAACATAATCCTAATCCATAAGAAAGGGGACGCCAAAGACTTGAAAAATTATAGACCGATCAGCTTACTGTCCGTTGCCTACAAACTATTTACCAAGGTAATCGCAAATAGAATCAGGAACACCTTAAACTTCTGTCAAGCAAAGGACCAGGCAGGATTCCGTAAAGGCTACTCAACAATAGATCATATTCACACTATCAATCAGGCGATAGAGAAATGTGCGGAATATAACCAACCCTTATATATAGCTTTGATTGATTACGAGAAAGCGTTTGATTCTGTCGAAACCTCAGCAGTCATGGAGGCATTACGGAATCAGGGTGCAGACGAGCCGTATGTAAAAATACTGAAAGATATCTATAGCGGCTCCACAGCCACCGTAGTCCTCCATAAAGCAAGCAACAAAATCCCAATAAAGAAAGGCGTCAGGCAGGGAGATACGATCTCTCCAATGTTATTCACAGCATGTTTACAGTAGGTATTCAGAGACCTGGATTGGGAAGAATTGGGGATAAAAGTTAATGGAGAGTACCTTAGTAACTTGCGATTCGCTGATGATATTGCCTTGCTTAGTAACTCAGGGGACCAATTGCAATGCATGCTCACTGACCTGGAGAGGCAAAGCAGAAGAGTGGGTCTAAAAATGAATCTGCAGAAAACTAAAGTAATGTTTAACAGTCTCGGAAGAGAACAGCAATTTTCAATAGGCAGCGAGGCACTGGAAGTCGTAAGGGAATACACCTACTTGGGGCAGGTAGTGACGGCGGATCCGGATCATGAGACGGAAATATTCAGGAGAATAAGAATGGGCTGGGGTGCGTTTGGCAGGCATTCTCAGATCATGAACAGCAGGTTGCCATTATCCCTCAAGAGAAAAATATATAATAGCTGTGTCTTACCAGTACTCACCTACGGGGCAGAAACCTGGAGGCTTACGAAAAGAGTTCTACTCAAATTGAGGACGACGCAACGAGCTATGGAAAGAAGAATGATAGGTGTAACGTTAATGGATAAGAAAAGGGCAGATTGGGTCAGGGAACAAACTAGAGTTAATGACATCTTAGTTGAAATCAAGAAAAAGAAATGGGCATGGGCAGGACATGTAATGAGGAGGGAAGATAACCGATGGTCATTAAGGGTTACGGACTGGATCCCAAGGGAAGGGAAGCGTAGCAGGGGGCGGCAGAAAGTTAGGTGGGCGGATGAGATTAAGAAGTTTGCAGGGACGGCATGGCCACAATTAGTACATGACTGGGGTTGTTGGAGAAGTGTGGGAGAGGTCTTTGCCCTGCAGTGGGCGCAACCAGGCTGATGATGATGATGATGCAGCCCCTGTTCGAGATAAGCCTGCTGCGCCCGCCGTCGGTGCTCCGGCCGACACTGCCCCTGCGACCTTCAAGCCGACATACCGTGCTCAACAACAACAGCTGCGCGTGACGCACGCAATCGCATTGCGAAGTAAGCAACTTGCTTCACTCCTTCCCGGCACTATAAGGGTAGTCTTCCGACCAAGAGGCGGCCTCGCTTTGAACGGAGCCATGGCGCAGCCACTCATGAAAGCTCTGCGAGTCACCGCCGCTGACCGGGATTTAGGAGAGTTTCACCTCCAGATTCACCCGACAAATAACACCTTCACGGTCGCTACACCTCACGAGTCAACGGCCCTACACCTCGTCCAACTCAAGGAAGTAGTCCTTCAAGAAACCAGTTACCCCGTCGCCGCCTACATCGCACCGCTGCCCGCTGCTGCGCGCGGAGTCATCTCGCAAGCCTACTGGGCGGAAACACCGGAAGACATGCTATAAGCCCTCCAGACTCGCAACCCGGAAGCTGATATCATCGCAGCCCGCAGAGTGGGTAGGATCCTCTCCATATTGATCACATTTGCACATGGCCCAATCCCTCACACCATACGCTACATGAGTGTAGTGCACAGATGCACGACGTACAAGGGAAGTCCAGACGCGTGCACAAACTGTCGTCGACCGGGCCACAGACACGACGTGTGCCCCCACCCCAAGAGTGGTCTCTGCGCGCGGTGCGGGGACAAGCATGAGCCGCAAGATGTTCCCTCCTGCATCCTGATCTGCATTCTCTGTGGGGGGCAGCACCTCACGGGCACCGGCTCGTGCAAGGCAAGAAATGCCGCCACCAAACGACTTAGCCCACCGCCCCAGAAGTCAAAGTTCCCTACCAAGAAGGACTTTCCCCCGCTTAGCACGACCCTCCTGTCTACCTCTACATGGGCTTCCAAGGTAGCCAAGACGAACATCATGACCTCCCAGGACTCGGACGTGAAGGCTCTGCGTGATGAGGTAAGGCAGCTCAAGGCAGCCCTCTCTACCTCTACCCCTGCTCTACCCCCCACTCCACCATCCCCATCTTCGTCATCCAACCCGTCCGACCAACCTCCTCAGAAAAAGAGGAGGCCTGATGAGAGCCCAGTCCAACCTATAGACCTGGAAGCCAAATTTCAGGACCTCGCCCAAAACCTAGAATCCAAGTTCAGAGTGCATTACTGCGCAGGTCACTGCACAGTGCCAGACTATGATTGAAGCTACCATTACCGGTATAATAGATAGGGTCATATCTAGCATCATGGCCAAGGTTGAGGAGCGTTTAGCTAACCTTATATCTGGACTCTCAGCGGCCTCTCCTCCCGCAGTCCCACCTTCTGCACTCCTCCTTCGTCCCGCCACCCTTCAACATGGCTCCTCCGAGGCACCATAATTCCTTACAAATTATTCAATGGAATTGCAGGGGTTTCGGCGAAAGCGCGACCCACTGCAGCAGATTATCACCAACTCTTTGTCCCCACCAGACATTATCGCTATCCAAGATGCCAATGTTTGCAGGCAACTGCCAGGATACGCTGTTATCCCCTTTGACTCCACTGATCTTCCTCGGGTGGTTACATACGTCTGTAACACCTTGCATTACGTGGAGCACGACGTTACCTCCCCTATTGCTCACACCTTCATCGAAATTTTGCCCCACACCCCACTAAAATCTCCCCTGTTCATGCTTAACTGCTATCTTCTCCCACGACACCCGATTCACCTACTTGCTCTGCTCCTCAAATCCATAACCCAAATGGCCGGATCAAACCCCCTACTGGTTGCCGGTGACTTTAACTGCGCTCACGTGGACTGGGGCTATCGACGCACCAACCACAGAGGCACAGTTTTATACAATAATACGCTATTACTTCACCTGACCGTCTTTAATGATTTTAGCCTACCTACGCGGGTTGGTAACAGCGTTACTGCCGATACTAGCCCAGACCTCACGCTTGGTAGAAACTTGGCTCACCTACAGTGGGAAAGAACGCAAGCCACACTAGGCAGCGACCACCACCTTATTCGCATAGCGGTGAACTATCGCCGACCTCAGCGCAAATTTACCGCTAGGCACACTAATTGGGATCAGCTCCGTAAATTTAGGCAAGCGCAGCCAGCACAGGGCCCCTTTGACCTAGACACCTGGACTACTCAGTTACAGAAAGACATTCGCCAACATATCCAAACGCTCGATACTACCCCAGACACCCCCGTTATCGACAGTAAGCTCGCCCACCTTCTTGAAGCTCAAGAGAACATAACGCGAAGGTGGAGAACTCAAAAGCACAACAGGAAACTAGAACTCAAACTCACCCAGCTTCAATCCCAAATAGAACACCATAATGCCACTCTTTGCAAAGCTAACTGGGCTCAGGTTTGTGATGACCTCCGAGGCAATCTCTCCACAACCCGCGCTTGGCACTTGTTACGCCATATGTTTGATCCCACGCAATCTAAAACTCAAACGCGTCTTAGCATTCGCCGCCTCACTCATAATCTTCAGCAGGACACCGACGCCTTCCTCGCGCAGGTGAAATGCACCTATACCACCCCATGTCCTCCTTGCAAACATCCCGAGTACACGGGCTCACCCCAACCACAGCTTGACACTCCTATTACAGAATCTGAATTTCGCGCAGCCCTATTGAAACTGCGCAATACCACACCCGGGGAAGATCAAATTACGAATGCTGCCATCCGAAATCTTGATGATGCCTCCATATCTCACCTCACTACCTACTTTAACGAGTGCTGGGAGGCAGGTACCCTCCCTGCCTCCTGGAAGCATGGAAAAATTATATTTATCCCAAAACTCCACAAGCCCATCACCCTCGAGAACATCCGCCCCATTTCTCTTACATCTTGTCTCGGCAAGACCTTTGAGCACATAATCCTAGCCCGACTGACAACATACATGGAAGAAAATCACCTTTTCCCCCACAGTATGGTCGGCTTTCGTGCGCATCTATCTGCGCAGGATGCCCTACTTCAAATTACGCACGATGTGCTTGATGATACCATCCCCCATCTTACTAAAGCCATCCTGGCAGTTGACCTCATTAAGGCATTTGACAGAATTCGACACGCTGCCATCTTACAGGAACTGCAGGAACTACAGGTAGGCCCTAAGACCTACAACTATGTTCGCGCCTTCCTCTCTGGCCGCACTGCCTCCTTGCACATTGATCAGCTCAGCACACCCTCTTATACGCTCGGTGAATTTGGAACCCCGCAAGGCGCGGTCCTCTCCCCCCTTTTATTTAACACTGCTCTCATCCCCTTAGCCCAGAAGCTCAATCTCATCCCACACCTAAAACATACTCTGTACGCTGATGATATTACCGCATGGACCACTCATGGCTCAGACGGGGAAATTGAGGAAACTCTACAATTAGCAGTCGACAAGATCTCCGCTCACGTATCATCTATCGGACTCGAATATTCCCCCTCTAAGTCCGCGCTCCTCCGAATTAGACCAAAATCTGCTGCCAACTCACCCATCCAAATCACTTTACAAGGATCCCCTATCCCCATCACTCCCACCCTGCGCATCCTTGGCCTCTACCTGCAGGATTCCGGACACAATGACCATACCCTTAAAATACTCAAGGCCTCCACGCAATCAGTGTTGCAGCTTCTACGCCGCGTATCTTCCCTGCACAAGGGTTTAGACGAAGCAGACAACATGAAAGTTGTACATGCTTTTACGCTTAGCCGCATTCTGTACGCCACTCCATACCTCAAGCTGAACTGCACGGAAACCGAGCGCGTGAACGCCATGATCTGCCTTGCAACTAAGGCAGCCCTCAACCTGCCTCGCAGTACTAGCACAGCCAAACTCCTTGCACTAGGCATGCATAACACCCTTCCTGAACTAGTTGAGGCGCACCTCCAGACGCAGTATTTAAGACTTGCCGCGAGCGCCACTGGCCGCCATATCCTCACCTCCCTTCACATCAACATACCCGCTAATCAGTCAACCCTTATAAACATTCCTCGACACATTCATACAACCCTTGTAGTGAAACCCCTTCCTCGAAACGTCCATCCCCAGTATCACATCCCTCGCCGCGTAGCTCGCGCAAATGCCCTCCACAAGTTTTACGGACAAGTCGAGAAAGCCATCTGGGTGGACACCGCATGTACAACGCATGAAGCTGTAGCAGTTGCTTACAACCCAACCTTACCCCGACCCCTAACTCACCATCTTCCCTCAGGCTCTACACCTGAGGAAGCAGAGGAGACCGCCATCGCCTTAGCCCTTGCCCTTTCGGATGCTGAATACATCTTGAGCGATTCAAAGACTGCTTTGTCCAACTTTGCCAGAGGCAGAATTCACAACCCTGCCTGGAACTTGTTGAACATCCCCACCCAGAATTTACCACGTAGGGTTGAGCTCCGGTGGGTGCCGGCTCACTCTGGGAACCCCGGAAACGAGGCTGCCGATAAATTAGCCCGAGGTTTAATTTGCCCGGCTCAGGACAGCCTCGATCTGGGTTTCTCGAGGGAGCAGGTACACAGCTTTGCGGAGCTCACGCAAATACCCCGTTTGGACCGTCGGACTTACCCTCCTCCCCACCCCTCCCTGACGCACTCCCAACAGATCCTCTGGAGATGCCTCCAGACCCGCTCTCTCCCATCCCCTCAGCTGCTATCCCACTACTGTGGCATCTCCCCTACATGCTCCCTATGCAGAGACCCTCACGCCACACTCTCCCACATCCTTTTTGGCTGCCCTGCCGATCCTCCCCCGCAGGGACAGCCCGCCATCTCAAGCTGGGAGGACTGGGAGGTCCTGCTCTCGTCTACGGACCCGACATCGCAGGTTACTGCGGTGGCTTGGGCTGCCGACGTCATGAACAAAAGGAGCATGAACGTTTCGACGTAGTGCAAGACCGTGTGGTGGTCCAGGGACCCAGAGGAGTCCAAACTCACATGCTATAAATAAAGTTTTTCTGTCTGTCTGTCTGTCACAGGCAAGTGAGCACGTTGAGACGCTTGGCAGGTTTTCATTTGGCCTTACTGAGGCACAGCTAAAATGCAGGCGAGAGCTTGTGAAGACAAGGAACGCACAGAGGAAAAAAAATACTTTTCGCCAAAGGGACTATCATGCTTTCGCATTGTAAGCAGTCTTAAGTGTCTCTGCGAAATTTTCTTTTTCTCTGGTACTTGCGTTTTACTTCAATGTGATTGTTACCCTCTATATATATGTGACCTGACACTAATAAACCAGCTGCAAGTATTTGCACACCGTTTGTTTGTCCGTGTTTTCCTGCCCCTGTCTTTATATACATAGCACAAGAAGAAAGTAAGAACAGCCACAAACTAGCCCCTTCCATCAGCTGTTTGGACATAAATATGCTGGTGATAATGCGGGGGGTGGGGGTGGGAGGGGGGGCTATAAGGGGAGGTAGCAACCACCCAAAATTTGTTTTTCATTGGTCATTCACAAATGCACCCCAGCTACCTGTGCAGTATTTGGAGGGATGGCTGGGGAACTCGCCAAATGCCAGCACAGCTAAGAAGATAATGAAAAAAAGAAAACGAAATCTCCTTGAGGGAGCCAAAAGGATGCAAGGAGAAAAAGCACATAGGAAGCGTGTGAGTTGAAGTGCCAAGCAGATAATAATGGGCTCAAGGTTGCGCGTACTAGGCAATGCGATGAGATAGTGCAGAGAAGCACCACTTTTCATAAAAAAACTCCCCATCCCCTTGTTGCAGGCACAGTAAATAAACAATAGCGCAACAGCCTCAGCAGCAAAGAAATAAGGTTTGATGAAAAAAAATGCACACTTGTCAGCAGCTGTACATATTTATGTCGTCATGTGGTACGTGCCCCTTATTTCATTGTGATGTTATGTTTCATAGCAGTATAATGGCTCTTAATCTTTGTGCAACTTTTTATGCTGCTGCAAACATATAATTTCTTATCTAAAATTAACACCCTGCCTGTCTCTAAAATTTAGAGACATGATCTCTCTATTGGTACCATAATTACAAGGCATGTATCGCACTGAAGATTTTCTTAAACAGCTGAAAGCTCTAAATTTAGTCACAGTATCCTTTCAGCATTGTTCTTGTGGCTACTCTCTTCTGTTAGACTATATGCACGAAAAAGTGAGAACACATCTATAGCCGGATACAACTTTAGAAATAAGGGGGCGTTTACTCCTCTGATGCGGATGCACACGAGCATCCACCAATGGGCGCGCACTCTGGACTGACGTCGTGAGCCAGACGGCCGGTGACCCCGCCGACGGAGAAGATGGCCGCTCGCGCTTCGAACTGGGCCAAGTCGCGTCAGCTGTGTGCTTCAGCGATAAATGCATTGTTTTATATAAGTACTTTTTCAATGGCAACTTATTCATTTTAAGCTTGGAAAACGAGTAGTAGATACGCCGTATACATGCAAAGAAGCGCAAAAGCCATGCAGAGCTGCTCTTTCTACTCTGTCACTGGCAATGAAGCTAAAGAGCAGACGATGGGCAGCGCTGTAGAAGGCACAGGGTTATTTTCTGTCACTATCCAGCATGTGCTGTAGCACATGAGAGCTCTGCTAAACCAGTCATCAAAATACAAGTCTTTATTTATACCAGGAATTGCGCGTTTCAGGAGCACGATTTCTTGAGCGGGGCTATTTTAGTCGCGGAGGCAATCGGCTGTCGCACTTCGGTCATCTGGGTGGAGCCTCCCCTTTTTTCTAAAGTTGTATCCGACTATAGAAACAGTGCTAAGTTATTGCCAATACATATTTGCCAAATGAAATCACATAAAATCAAAGCCAGTACTCCCATTTAATGAAGTCTATCAAATAGAATTAAGTGCGGCTATGAGTCAATTGGTATGAAGCAGGCTACCACCACATTGAAGGGTGCCACCATGTTTTCTACGTTCAAGTCTTTACATGCATTATTAGCACTTCATGTTGAATTTCACAAATTGTAAATGCCCACAATGTGCACTGCTGCTTTTGCAGCCAACGTCCATACAGTGTGTCCTGCCATTTCCTTATGTGTTGAATGCTGCTACCTTGCACTGTACAAAGGCCACAAACCATACGGCAACACCTAAAGAAATTCAGGTGCTTAGAAGGAAAAAGGTAGTTCTCATGTCTTCTACAGCAAGTACCACAACGAAAAAAAACCGCACCACCAAACGAAATGCAACCTGTAATGCACACTCCAGCTTGACTGCTAGAGGCACTGACAAAAGAATGTGAATTCAAGAATTGAGGTAGTCATAGCCACAATGTGCTGCCATTCTTGTGAACACACCACCTCCGACTTGCAGCTGTAGCCAACATAGATGAGCGGGAAAAAGAGAATGCTGAATTAGCTATGCTGCCACGACACATCCCAAGCCACCAGTGCTTCCCCTTACTCCACGCACCTTCTTCTCTTATTAGGGGGGAGGGGTGGAGCTACGTGTACATAAAAACTTGACTAAGGAAAGCAGTTGCTGCCCTGACTAAGACAAGTCCCCTTGTCGAAATATTGGCTTCAGAGGCATTCCTTGTTCGACTATTGTTAATTATACCAGGTCATGTTAGACAGCAGTCACATGTTCCCTGACCAGACGGATTTCTGTCGAACGCTTAACAGGTCATGTAATTCAGAAACAAGTTGGCACTTAATGACATCACAGGTAAGTCGGTTTTACACAAAGTGTGATTACATAGTGGGCTTCTAGAGATGAGACCAGTGCAGGGTAAAAAACATCAGGGCTTTGACAGTCATATGGTACCACCATGCACTTCTCACCAAAGTTTCCAATAACATGTCAGATGTTTGTCAATTGTGCACAAATAATGCTTTTAAGGTTTGCACATTTGGTCAACAACATGCAGGATTTAGCTCTTGTTATTCAATTACAGAGTTCTTTAGCATGCTAGGAAAACACAAAATACAGAAGACACACACAAGCACCTCTTTGCAAGCTCGCTGAATCACTATCTTTAAAAGAATTTCTCACAGACAATTTTTATTGAAGGCAGTGTACAGGAGGAGGTCTCACAGTCTAAGGACTATGGGACCTTCTTCATAAGTTTCATGTTGCAAGAAAATCCCTTTAAATGGCTTGCACTGCCTTTCATAAGAGATCCCAGATCAATTTCCTGGGTGAGACACAAGGGTTTCACAGGCAGAATTTGCGAGTTCCACAAGCATCTAAACCTATGGGTGCCAACCTCTTAGGTGTGCCGGGCTTTGCTTTCAACAGCACTTGTGTGGCACTCCTGATGGTGTGCCATATCTATTGAGCAATGCATTTCCAAACGAGAACATGAAAACATTAAAACATAGCCCCCTTGGTCGCTATCTAAAGCATGTGCTCTTTGCGAGCGGTTTTATATTGCATGCACTCCACAAACAAAATGAGCACTAAGCATATAAAGTAGAAGTGACAAAGACTAAAAGACAAATCTTTAACATCAGTGGCGTAAGTGCAGAGGTAGGGGGATTTGGTCACTCCTCTCCCCCCCCCCCTCCCCAGTTAAATGTGCTTTTGTTTTTGCCCCTCCAAGTCAAAGTGGCTACTTGATACACAACTTAAGCAACTTTCTGAACACCCTAAAACCTACAAATGTGCAGTGTGGGCACTGCATGTACACCTAGAAGGGTCAGACATTACCAGTATGCACATGCAAAGAGCCCACAAGCACATGTGTTGACAAGAAGTCCATTGCACTATAAATATATACTATTCTATTTTCCCCTCAAAGGCCACCAATGTACCAATGCACTGTGTGCAACTGAGGCATCTCCAGTTTCCATAAAAGCCATAACCTCCCAGGGCAAGGTTCACACAAGCTGACATAAACCTTATGCTCGCTTTTTGAGCTACCACTAACAATTACAATTATTAGGCCACCTTGCTTGTATTAAAAAATCTATTCAGTTCACTTTTAAATATGCATACCTCAATACAACACCCAACTGTCTTTTTTACAGGTAGCCGTATCAATAACAAACAATTCACGATCCTAAATAGCAATGGTATACTGAGATGGGTCGTGGAATATGCAACCTCCTAGGTCATTTCTAAACCATCTGTTTGGGCTCATTCCCAGTTTTGAGGAATTGTAATATTGCACAGTGCAATAAACTGATGATGTGCTTGATAAACTATCAGCACTGTTCGAGTGTTTTTGTTGACATGATTTCTTGCCATCGCTCTTTACAACAGGCCGTGAGGAGGCAATAGCAGCGTACCAGAGAAACACCCTTATGTGGAGGTCATATCACTTTGCTCACGTCGGCTTCCGCGGGTCTGGCGCAGTCAAGGAAGCATGTGATGTTGCTTTATTAATGCTCTTTCTTGGCGGTTTATAAATGTTACCAGATAGAGCTTTCTTCATTTTTATTAGCATTTCTTCCTGCAGAGTAAGTGGGCTACAGTTAAGAATGATGCGATTGTACAAAAACAAAATTATCACAGCTTCAATACCCTTCTGCCGACGCTGTCTAACACCGTAGTAGCATATGCAACTAAACGAAAATGAAAGCCAGCATCAAAATAGCCCCAAGAGTATTAACCGGCGACATCATTGACATGCCGGAACGTGCAGGGCAGCAAGTTGAGCCCTACTTGTTGTCAAAAGCAAATGTCGGGAAACTCCATCACAGCTACCTTCAACAATAATCCATGGACACAACAGCCATGTTCTAACTGTACAGATTTCCTGAAAGTCAGTGCAAGAAGCAACATAAAATGCAAGAGCTTAGAAACGAACGGATTGAGATGACGGAAAAACATCTATCCGTCAAACCGCTAGGCCTAAGCGTCGTCCACGAAAACACCCTAACTCGTTCATGCACAAACACTTCTAACCGATCAGGGAGCAAAACACGTACCGCTGTGCTCGGTGAATATGTTCGCCGACACAGAGGACAGCCTGATGTCCTTCGCCTTTTGTTTCTGGCCATGTTTTGTCAGCTTGTTCCCGTGACTACTACTTCCAACGGATGACGCGCTTCCACGGTTTTCCTTGCCATGCTGCGCGCCCATAGCCCGACGTCGGTTGCGGGGGTGACGACTCCGCCCAGTCCTGGCGGATCCTGGCCAACTACATCTTCATCGTGCAGGGCGGCCGGAATGAAGTCAACGCGACCCAACGAGTAGATCCGCCGTCATTCAATCGCCGACGGAGTCGGCCGCCATGTCTACGATGGCTGCTCCGCTGCAGGAATGCATACCCTCGACCCGATCGCCGGAGGAGAAGGGCAACCGCTCTCAACCGCTCTCGTACTTGCGAGAGATGCAGCATGGGATGGGGGCATGCGCGTGCGGCATCGGTCGCCGTCGCCGCATGGCCTCAAACGCCGGGCGTGCGCCCCACACTTACCTTCGTGGCAGCGCCAACTCACTACGGAGTACTGGGATTCCGCTCAGCTAGCTTGATGCACGGAATGTGTGCACCGATGTTTTCATGATGTTTATGTCTTAAAGAAATGCGCTATATTTCACGCGCTCTATTTGCCTCATTATATGACACTTTTTCTTACATTGACAAATTTATTGACCTTTAGTTACAGCGACACACTTGGGGTATGGTCGTTGACAAATCGCTGGTAAGTGTTACCACCTGAGCATTACGGATGATGCTTGCCAGCACCTTTGTAAGCATCATCGCTGGGTGGCCTCGATCTATGCGAAATGCGCCCTCTCCCCAACCTCCCTCCCCCCTTTTTTTCTGTCTTTGGCGCTGTGTTATTGTGCATTATATAAAAAGCTCAACAATTAAGCCATCATAACCGCAGCCTCAATGTTGTCACAGCAGAAATAGCTCGCCGTTTTTGCTGAAACACCTCCAATAACGCATATAAAATGCAAATCAAATCATGGGCCCGGGTTTAACGTCCCAAAGCAACAAGCCGGTTATGAGAGATGCCGTTGTAAGCTGGGCTTCGAATTAATTTGATCAACTAAGGTTCTGAACGGGCACCTAAATCTAAGCAGACGAACGTCATCGCCGTCATTGCGATGCAGCCGGGCATGGAACCTGCAACGTCGTGCCCAGCAGCAGAATGTCATAGCTACTGAAGAACCGTACCGGCCAAGTCATACTGGTATTAAAGGAAGAAAAATGTGGCGGTTAAGGCATCGCATAACTTCGAGTAGGTGAGTGGCTGAACCTTTAGCAATTTATCGAACAGTGAATTATTTTTGGTCAGATAACTGGGCTAAGACAGCTTTTTTCTTTTTCTTTTCTTATCCAAGTCGCTCAGTCCTGTGCAAAGAGATAATCTCGCACATGCATAACAATACACTGTGCAATAAATAAGGCGTATAGTTGGAGCCTTATTCTTTCCACAGTGTACCAATGCCGACACCGTGAATCAGGCGAACATATATATATATATATATATATATATATATATATATATATATATATATATATATATATATATATATATATATATATATATATATATATATATATATATATATATACACACACATGGGGGGGGGGGGGGGGAGGCGGTGACAACGAGGAGGACAGGTATAGCATGACGCGGTACTAGTGTAAATCGAGGTCAGTCTGAGAAGTCATCATGAAGGGGACGAATTTGGTTTTAGGATTATATTGCAAATGAATGCCAGTATGCATAATTTCATGGGGCCCAACAGGAGAATAGCTACAGGAGAGAGAGAAACTTCTCATGCGCGATAAATGTCGGTAGAACAGCAAGATGGGGATGGGCAGGAGGCGTGGTTTTCGCCTTCTGCTGCGGGTGACTGTCGTATCGTTGGTGCGCATTTTCAATTTTCACGCACACTGGGCAACAAATGCAACACGATCATTCAAACGCGCGGCTTTCGTTACATTCTGCGCCGTGGAGAAGCGGGCATGCTATTTGGGCAGTAGGAGAAATGAAAGAAGGCTGGGGGCGGGGGGTAGAAAATAATTAAAACCAATTGACATGGGCCACTCTCATACATTTGCTTCGCAGCACATGATCGCATTACGCAGGATTAAACCAAGGCCCTGCGCTCCGATTATCGCGTTACATTCGCCGATAACTGCATATTCTTCACTTGTTAAGCAACAGCCTGAGCGCGTACGTGATCTTCGCCGCAATATGCAGAGTATTCGAGAATATATGCGTGCCTCCAGGACGCGCTGTAAGATAACGTCACCTTAAACTATAGCCAAAAGTGCTATCTTCTTCTTGCACAAATATACAAGGAGCATTGAAGCACACGCGATCGGTATATCCTGTTTCATTCGTCCACGGCTGAGCATTACGGCTGCACAGTGAATTGGATTCGTTACGACGAATCCAATGCACGGTAAGATTATTAACACCCTTGAAAGTAAAAATAGTAAAAAAAAAGTAGAATGATGTGTAGAATACGCCCTTGGTACAGCGCTAATTTTCAGTTCTTTTTTTTTTTTTTTTGAAGCATAACACTGACTAATACACCCATGCTACATCCTCAACTTATTCAAGGGCTGAAATATTTTCTGAGGTTATTCGTACAAGGGTGTAGGCGTGTATTATTCTGAAAAGCAGTAACACTGATACCAGCGTTGCAACATTAGTTCTGCCAATGTCGGTCTTCAGCTAATCTTCAAGTAAATATTATTTATTATTCACCAACACACGAGACAGTGCACAATAGATTCCGCAAGTCCATATAGAAGACTGCGCATTTATGCGATTCACACAGGCGCTTACCGTTTCGATCGGTGCTTTTCAAAGTACGGCTGTAAATATAGATGGGATATAACTTTTGCGTCGTGTCACGAAGCGTACTGAAACTTGTGCCTCTTGTCGCCTTCCTGTTGTTTCTTTTCGCGCATTGTGGCCATGGAGGGTACGCAATTAGCGCAGTTCCCGTATTGCAAGTTAGTGAACATTATTACAATAAAATTGTGTTAGTGCCGCAATGGAGGTGTGATGCTTTTTTAACGCTGTCGATTTTGTTTATTTAGAAACTATTGTAACATAAGTTTATAAGCTATATTGCTTCGTGAGTGTAATGATCTTGCTAAATATTATTTTATTTTTGCCTCAAAAGAGTAATTTGCAGTGTTTTTTTTTTTTAATTGTGACCAAGACTTGCCTGAAGGCGTAATGCATAGGGTGTGCATATATATGTGTGCTGTGAGACCGGTGTTGTGTATGAAATCAAGCGGTGTTGGCGGTGATATTTGTTGGTGGTGTGCCCAGCGATCATAGCTGGTCGTGGCAATATAGGGTAAGCCAGCTTGCAGTAGGCGACGGGAGCGTTCTGCTTGCAAGCGGGAACAAGTAGACGAAAGAGACCGTGAAAAAACTGCTTTCGTAACCCCAGACGGCCTGTATAAGTTCAAAGCGCTTCCATTCGGCCTCTGCTGTGCGCCGGCGACATTCCAGCGCATGATAGACAGCGTCCTTTCGGGTCTTAAATGGCAGTCATGCTTAGTTTACCTAGACGACGTAGTGGTATGGTATGGAGAACTTTATTGGGTCCTGAAGGTCAACCGTACGTTGACGCGGGCCGCTCCCACGTTGGGACTGTCAGGCCGAGCCCTTCAGCCACATCGCGGGCCTTCTGGACTGCCCGTAATTGGTCCGAGAGTGATTCACTGTGTAGCATTTGCCGCCACCATTCTTGTTCCTTGTCACGGTCTGGGAAGACGTAGTGGTATTTTCCGCAACATTCGACCAGCATGTCCAGAGGCTGCGTTTAGTGCTTCAAGCCATCCGCTCGGCAGGCCTAACCATTAAACCGGAAAAGTGCCAGTTTGGATTCCAAGAACTTCGTTTCCAGGGTCACGTAATTAGCGCGCAAGGTATTGGCCCAGATCCCGACAAGACTGCTGCCGTTGTACGATTTCCAAAGCCTACAAACAAGAAGACGGTGCGGCAATTTTTGGGACTATGTGCTTATTACAGGCGATTTGTAGAAAACTTCTCGAAAATTGCCGAACCTCTGACGAAACTTACTAAAGAAGACGTACCCTTTATGTGGCATACTGAACAAGAGGTTGCGTTCAATGAACTAAAGGAACGATTGCAAGCCCCATCGATCCTCGCTCACTTCGACGAGACAGCGGACACAGAAGTCCACACAGATGCAAGCAATCTCGGTCTCGGCGCGGTTTTAGTTCAGTGGCAAAATGGGGAAGAGAAAGTCATAGCGCATGCTAGCCGCACTCTCTCGAAAGCTGAAACAAATTACTCTGCGACAGAAAAGGAGTGTTTGGCTGTCATATGGGCCATCAGCAAGTTCCGACCATACCTTTACGGCAGGCCGTTCCGTGCAGTCAGCGATCACCATTCTCTTTGCTGGCTGGCAAACCTAAAAGATCCATCTGGACGACTTGCGAGGTGGAGCCTCAGGCTCCAAGAATACGACATTACTGTCGTGTACAGGTCTGGAAGAAAACATAACATTGCCGACTGCTTGTCCCGCTCACCAGTGGAGTCGACTCCAGAAGAAGAAGATGAAGATTTCCCGTTTTTTACAGCCATGACAACTTCGGAAATCGCCGAGCGTCAACGGGCCGACACAGAATTGCTGCCACTCATCAAACACCTCGAAGGATACGACGTCCAAGTCCCGCGCATGTTTATGAGAGGTTTATCGTCATTTTGCCTCCGAGATAATGAGCTCTACAAGAGAAACTTTGAACGCAACCAGGAAAAATTCTTACTCGTCGTACCTTCAGCCATGCGACCAGAAATTTTGGAAGCTTGCCATGATGAACCATCGTCGGGTCACTTAGGTGTCAGCCGGACGTTCGCCATAATTCGTCTCAGCACATGCTTCTGGCCTAAATTGTTAGCGTCGGGGCAGCATTACGTGAAGACATGTCGCGAATGTCAAAGGCGCAAAACACCACCCGTGAAACCGGCCGGCCTTCTTCAACCCATAGACCCACCAAAGACTCCATTTCAACAAGTTGGAATGGATCTTCTTGGCCCGTTCCCAACATCATCGTCAGGGAAGAGATGGATCGTAGTAGCGACGGACTATTTAACACGATATGCTGAAACTGGCTGCCTTGAGCGAGGAACGGCAGTTGAAGTTGCAAGTTTCTTCGTTTGTAACATAGTACTGCGACATGGTGCACCAATGGTCGTGATTACCGATCGAGGAGCGGCCTTCACAGCTGAGTTGGTGCAATGTTTGATGAAGATTATCACACCACTCACAGAAAAAGCACTGCATACCATCCCCAAACAAACGGCCTGACGGGACGTCTAAACCGAAGCCTGGCCGATATGCTGTCCATGTATGTCGACCTCGAACAAGACCTGGGACGCAATCTTGCCTTACGCCACTTTCGCCTATAATACGGCAGTACAGGAGACAACCCAGGTCACTCCTTTTCAACTGGTCTATGGCCGCACAGTAACAACCACACTGGATGCTATGTTGCCGGTAGATGATGACAACAACAACAACCCGTACGACGTCGACGACTTCCTGCAACGAGCTGAAGAAGCCCGGCAGTTGGCACGGTTCCGTATCCGCCAGCAACAACGTAGGGACGCAAGCTACTACAACCTGCGCCGCAGAGAAGTTCAGTACCACCCGGGCGAGAAAGTGTGGGTATGGACACCAGTGCGTCGTCGCGGACTATGTGAAAAACTCATTCGCCGATACTTTGGACCTTACGAAGTTATTCGCCGAGTGGGTGACCTAAATTACGAAGTCATCCCTCATGAACAAGAGCGATCAAAGCGGCACATCCATGCGGAGGTCGTACACGTAGTCCGCATGAAGCCTTACTACGGCAGGCAATGAAAACACATCTATAGATAAATTTGTTGCATACGCATCGGGACGATGCGTTTTCGGAGGGGTACTAATGCCGCAGAGAGCTCTCCACATGCCAGTTACGAGCACTCTCGTGAGGCACCTTTCCAAGCGTCTCATCGCTAAAACCCATTACTCGTCGCATCGCCATTAGAAGAGCGGCAGCAACGCCTCGCGCATGGCGATACAGCGCGTGTCTCCCGTGCACGCGCTCACGGCAGCGCCCGAGTCTGCCGTCCAATGAGAAGCCACGGCGTGGCTCTTGGCCTTCGGGGCGCGTGAAAAAGTGCGTTCGGCGGAGAGACGCGGTTGACGGTTGAATAGGCTCCTGTTAACTCTTCTTTTAAAGTGTGTGAATGCTTAATATTGGATTTCCGGGCACAAGTTCGCCCACAATAAACCAGTGTGTTTAGTGTGCTTCATTGAAGAGTGCTACAAATACTAGGCGGTAGGCATCTTCTTCCGTCATTGGAAGAAGTTTCATACAGACGTGACAACCAGCGAAAGGGCCATCCCAGCCCGAAGCTTCCAAAGCACAACTTCCTCCACCCTAGTTAGGTGACGGGGGAGGGAACACACAACACTGTGGGATATATACAACCTCGAAAATCAAACGCTGCCAACAGTGTGATGCTGCGAAAAACACCCTTGATTAGAGCGCTTGTCCATGCACAACACTGTTTCTGAGGGGCATGAGGATGTGAGTTGACACTAAAAAGCATCCTTATAGGCTTAGAGTGGTCTTACCCCCAGTGCGGTACAAAGAAAAACTTCAAATCAAGTAGAGTCTCGAATAAAGCGGTATCCCTTGTAATGTCTCACATTTAAATATTTAGCCATTTTCATAACTCTGAATGATGCTTTATTATTTATTTATTTTCACTTATTCCATTTTATGTTTTTGTTGTTTCTGCCCGATGCTCGTTCTGCTCCGAAACAGCTATGGCTCCGTCGGACAGCGTCCAACTTGCGCAACGTCTTCAACTGAGAGCTTGTCCGCGAGTTAGACCACCACACTCACGTTCTGCAGCCTTTGTATAACCGTTCTTCGCACCCCAAAAAGCGTGACACTCGAGCTGAAAATGGCATGCCATGATGAGCTCGAAAAAGACAAAAGCAGCCGACGCGTAGACACATTCATCTGTTGCGAGATGATCAAAGCTGGCGCACTGCATAATCAGAGGTAGACTCTATCAGAGGTTTTGAAGCAACTAAAGCCGTCACGGAACGCTCCAACTCACGGGCTATCGACAACCTTCACGTTTACGTCCCCACAACATTTCCTTTTTTTTTCCTTTCTCGCGCGAAAGCGCACAGAAAAGTAAGAAAGAAGGAAAGAAAGTATGAAAGAAAGAGACGCCAAGCTTGAACCCACATTACGTTTGCAGCTGTCATGATTAGGATTTAGTTAACAGTAATTTCACCAACGGCGGCCGCCATTGCGGGTGCCTCTGGTTCCAGTCAATCGCAGCAGGCACTCTCACCACCATGGCGCTTCATTCTCCACGATCCCCCATGGATGCGCTCCCCCCAGTGAACTCCACTGACCGTTGTTACGGTTCGCGTGTTGCACCTCGGGCAAAAAGGGTTCTCAACCACCATGACTCATCGAAACGGAGGATAGATTCCTAATTTGCTATGGTTGTCTCGAATGGTCGCCGGTCTGGCGGGCGCCCCACAGTGTTCACAGGCCCCTTTGTGTGTGTGCGTGAAAACCCTTTTCTCGAACTGTCCGACTCCAGGGGAGAGAGACCCTTTGCGCGAACCAGCGTCGCCTAGAAGAAAGGATCAGCCGCCCGTCGCGAACCCGTGGATTGCTACCAGCGGAGGCAACCAAGTGAAACGTCGCCTAGGAAAGTGGGAGCAGCCGAAAAGCAACAACGGGGACGTACAACATCGCCCGGTAGAAAAGGAGCAGCCGCAAAGCAATGAGGGGTACTCAGTGCATGTCACGTGACGTTGACGTGAGCAAGATCCCGCCTACGATTTTAGTGGGCCTATTTAACGGGCCTCGCAACGTACTTTTTCATTATTCATTCTCTTCTTTTACATCATAAACAGTGCAAGTTTCGCATTAGAAATCGTCTCGTCCATACCTGGTCGCCATGGTCTACCGGACGCCTGCATGCAGCCTGCCGACAACGCCACGCTACCCAGTAGTAACGCCGGTCGAGGTTCGAGAAACAGGCGTCGCAACGCCGTGCACTATCGTCGTCTTCAGCGGCAGCAGTACTGGCGATGTTTGCGTAACTACAAGGTTACTTAAGTCACTCGCAGTCTGGAATCAATTAGTTTTGCTTTCGATTTCATCTGAATAATTGTGGCTGGCATGCACGATGTCGCAAGGGCCTCGATAGACGCCACTAAACAATACTCGTTAATGGGGCCCGGCTAATCCACTCTACGCGAACTCCCTTGAAGACTCTTGGGTTTTGAAGACCACGGTTTGAAAAGGCAAGGACGCACGCTCTCTTTTGGCGGGTGTGGCCACTGTTCCGCGCCTCGAACTTGGTCAACGTGAAGGATCTACTTCAAAATAGCCGTCCACCCGAAAAATGCGCTCCACTGGGCGTAGGAGCACCTTGCTACCGGTATGCTGGCCTCGGGTGCCTCGATGCCACACCAGCTGCCAGTGCGACATCTCGCGCATATCTGTGCTCGCCATTTACATCGACGTCACTTCTTGTAGCAAGAATAGTTCAAGCTTGATTTGCGGTCGCATTTGCAAGAAGTGAAGGAAAATTTATTCCTTGGCAAGCTATAGCCTCGCAAATGTATCCGAGAGCCGCCTTGCAAATGTTTTAGGCGCTGAGCGTTGAGAACGCAAGCCGTTTCGGCATCGCTATACTTGAGGACGCAGAGAAGAACGCCAGGCCAAGACTGGCGAAAACAACCGGGCCGCACAGAACTGATGACCTATGCGCCCCCCAGCGCACTACCGGCAGCCACCGCTCCCTCCCTGCCCCCAGACTCACTCTCGCGTCTTCTTCCGCAAAGAATTACTTTGCTCATATTTTAGATTGTGTGGTACAGGCGCCAAGCAGGGACAAGGGACGCAAGGAAAACGAAGACAAGCGCTTACTGCCAAATGAAATTTTATTGCCTTGTGCAAGGTGTTATATATGAAAAAAAAAAGAATCAGAGGGAGAACGACATAAATATATATATATATATATATATATATATATATATATATATATATATATATATATATATATATATATATATATATATATATATATATGTAAAAACACAATCAAATGGAACACCAACTAGCCCAAACCATCACCCTTCTGATTTACTCATATCCCTGCGAGGAAGTAGTTGAGGTGGCCTTTTGCATGTTTTCTCCATATTCTTATTTGCTGGCCTTGTCACAAAAATTATGATGATAGTCGCTAATAACTTCGGCTTTACGCGCTCTTGGCACGCTTTGTTTGTCACGTGAAAAGAGCGATCTCGACGCATTTTACTTTCGTAACAATAGCGCATAAACGTTCAAGATAGGCTGTGTAAATAAACAAATAAATAAATAAATAAAAAGATAAAGGTGGGCTGACTAATGTACTAAACAAGTCACACATTCTCCGAAATTTATTGCAAATCATTTGATCCGCATCCTTTCTTAAGTATCCAATCACAGTGACATGTACTAAGCCTCGGAAATTCTGACCTTATAAGCATGCCAAAAAAAAGAAAACGAAGAGAGAGAGAGAGACAGAGAGAGAGAGAGAGAGAGATAGAGAGATATGATCAAGTACTTTAGGTACTTCATCAGACGTGCATGCTCGTGGAGTAATTCCTACACTTAGCAAATTAAATGCTGAAGAAATTTGATACCTGACGGCGCTCTATTTGACAAATACGTAAGCAGCACATCAAATTCTTTTTACAGTGGAGCTGTATATGGCTAGTTTCCAGCAGATCGATGTCCGCAGACCAAAAAAACAGAGGGCCGCTCCCGAAGATAGCACAATACCGGGCTTACCGTGAAGCAGGATTCAAGCACTCCGCCAACTCGCAAAAAAAAAAAAAAAATACGTTTAATATCTTGGGTCCAGATACAACCCGTATCCCATATTGAGCTCATAAGAACAGATACTACACTTTGACCCGCGTCGGCCATGTCTACGTTCGCACCGCCCTCTCATTGTCGGCGTTCCAAGCGCCTGCGTATCGCCTTTCCTTCCGCTCTCCCCTGGTGGCCGTCCCGTCGAAACGTCACGTGTGTCTAGCTTCCTCCGGCTCCTCGGGGCGGCGGTCCCGTCGTCCACGCGAATGTATATAAAAGATCACGGTAAATGAACGCGCACCTATATGTTCAAAATTCTGTGTCACCTCTGTGTCGTAGGCTAAACAGCTTCGCTGGTCACCCACCTTTACAGAGTGGACTGGCTCATGAATTTCTTAATTTTTTTCTTATAGTTCCAACATTATGCAGGTATCATTATCTGGATCCTTTGACAAATGCTAGTAATTGATCTGTGTCAGCGATGTTGATTGATGCGGTTTCACGTCCCAAAGCGACACTGGAGATATGGGAGACGCCGTATAGAGGAGGGCTTCGCGTTAACTTCGACCGCGTGGAGTTCTTTGTAACGTACACCTAATTTTATGTGCACGAGCGCTTTTTCGCCTTCATACACACAAGAATACGCCCTCCGCGGCCGGGAGCGGAATCGAAGGCGCGACTTCATGAGCAGTAACACCTTAACGCCATAACTATACACGGAACCACCGCGATGGGTTCGACGCTTTATGTCTGTACGCATGTACCACTGCCGTTTGTACGACACTCTTATACGATTAAAAATGGGGGAAAGATAATTCATTTACTTGTGAGGAGAAGTAGGGGGCTGCCTAGCGCAGCTCCAAGCACGACGTTCAGGAGGCCATTATGGGGGTGGCGGAGGTCTACCTCGAGTAGACCCCTTCCCCACGCTACTCCGCTGCCCTTTTCCTTTAATAAGGGTAAGTAAAGTTGTTACTACTACTACTACTACTACTACTACTACTACTACTACTACTACTACTACTACTACTACTGATCAAGCTTCATAGCAGCGGTGGAATTTCAGTGAATTTCAGTGAGAATCGCCAATTATTTATTACTAATTATTTTATTGAACAAGGTATATATTTTATTTAACAGAACCGCACGAATTAGCTTTTATTTTATCTACTTTAGAAGCAAGTTGTAATTTCAGAATTACACGCCGTGGTGGCCTATAGTGGCTTTGGTGCAGCGCTGCTAAGCCCGAGGGCGCTGGATCAAATCCCGGCCGCGGTGGCCGCATTTCGATGAAATCGAAATGCAAGAACGCCCGTGTAGCGTGCATTGGGTCTACGCTAAAAAACATCTTTAAAAATCTCCGGCGGTCAAAATTAACCCGGAGTCCCCACTACGGCGTGATTCGCAATCATATCGTGGTTTTGGCGCGCGTAAACCCGCCGTTTTCTTTTCTAATTTCAGAATGAAAGTCGGTCAGCCAGTACTTATTACTTTAACCTATTGCTATTATGCTATGCTTTCTGCCTTGCACCACTTCCAACTTGCTTGAGGTGATTTTTTGTAGCAATTAAATTTAACATTTTTAAAATCATAAATGTATATTTTTCAAATTTCTATCGGGTAGTTGTCTACGCTATTATGACCTCACAGAGCTTTAGAAGAACATGCACATGGGGAGCGCGTGTAGGGGTGTTTTGGGGGCGCGTGAAGATGGTATTTACGTGGGGAGTTGGAGAGGAGCTTGTGCTGCTGCTGCTACGCCAAAGCTACCGCGCAGTCATTTTCGAAGCCAATATCCGCGCTGCCGTGCTCGCCCTCGCAAATAATTAAAGGAACGCTTTGTTATCAGGGCTCTGAAAAAAAAAATGAACGAACGCATATGCAAATTCTGGGCCCTAACGTCTCGTATACGACAAACCACGAAATCAGCGCACATTTTTCGGATGCTTTCATTCTGCCATTTAAAACGAAGCCAGGCGCATTTTATTGCGATAGAGGCGGACTTCACCCATTTTGTTGATATCCATGTTACAGAAAACTGGGTTCGGTCCTGAAGATGATGCAACAGCAAACTGCAGCCGCAGTCACGCTATGCTCGGCCCTGCAGTGATCGCTATTCTGCAAAATGTTACGCAGAAGATGAACTGTTTGATGGCATTTAAATAACTGCATCACGAAAACGTCGCTTCACATGGATTTTAGAACACGCCGCCATGGCTTAGCGGCTATGATGTTGCGCCGCTAAGCACGAGGTTGCGGGATCGAATCCCCGCCGCGGCGGCCGCATTTCGATGGGGGCGAAATGCGAAAAGGCCCGTTTCCCCTGCATTGGGGGCCCATTAAAGATACCCTGGTACTCAAAATTAGTCCGCAGTCCCCCACTACGGCGTGCCTCATAATCAAATACTGGTTTGGCACGTAAAACCCCCGAGTTTAACACCCCCCCCCCCCACACACACACACACACACACACCCACACACCCACACACCCACACACCACACACCACACACACACACACACACACACACACACACACACACACGCACGCACGCACGCACGCACGCACGCACGCACGCACGCATACACACACACACACAGCGCAGAACTAAGCACTGCTAAGTCCTCTATAAGTATGCGATAGTATATTACAGTGTGACGTCTCGACATCTACGCGCGCGTGCGTCACGTGCACTCCACACTCCAAATTTTCAAATAAAGTGACACTCATATACCTCGTATCTATGATAAACTTGTGATTTTGTGCGCAATGTGGCGCGCTCGCGTACGCTCAGCACACCTCGACATTTCTGTTGGATACCTCCAAAAGTGGACCAAGTCCACCTATAATGCTATAAATAAATGCGTGGCATCGAACCTCTGTCTTCCAGCACGGCAGCCGAATGACGCCCCAACCATTATAAAGGCCACGATGGCACACACATGCTTCTCTCGCATTAAAGTCGCTCGTTGAAACCGGACAGGTAGCGATTTGAGACGCAGTGTCAGATTGAATCGCCTTTGGGATCGGCCCATATTTTCTGTTACATACCTCGAAAGTGGATGAAGTTTGCCTATAATGCTGCTGCATTAATATATACCTCTCGAACTTATAGAAATGCTATAGCATGCTTGGACAATTAGCGGCAGCTAAATGCTGCCCGAATTTTTTTTCTCCGAGAGCATACAGAGCGGTACAAGCCGAGAAACAGCCGTCGTATATTTCCACAAGCGTGTGGCGTATTGTGGGCGAACGCGCAAAGCAATTGGCGCCTTACAGGTGCAAGTGACGAGAACACAACGAATACTTTTGGGGGATCGAAGACGAGTCAAACCACTGCACCACTGCACTACAGTTGCAGTGCAACGGCCACTGTCGGTGCGAGGTCTCTGAGAAGGAATTTTAGGGTGGCTACATTGTTTCCTCTTTAACTCTGCCAGGGGCTTTACCTTGACACGCAAGGTTTTACTTACATAGTTGAGCTGAATTACGCTGACGAAGTGGCCGGCGTTTTCATTGAAAGCCAACGCATAAGCAACGGTCCTGCCTCCGTCCGAGCCTACAATCCGTATTTTCTCGCTATCATTTCTCTCATTTGCACGCATAGTTGCCAAGTTGGTATAGTGGGACTCCGCGACCGGCGCAAGGGCAACGCGTGCGCGCTATCGGCTCCGCCGCGGCGCCAGCGAACCACCTGGGGAACGCGCTTCCGTCGGAATCAACGCCCCGGCGGCCACGCCGACGCGTGCCATGCGTTGGCGATTGAGTCACGCGCCCCCGTTGGCACGCCCAGGGTGACTCAATCGACGCCTTTCGCTCGCGCGCAGCGGAGGCGGCGGAGACAAAGTGAAGGCTTCCCGCCGCGGCGCCTTGAACGCGGTTGTTTCCCCCGCGCACTGCCGAGAGAAACGCGACGAAAACTCGTGCGGGAGATAGCTGACATAAATGGCGGGAGCGGGCGCAGGAAGGTCACAGAGCCGAGGCCGCACTGAAAGTGGCCTCAGCTGCAGTGAGATAGAGAGAGCCAAGGATGGACAATCGCTGCGCTTAGCATATACCGTATAGACTGTGGGTAAACGGGAATAACTGCAGTTGAATCATTCCATTCTGAATTGTTCGCTGCGGTAACATTTGTTAGGAGGTGAAACGTGGTCGCCCGATACAGATATGCAAGTACACGTGTCAATACCCCCCTCTTAAAAAGCATCGACCCGATGCTGCAAATAAACAAAATAAACAAAAACACCCCTACAGAGAAACAACAAAATAAGGAAGTTCGTCAGCGTGCGTAAAAGGGCTTAAGACGCACCACGTGAGCCACTTCAGATCGTGCGCAGCGCCGCTGTGAACGCGAAATACCGTCCGGCACGACCTCATAGTCCAGTTCGCCAATACGTCGGATGATCTTGTAGGGTCCGAAATAGCGTCGCAATAGTTTCTCACCGAGTCCTCGTCGGCGTATCGGGGTCCAAAACTAAACACGGTTACCGGAAAGGTATACTCGACGTAGCGTCGTCAGAGGTTGTAGTGTCGGCTGTCGGTACGCTGCTGGTTCTTGATCCGTAGGGGGGCGAGCTGTCGGGCTTCTTCAGCGCGCTGGAGATAGGTGGCGACGTCAAGATTCTCTTCGTCGGTGACGTGCGGCAGCATGGCGTCGAGAGCCGTCGTCGGGTTCCTGCCGTAAATAAGCTTGAACGGCGTGATCTGTGTTCTTTCTTGCACCGCCGTGTTGTAAGCGAACGTTACGAATGGCAATGCGGCATCCCAGGTGTTGTGTTCGACGTCGACGTACATTGCTAACATCTCGGCGAAAGTCTTATTCAGGCGCTCCGTCTGTGGGTGGTAGGCAGTGGTCCCCCTGTGCCTTGTCTGACTGGACTACAAGATGGCTTGGGTGAGCTCCACTGTAAAGGCCGTTCCTCTGTCGGTGATGAGGACTTCTGGGGCGCCATGTCGCAGCAGGGTGTTCTCGACAAAGAATTTCGCCACTTCGGCTGCGCTACCTTTCGGCAGAGCTTTCGTTTCAGCGAAGCGGGTGAGGAAGCCCGTCACCACGACGATCCACTTATTTCCGGTTGTTGACGTCGGAAAGGGTCCGAACAAGTCCATCCCGATCTGCTGAAATGGTTGGCAAGGAGGCTCGATAGACTGTAGTAATCCCGCAGGCCTTGTCAGTGGTGTCTTGCGTCGCTGACAGTCTCGGCATGTCTTGACGTAACGGGCGACATCGGCGATCAGGCGTGGCCAGTAATACCTTTCCTGTATCCTCGATAGCGTCCGGGAGAATCCGAGATGCCCAGCGGTCGGATCATCAAGCAGGGTGTGCAGTACTTCTGGACGCAGCGCTGAGGGAACAAGAAGAAGATAGTTGGCGCGGACTGGTGAGAAGTTCTTTACTAGTATAGGTTGTTTTGAAGCGAGAACGAAGACAATCCTAGCTTAAATGCCCTTGGGACAACGTCGGTGTACCCTACCAAGTACTCGACGATGCTTTTTAGCGCTGGGTCTGCTCGTTGCTGTTCAGCGAAGTCTTCCGCACTAATTATTTCAAGGAAAGCGTCATCATCCTCGTCATCTTGCGGCGGCGGTTCAATGGGGGCGCGTGACAGGCAATCGGTATCAGACTGTTTTCGTCCGTACTTGTAGGTTACAGTGATGTCGTATTCTTGTAGTCTGAGGCTCCACCGCGCCAGCCGTCCTGAAGGATCCTTTAAATTCGCTAGCCAACTCAACGCGTGATGGTTGCTGATGACTTTGAACGGCCTGCCATATAGGTAAGGGCGAAATTTTGTTGTAGCCCAAACGATGGCGAGGCTTTCCTTTTCGGTCGTAAAATAATTGCCTTCCGCCTTTGACAGCGACCGGCTAGCGTATAGCTATGACTCATTCAAGTCCGTCTTTCCTCTGGACTAGGACGGCACCAAGGCCTAGGCTACTGACATCAGAGTGGATTTCGGTATCGGCGTTCTTGTCGAAGTGCGTAAGTACCGGCGGCGACTGCTTGCGTCGTTTGAGTTCTTGAAATGCGGCGGCCCGCGGCGTTTCCCATTTGAACTCGACGTCACATTTTGTCGGATGTGTGAATGGCTCAGCGATGCGTGAAAAGTCCTTGACAAAGCGCCTATAGTAGGCACACATGCCAAGGAATGTACGCACTGCCTTCTTGTCGATGGGCTGCGGGAACTTCGCGATGGCAGCTGTCTTCTGCGGGTCGGGGCGGACTCCAAATTTGCCGATGACGTGGCCCAGGAACAGAAGCTCATCGTAGGCGAAGTGGAACTTTTCCGGCTTCAGAGTGAGCCCTGATGACTTGATGGCCTCTAGTATTGTCACAAGCCGCCTAAGGTGATCGTCGAAATTTTCGGCGAAGACGACGACGTCATCCAAATAAACAAGACAGGTCTGCCACTTCAACCCTGCCAACACCGTGTTCATGACGCGCTGGAACGTTGCAGGCGCCGAGCACAGTCCGAGTGGCATGACCTTAAACTCATAGAGTCCGTCTGGCGCGATGAAGACGGTCTTTTCGATGTCTCTCTCGTCGCCTTCTATTTGCCAGTAGCCAGACTTGAGATGTATCGACGAGAAATATTTAGCGTTGCAGAGCCGATCCAATGCGTCGTCTATCCGTGGGAGGGGGTATATGTCCTTCTTCGTGATCTTGTTAAATCGACGGTAATCGACGCAGGAACGTAGGGTTCCATACTTTTACTTCAACAAGACTACAGGAGGTGCCCACGGGCTTTTCGACGGCTGGAAGAACGTCGCGCAGCATTTCGTCGATTTGTTGTCTAATAGCTTCACGTTCTCGCGTCGAAACTCGGTAAGGGCTCTGGCGGAGTGGTCGAGCGCACTCTTCGGTGATTATGCGATGCTTGGCGACTGGTGTTTGTCGGGTCCTCGATGACGTCGAAAAGCAGTCTCTGTATCGTCGAAGCAAGCTTTTGAGCTGTTGCTGCTTAGTCACGGGGAGACTTGGATTTATGTCGAAGTCTAGTTCGGGAACTATGGTCGTCGGGGTAGATGCGGCAGAATCCGAGAGGACAAACGCATTACTGGTTTCCAGAATTTCCTCGATGTACGCGACTGACGTGCCCTTGTTGATGTGCTTGAACTCCTGGCTGAGGTTGGTTAGCATAACCTCAGCTTTCCCTCCGTGGAGTCGAGCGATCCCTCTTGCGACGCAAATTTCACGGTCGAGCATTACAGACGTTGGTCACCTTCGATGACGCCTTCTACGTCAGCGGGTGTTTCGGTGCCAACCGAAATAACAATGCTGGAGCGAGGCGGGATGCTCACTTGATCTTCGAGCACACTCAAGGCGTGGTAACTACGAGGGCTCTCCGGCGGTATCGCTTTATCTTCCGACAGCGTTATTGACTTCGACTTCAGATCGATGATTGTGTAGTGTTGGTTCAGGAAGTCCACGCCGAGAATGACGTTTCGTGAACACTGTTGGAGGATAACGAACGTGGCAGGATAAGTCCGGTCATGAATGGTAATTCTTGCTGTGCAGATTCCAGTCGGCGTTATGAGGTGCCCTCCAGCGGTCCGAATTTGCGGGCTTTCCCATGGAGTCTTAACTTTATTCAACTGGGCGGCGATGGGTCCAGTCATGACGGAATAATCGGCTCCTGTTTCCACTAAGGCAGTGACTGCGAGGCCGTCGAGAAGCACGTCGAGATCTGAGGTTCTTTGTCTTGCGTTGCAGTTAGGTCTTGGCGTCTGATCACGGCTGCGTCGTGTTGAACTGAAGCTGGAACGTCGCGTCGTGAAGTCGTCTTTCGTCGGTGTATTCGTGATTTTATGGCTTCGTCGGGATGACGGCGTCTCGTTGATATATCGTTTAGATCGTCTTTTCGGCGTCTTCGTCGGCGGCGGAGGATCTTCGTCAGTCCGACGAACAGCAACCGCACCTCCATCGGTTGCTGCTTTTAGTTTTCAGGATATGGTATCACGGACCGGGCCCGGGCTAGGCAAGTGTATGGACGGCACTGCGGCGACAGGTAACGGCCTGGTGACAGAGAACGGGACAGTCGTCGAGAGCTCCACTGAGTAGCGGCGATGTAGTCGGCGATATCGCGAGATCGTTCGCCAAGCTGTGGTCGCGGCGCGTTAACGGCGAACCCTCGCAGTCCCATCTCCCGGTATGGGCATCGTCAGTAGACGTGACCCGCTTCTCCGCAATGGTAGCAGAGCGGGCAATACTCAGGAACGCGCCAGACGTCTTTCTTCCTCGGGTAGCTGCGCTGGGTGTCGGGTGGGCGTGCTGGCGGCGGCGGCGATGGACGACAGAATTGCGGCGTTATAGGGCCCTGGCGCGGTCGCGGAGGGGGACCTTGACGGCGTGCGACGGCGGCGTAGGTCATCGCTTCCGGCTGGGGCTGCGGTAATTGTGGTTGCACCTCAGGAACTCCAAGCAATCGCTGAACCTCTTCTTTCATGATGTTGGCGATCGAGGCCATTTGAGGTTGCGACGAAGGCAATACCTTGCACAGTTCTTCGCGCACAATGGCCCTGGTGGTCTCTTGAAGGTCGTCGGAACCCAGTCCTTGGATGGCGCATTGCGGCATGTGCACTTGCCGGTTACACTGGCGAGTGCTCGATTCCAGAGTTTTCTCGATCCTAGATGCCTCTGTAGAAAACTCAGCTACGGTCTTGGGCGGGTTGCGAATCAGTCCGGCGAAAAGTTCTTGCTTGCCGGCATCAGGAAGCGGACTTTGTTCTCCTCCGACATTTCCGAGTCGGCATGCCGGAAAAGACGGGCCATCTCCTCCGTGAAGATCGCTATTTGTCATTGGGAAGATGTATTTGGGTTTCTAGTAGAGCTTGGGCGCGCTCTTTACGCACGACGCTTGTGAATGTTTGCAGGAAGCCGCTTCGGAAAAGATCCCACGCCGTTAAGGTGGCTTCTCGATTCTCGAACTACGTCCTGGCGGCGTCTTCCAATGCGAAATAGACATGTTCCAGCTTGTCTCTGTTCCAGCTGTTAAACGTAGCGACCCTCCCATACGTCTCCAGCCAGTTTTCCGGGTCCTCGAATGTGGAACCGCGGAAAGTCGGTGGCTGCCGGGGCTGCTGCAGAACTATTGGGGACGCTGCGGCTGCCATTGGGACTGTCTTGGCCACGATCTTCTTGGTCGTCTCTGGTAGAAGTCCAAGTTCCGGGAGCAGCTGCTGTAGCCAGCGGCTTGCTCGATGTTCCGGGACGACGTTGGTGTTGCCGTTGTGGTCCGGGCTTGGATCACGGCTTGTCGGAGGCGTCCGGTACGTGGACGTAAAGCACCTGCACCAGATTTCACGTGGTAGTGACGTATAAAGAACACAGTAGCAATACTGTGAAAGACGGAACTAACTTTTATTGGGCGAACCTGTGCCCACAAAAACATGCTATGCTTAACGGCGACAACGGCCAACACAGTCGGCGATCGTCAAAATCTGATCAGCGGGTCAAGCGCGTCGGCTTTTATACATCAGTCGTCGAATGTTCCAGACTAATCGCTGGGACCCGCGTGTCTTCCACAAAGTTCTACACCATTGGCGTCACGCGATGAAATCAGATAACACAAGATTCGGTAAAAACACACAGCGGATAGAACCATCGATAACTTTCGAGAAACTTCCGTCACATGCAGGCGCGTCGTGCGCTGTGCGATAACATTTGTTAGGCGGTGAAACGTGGTCGCCCGATAAAGAATACAAGTACGCGTGTCAATATGATCCACAAGAACAATTCTCTAACAAACCAAGCATGCTTCGCATTACGTACGTAAATGCAAACTGAAGTTGTCTCTACTTTAATTTTATAAAAGTCGTTAGGCTATAGCCAGCGGCGGAGGACTGAGTACTGCAAGAAGCAGCACATGTATACATTAATGTTTCGCTTACTGATGTTTCAGAAGGCGTTATTTCAGGTGAAGTATACGATGACCTAAATGCTTCTGTGATCGTGCAATGGTCGTTTCAAACGTCAACGCAGCTACGATGGGCTTCACAAGCTTACCTGCATCGCCTTTTAGTCGTTTAAGTTCTCGCCCTAACCTGCCTTCTCACGTAACCGGCGAGCGGGTACAACAGAAGTCGACGTGGCCGGCCTGCCTCTTGGGTCCGTCCGCGGAATCGACGCTCCTTGCGCGAGCCCCTTCACTCCCCGCAGAACTGCCTTTGTCACAACTGCGCCCCGCCGCACCATCTTCTGAGCATCCACTGTGCGCATCCGTTGCGCCACTTGGACAAGCAACTGCCAGATTGTCAATGGCATCAGTATCAAGATTACGGTGCTCTTCAGTGGACTCGGCAACGCAGCTACGATGGGCTACCTGCACCGCCTCTTGGCGTTTTGATGGCTGCAGTAGATATGCTCTTTTAGATATGCTCTTTTAGTAGATATGGCTGCAGTCGAACGCGACAACTACGTTAGGAAGAAAGTAGGAGGACAGTTCCCACGCGATGCTGGGCGCTGCTAATTTTCCCGTAACGAGCTCCCTTCGTCAGAGAAGAAGTGCCATGAAGGGAAGAAAGAGTTGCTATTATCGGGGAGGCGAGACATAAAGGGCTCGTGGACGTTTCCGGGAATAAAGCCGCCACGAACAGGTACATACCTGCCCTATACTGAGAAGCAGCAGAAAACCAGTTGGGAGTAACAGATTTCCTCTCCCATTCCCGCCCGCTGGAACTAGGCGGGGTCGCCGGTCAGATATTCCGTCTGCAACAGCGTTGTTTGTCCTGGTCGGGTGTGACCTGTGTGTGATTGACTACCACCAGGAAGGAGGGTTGGAACAGAGGTGTTGTAATGATGGTGCGGAGAGAAAATAAAGGATCTAGACCATGGAACAGAGGCTTAACCAGACGCTCGTTGCTAGCCCCTTGACCTTTTTCTGTTTTTCCTATTCAACAATGTAAATAAGTTTTGTTCAAGTGCCAGTAAACCTGTTGGTTTTCATTTTCCCAACTCCCGAGCTTCTGATTTCTTCAACCCGAAGCCTCCACCACGCTATACCATATGGAGCCGGGTGCGAGACATAGCCTAGCACCACAACAGCGTGCAGACAACTGCTATTCATTATAGGTTCCGCGTGCTCGTTATTTTGGGTTAATAGCGTTGCCGATCTCACGATGTTGTATTACTATTGCTTATGAAAGTGCTCATATCCTACCAACAATTGTACTGCATTGGCATGACACTGAAGTAAACCCAGGACCTACCCTTCGTTCTATTACCACTAAAACTTCAAGTGACATTTTGTCCGCTCTCGAGGATATGAGGTCAGGACAGTTATCTCGTGTAAACTAAATTAAGGGCATCCACACAAAAATGCAGCAAAACGATAAAAAGCTTGAAGACATTGTGGGTATAGCTTGCTGTTTCCCGCCTGTATACCGGGAAGCAGAACAGATCACACGCGCGATTGACGCAACATACTTTACACACTCACTGAGTGCCGCTCAGCTGAGCGCACAACACCCGGAGGCACACTTGCTCACACCCAAGCGATGTGCATGTGCCGACACAGACAACAATGGCGAGCCGAGTGCGTGGGGCGTCCACGATGCATCGTCCTACAACTTCAAAAAGCGACTAACACAGATCGGGTAAGAGTGTTCTTCTCTTACCGACACACAGTGCCTAGAGAGAGGGAGAGAGATAATTTATTAGGAAGGCAGAGAGGTCGGCCTGAGTTAGCATGCTTTGGTCTGTTACTCTACAATGCCTAACTGACCGTGTTGTTGTGACTAAATTGTTTTTGCACAATATTTCGAATATTTTTTTTCGAATATCGCATTCTTTTCAGACGGCCAACGAGCGCTCACTGCTCTAGTGCGTCTTCGGTCATGATAGAGACGATACTTGTGGCAGTGTCGCGAGGAGGCGCCAACTATACGCTGAGCAGACAATGCGACGCCCCACTGTCGCATTCACATGTACGCGGCTTATGGTATCCAGCGCCAATACAAATATTGCATCAAAGCACTCGTCTATTAAGGGAGCACGGTTCCACAGGATGCGATCAGACGCCGAGCAGACGACGCGGCGCAAATGAACTCATCTTTCGCCTTTCCTATTGGCTAAGGAGTCCTGCAGTTCCCACAGCACAGAAAGAAACGGCTGAGATAGAGCACTGGGGCGGTAAAACGTAAAGCTATTCCAAACTTTTCTATTCCAATTCCGCCATCAGCCCTTCACTATAGGTCGAAAAATAGGCCGCCCCCCAGTTCGCCTGTCCGCCATGCGACTGCACGAAAACCGCGGAAACTCCTCACCTGATATGTCGTGTACACACTGATTATGCATGATTAGGCCGAACAAAAGAAAAATTGATATTTCTCATTCGACGCTTTTATTTTTTCAATTAACCCTTTGCTATTGGTCAAAAGTTTTCGAGCAGTGCCCACTTTGCCTGTTTGTCACGCTAGGCTACAAAACCACGAGACGTCACCGCGTCAAAGTGAAGTGTACGCGTTAAAGATGCATTAATATGCTGAACAAAACTGAACTTTTTTTTTCTGAATAGCCCTAGACTGGCCCGTTCCGAAAGGAATATAAGATGGCGGCTCGCCGATCGCTCAGGCGCGGCTACTCGCACCTGCTGGAGAGCATGGATTTATTTGAGTATAATAAAACTTTTTGCGGGGCACTATAACATTATCGAGCCCTTTCGGCACGTAGGCGACATTGCCCTGCCAATTCTTCTTTGCTGAGGATCCGTTTTAGCGGCATTCTTAACCTTCTGTTGCACGCCGCCACGATTTTCGACCAGCCACCGCAAGCTAAGTAAGGGGTAGCGGACCAATCGCAGACGCCGGCACTATACCTGCTTCATCCGGTTATCTGTTTTCACTGCGCTGGCTCAGCCCAAGGAGGTTAAAGAAAAGCTGCTGAAGTGGAATTCGCCTATACCGGCTTACAGGCTCGGGTGAAGCCGGCGGCGGCCATCTTGCGGGTGGCAAGAAGCGGCCTGCCAAGAGCTGCGCAGCGCTGTTCGCCGACTTTTGCAGCGGTTTTTAATTACTGAACAGATGTTCAAGTTCTAATGCAACACTGTGGGCTATGAGGCGAGCCATATTGGAGGTCTCTGGATCGCAGATATACGAGTACTGGGGCATTTTCCCATTTTATTCGGCATGAATATCCATCTGCCGCAAAGTAGAAAAAATTCGCGCAATAATTAGCGTTTGTTCACCTTCTTAAATGCAGTGTAGAAACTGATCAACCATGAACGCTGTCAGAAAAAAAAGCAATTAATAAGACTGGGGCAGCTTCGCACTAGTGGCGCAAAGACTGGGCAAACAGCGAAGCTGGCGGCCCCCTCCTAGGTTATTCTTGGTTCGGCTAAGTTTATGCGAGGTTATGCTTGGAGACTCGGCCAAGTTTTCTTCGTGGTTATGCTTCGAGACTCGGACAAGTTTTCTGCGTGGTGTCGTCATTAGCATCCCAAAAAGCAATGAACAGGCAAACCGTCCGTCGGCACCTCCCATGGATTTCCGAACTTGCCGCTGAACGTTCTCCATGACTCGCAGGCCCGGATCGTTTTGTCGACGCGTCTGGTTGCACGTACGCTTTTTCCCGGTGACGCGAGCTCGTAACTCCGGATCTTCTGCAACTCGCTGACGTTTCGCCGCCGCTTCACCGGCGCGATACTCTGTCTAAAGTAAGGATCGACTGGAATGATCTTGCTGAAGACGCTGTGCACCACTCGAAGGCCGTTAATTTCAAGACTTAATATTCAAGAAAATTTCCTTCACTGGATTAGTCTACTCCTTATTTCAAACCAAACACAGGAACATTTGAAGTTCAAATAAATAAATGAAACACTTCGACCGTATTTTCATTACCTTCCTTAAACAATAACAACAATAAAAGTTATAAAGCTTATTATATTTGATTGCTATTCGCTGCATTCCTTACTGCTACTTGCCTAGAAGCAAGAAGTGGGGCAGAAGTGAACGTAACATTGTGAGACAGGAAGACATGGCGGTATGAAGTGCAGAACAAATGGGTGCAACTGATATTGTAGATGGGATTAAGAGGGCAACTGGAATAGATCAGGCTATGTTGTGCGTATAGCAGGTAACCAGTGGTCTATTGAGAGTAATATAATTAAGGAAAACAGAAAAGAGACGCTATCTAGGGCATCATGCTGCAGAGGATCAGGTGGTGTGATGAGATTAGGGAAGTTTGCATACAATAAGATGGATTCGTCTGAGGTAAAAGCAAGACAGGAATTTTTGGTGATCGGTGGGGGAAACTTTTGTCCTGCAGTGGACATGTGTTGCTGCTGCTGATGTTTATGACGGTGCGCGTCATACACCCACCCGAAATGGTGATTTTTTTTTCTTCGTGGTAACTCGTTCGGTGTAAGGCGTCCCGGATGACGTCACGAAACATTCGTCGTAAATTGAATAAACTGATCTCTGCTTTTTTTAACAAGGCTTGAACATTGGTCACTCGTGCGCGAGCTCGTGTCGTACGTCTGCTTTCCCTTAGACCACATCGGTGACTTAAAGGGGGACTGCGTAGAATAGCCCTGAACACCGTTGTGCAGGCACCATGAGATGTTCACTTTAAGGCAGGTGGTTATATTATCGCAATATTTCCAGTAACAGAAAGCATAGTGCATATAAGGTGTTTATTTGAAACAGTTTTGAGGCTAGTTTCTAGCGTCTCGGTCCATACTAAAAAAAATGGCTGTGGCTTAGGTAAGGTTAAGCCCAGGATGCGAAGCATAGTAGCCTTTATTTTAGTTGTTGAACCACTGTTTAGCTTGGTGAACTGCTGTTGCTTGGCTATATTTGGTTCGGCTAGACGAAGAAACAACTCATGCGTTACTCTGCTTCGCCTTGGACGCCCCGCATTGGACGCGGTGAGCGTCGAGCAACGCAGCGTTAGGCGCGGCAACGAAATGTGCGCCTGAGCAAGCGACACCCGCCTTAGAAACAGCTCGTTTCTAAGGCAACACCGCATTCACTAGAGGCGCTTTTGTACCGCTTTGAAGCATCGTACTCGTGGCTCAGTGGTAGCGTCTCCGCCTCACACTCCAGAGACCCTGGTTCGTTTCCCACCCAGCCCATCTTGCAAGAGTTGAGCCAAAGCCACTTCTCCTCTGTCCTGACGTCAAGGTGTCACGTGGTATTCAAGGCGACACCGCCGCGCCTGAGGAGCTGGGTTGAGCCCTCGTAATATGCTTCGCATAAAATATTAAAAAATTTAGTGCGCATTACTTATGCTTCCATTTAACATACTGACACAGACCGGTTCGGGCCGTTATCGTTTTCGTCTCTATAGCACGGGAATAAACTTGACGAGCAGACAGAGAGGATGACATTTTGGACGGTAAAATTTAAGGATTCCTTTTGCTCTTTTCTATTCCACTATACCACAGACGAAGTGCGAAAAGGAATGGCATAGCATAATATCTTTATAAAATCCTGGCCCTGTTCGGCACTGTCGGTACATGCTGCGTCTTCCGCACTGTATAGTTAATTATGACGTACCAACAAGTGGAAATGTCTGCCCTCGCGTTTTATTTTTACAGAGCTTGACTGAGACTGAACCACCTTTAGTGAACCCAAACAGAAACCGAAAATAAAGGAAGGGGGTAGGGGTGTAGGTCTTGTAGATTCATCCATGACTGACACCTAAGGACAACAAAGAAATGTCCTGTTGAGACACTCTAAGTAAACCAAACGCATTGATTTCGTATGCATTTTGGCGTCGTGATTTAAACGCTGTCGACACCAGATCGAGGGCTGCGCATCTATATACCTGTGTAGCTGCCGGGGATGCCGAGAGAGAGGAAACGTCGATCGCATATGCTGACGAGTCCGACACGCGATGGCGGTGGTCGTACGAACTTGAACTGTCAATAAGGTGGAGGAATTACTTTAGCCTTGCGGTGTTGGCGTGAATGCCCTCCTTCTCGATGGTCTTTTGGTTTAAGATTTGTCTCGTGCACGGTGTATATAGGGCGAACCGCAACGGGTGCACCGTCAGACATTGCCGCATGCTTTTAGCGCTCGCGGTTTGTCGTCGTCGGATAAGGCCATTCTCAGTTTATTCGGCAGGTAGCCCGGGGCTTAGTTTCTGACAGATGTAGAGTACGCATTCTTATGTACAAAGAGTGCGCCATGTGCATCTGTCGAATGCTTTGCCTAATGTCGTTGCATTTTGAAGCAAAGCGTTCTTTGCCTCTTGCTTCGACATTTTCCCCTGCTACTGCCGCTGCTGCTGCTGTCTTGCACGCTTCGTCAGTAGGTGGTTGAGAGCACACGGTAGGAGTGCGAGAAGAGAGACAGGCGATGTCCAAGAGCATGTCTCGTTTGGGGAGAGCGTGGCCACCTCGGAAATGCATTGCAGAAGCTGCAGCGCTTTGCTTTGCGCTCCCGCACGACAGTCCGGAGTGGGAGTAGACAGAGGCAATGGCGGAAAGTTTTCATTTTTCCGGGGGAGGAGGGGGGGGGGGTCAACCAGCTTTTCGGAACCCACAAATAAATAAATAAATAAATAAATAAATAAATAAATAAATAAATAAATAAATAATACCTTTAATAATAGCTGCACATGATGAAACTTCGTGTGACCTCAAAGAATTGTTCACTGAAGTGACCGCCTTATATGAGTATTTACAAAACCCCATAGTAGGAGACAGTCCAATGTCACAGCCTGAGTCCCCTCGCACCCCCCAAGAGATTGGCGTCTCTCGGATGAGCCATACGACAAGCGGATGCAGTTAAACACGCCAGGAAGATATATGTGTTTTGTGCGTATTAGGTCGCATAAATACACATCAATGAAAAAAGCCATGTAGCGCCTTCCCAAAGTTTTAATGCACATAGATAAAATAAAGAAATATTCTCCCGACGAAAGGTCGTATGAGAAAATAAGAGATAACATACAAAGCAATTACACAATATATAGCAATTTCTGAACACAACTTATGACTAGAATTATCAGCGTAAAGCAATGAGACTCCATAATGCAATATTTTATTTACTTGTTAAAAGACACCTTATGCCACTGGTTTCATTGATTTACCAGTGGCGGAATAAACGTTATAGGATAATATATTATCAGGCGCACAAATAAACAACCGTATTAACAAATAAATAAATAAATATTAAGGCACAGCGATATCTCAAAAGCGCGAAAGAACACGAGAGCAAGTGGGAACCGAGTGGATTACGTTATATTGAGCACCTGATAAAGCATATGACGAATAAAAATTAATAAGGCAGATGCATAGCATATAGACTAGAGAGTTTTACAAATAGCGGAACCAAGCGTCTCTGCGCACCTAAAAGACATTACCCTGTTTGCGCTGTTACCTCGTTTTCATTCTTTTATATAAATATTTGCATTGTTTCTTAAGCCAGGTGGTTTGCTTGAAGCTTCCCTCATTTCCCTGCAGCTTCCCTCACTGCCTCCTCGCCTCGTATTAGGGCCTGATAACTTTTGCCGACTGAATAACCCATGTATGCCTTACTGTAGAAGGAGCACTCTGTAAAACTGGCGCCCTAGTACAGAACGGGTCAGAACTATGCAATAGCTACCAGCTTCTTTCTTTTATCAAGACTTATCGCCACGCAACGTTCATGAAGGCGCACCCCTCCATTAGAACGAGAATGAACAATTTTATGAATCATTCAGTTACGTCGAATTGTTCAGTTAAGTGCGCGTTGAAGTTGAAGTTGAAATTTATTTGCATCATCACAATGCGGGAATGCTCGGACAAAAAGTGAAAATCAATTCACTTTAGAAGCGCCCGAGCCCCCATATACAAGACATACAAAAAGGGGCTACAATATACATTAACAAGGCATTGTAACTGTTTATCATTGCAGGTCAACCTTTAGTGTTATACAGTGTAATATAACACGAACAGCTTGACAGTAATTATAAATACATAAAATACTAACAGCCGTGGTAAAAGAGTACTGACATCATGGAATGAAAAACTCTCGTATATATATGTTACGCATGCTGCACATTTCCACATAAATGTCTTGGAAAATTAGTCTGTTCAACAGAACTGCAAGTGCATGACGTAACATTTGCCGCCCATATGCTCAGTACGACAAAATGGCATGTGCCAATATTCTTTACTACGGAATGGATATAGAATGGTGTTCGTTTTAAGCGATGATATGCTAAGAAATGCATGCTCGCAGCTATATACAGGTCTTTTGTATCTTATGCATAGAAAATAAGCGTAAAGTTTGGGCACGGGAACAATTTTAAACTGACGAAGCAGTTCAGCAGTGTGTACATTGTAATCAGCACTAGCGATATGACGTAACGCCTTCTTTTGTAGCACATGCCGCTTGCTAATGTTAGACGATGTGGTATTTCCCCAAGCCAGGAAACAATAGTTAAGATGTGATAAGAAGAGTGCGTTATAAATTAACAATTTTACCGATACAGGAAGGTATGAGCGAAATTTTGCTAGAACATCAACACAACTATTTAGGCGAGACATAACTGAGCTAACGTGAGGGTCCCAGCTCATGTTTTTATTGAAAAGTATTCCTAGCGTTTTTACAGTATCAACTATTTCAGTGTTGCAGCTGTCGAGCTTTATCACTGGTTTTACAATAAGCGAACTTTGACGCGCATGGAACAACACAGCTTTTATTTTTTTAGGATTTACTAACAGGCAATTCGCAGCGCTCCAGGTACTAAGTTTTTCCACAGTTTCGTTAATAACCAAGATCAGGTGCTGCACGTCGCTTCTTTTAAATAGGAGGTTTGTGTCATCTGCATACGAAATATAACTTCGATCGTTGCTAATAAATAGTTGTTATATCATTAATATATAGCAAAAATAATAATGGGCTCAGGATATTTCCCTGAGGGACTTCCGCGGTGATATTCTGGCAAGTAGACACGTGCTTTCCTATCACAACGCACTGGCATCGATATTGTAAGTAAGTTTTTAGGAGGAGCGCTGCGTTTTCCACGAATGCCATATAATTCCAGTTTTTCCAGAAGTATTTCATGGTGGATCCGATCGAACGCCTTCGAGTAGTCTACAAATACACCGATGCACAATTCTTTGTATTCAATGGACTCAAGAATTCTTTTTACTTTAGGAGAGGTGTTTCTGTGAACCTGTTAGGTAGGAAGCCATTCTGCGATGAAATAATCAAGATACATTTCACGCAAAACTTTATTAGTCGTTTATAAATTATCTTCCCCAAGCCCTTGGAAAAAAGGGGTAGAATCGAAATTGGCCTGTAGTTAGCGATGTCATTTCTGCCACCAATTTTAAAAAGCATACTGACTTTAGCTATTTGCATCAGTTTTGAAAAGCAACCTGAAGATATTGATAAGTTGTATACATAAGCCAATATTGGGGCTACTATTTCAACCACGTGTTTAACTGGAGCTATCTCTATACCATCAATATCACGTGCTTTGCTGCTTTTAAATTAGTTAAATATGACACATATGCCGGCCTCATTAGTTGGTTCCAGATACATGCTAGAAGAGTTGCTCTTTATGGCATGTTTAGGCCTACTTGATCTTTGCGCACCTGACACAGTATCTCTAAGCAACGTATTAAATTGTTCAGCAAGCTCGAATCCCTCAATACGACGTCCTTCATGGTTTAGCTCTGTGACTGTTGCCGAGACTGGTGTGCAATTTAGCAGACTGTTGAGCTTATATGACATCTGCGCACTGTCCCTATATCGCTCTTTACTAAACTGATCGTGCAGAAAAGAGCGCTTTTCATTTTTTAGGAAGGTGTTAAGCTTATTACGATATTTTTTTATAAATATCGATATTCTGTGGTGATCTGGTCTTAAGAAATGTTTGCAACAATCTTGCTTTCTTTTTTATTCTGCGCAGGCACTCGCGATTAATCTACGGTTTCCGGCTTTTGTTACATTTTCGCAATATTTTTTTCCTTAAAATGTTCGAAATGAATAAGTTAGAAAGCAGAAATGAAAGCCTCGTATGCGGCGTCGGCCGTTATAAAGAATGGTAAACGTCAGTCCAAGTTCCCCTTTCGGGGCACGCGTAGAAGGCGTTTAAAGTTGTAGGTACGATATTTTGTACCGTCTTCACATCGTTCATTTGCGCATGTGTAAGTTTGTCTTCAGCCCTGATAAACAAATAAATCGGCAAATGGTCGCTGATATAACAATTCAGGACATCAGTTGTCAAACTTTCTGTATGTATATTTGTAATAAAGAGGTCGATGAGTGTCTCTGTGTAGGTGTTTGTAACGCGCGTTGCCGTATCTGTTATGATAGTGTGACCAGATGACTCTACTGCCGAAAAGGGTGCTTCTTTAATGCGGCAAGATTTTAAGATATCAATACATAGGTCTCCGCCAAGAAATAGTTTCGCGTTTTTCGAATCAACATAATTAAGAAGCTTTTCTAGGTATTCAATGAAATGTTGGATTCGAGCCTTCGGTGGCCGATACATGACAATGAAAATATATTCGCGGGATAATAATGTCAAACATTCTATGTCCACGGATATAATGGAAAACTTGGTATCTATTTCAGATTCTAGCTCGCGTTTCCCGAGAACGTCTAAACCGCCACCTTGCTTATATTGCGTATTAAGAAAGAAGCTTTGATAACCTCCGCGGTTGAAACTTTCAGTATTCGCAGAACACCATGTCTCTGTAAACATTATCACATCTAAATTGAAAACAAGTTCATCTAAGAAAACTGAAAGTTTATCCTCCTTGTTTCTCAGGGACCGCACATTCAAGTGAGAACACGTGAAGGGGTTTTTAGAAAGGTGAAATGCATTGTTAACGTATTCTGGGGACACAGCCATTGCAAAAATACTGAGTGACAGAAAAAAATATGTGCAGTCGACGCAAACTAGTTAATCCTTTCTAGATCACACTCACTGGGAATGTGCAAGATCGGTGAAGTTTAATCTTTTCTGGCCAAAATCTTGCCGCTGCTTTACCAACAAATCGTCAGTTTTTCACTCTCTTTTATGCAAGCGCCATGCCGAGAAGATGCTTCAGCGTTGGGCAAATGTGCTCGTTTACATACAGGGGTGAACCAGGGGAAAAACCCAGTTTCTGATTTGACAGGCGTGACTTTTTTGCTTTTTGTAGGATTTAATCGCGTTTGGTGCGGCTCTTAAACTGCACAATTATGTTTGGGGCGGCATCAGCATTCCTTGCAGGCACACGATGGCACACTGCAATGTCTGTTTCCACGATAGGTTCACTCAAGATCACACCGATTTTGAACAAAACCTTAGGAAGGCTTTCACCTTCAGTCAAGGGTACACCTTTTATCTCGAGATTGCGGTTTCTTGAGTAGTGCTCAGGCACAGTAACACGGTTCTCGAGTTAAGCGACTTGCTTTGATAGCATTGAGCAATCGCTTGCAAGTTTTGTGTTAAATGCCTTGAGATCCTTGTTTTCTTTCGTGATTTCACCTTTTTCATGCTTGACCTTTTCGAGTTCGGCATGGCAGAAGTCAAGACTTGTCTTCAGCTCTCTAAGTTTTTTTATGACTTCGCGTTCCAATTTAGATTTGAAATCTGACATTTCCTTCCTGAGCTCCTCACGAAATTTGGCGGAATCAGTCATAACATGCACAATACAAGAGAACAGACAAGCACTGGTATCGGCAGCAGCTAAGGCAGAAATGAGTGTTTGCTGTATTAATTGTGGAAAATAATTCTAACCTGCAAATATACAAAGTAGCTTCAGAAGGTTGTCGGGCTGCCCCGCTGCTGCTAAGTGATGAAGTTGAAGGTCCCATGATCAAACGCATGCTTCGGAAGGAGAGCGCCGCATCTTCTCCTCCATCCCTGCCGTTGTTGCGAACCACTGTGCGCGGCTGACGCATACGCAGCCCGCGGGCTCTATATAATTGTTGGTAATCATTGGTGGGTGCAATGATAAAGGCCGAACACGAATGGCTACTAACTTTATACACGCTATCTTCCTTTCCGGGCTGTGTTTTCGCGACCCTAGTGTTGCAGATCGTGTAGTCTAAGTTAAGAGAGAGCGGTAATTGGAGATCTCTGACAGAGGTCGTCCTGTAGTGCACATAAAAATAGGCAGGTGATGATGATGATGAATCTAATTTGTGGAGCTGTGCTGAATCGCGCGGCTGTTCGAACCATTCTCCCCGCGGCCAGCGCTCTTCATAATGCCAGCGTTGTGACAGCGAGTGCTCGGGGTCATCGAGTGAGATATGTACAGGCTTACATGGTCCGTTGTGACATGGTACTATGCTTGTTATTTTAATAAGTGAATGTTTGCTACAATTTACATGGCTGATATAACTAACGTATAGACTAGTTTAAGGGCCGCACTTTCTTGTCGAGATTTTGACGAGCGTTACATGGGACTGGGCCATTCGACCAAATTTTTCCAAATACGGGCATGAAATCCGCCGTAAACCTCCGCGATCGCCTCCTCTCTCTATCTAATAGAGACGGGCGAAAGTACGCTGCGCGCGAAAGTTCGCTGTTGAGCGTGATCGGAATCAGTGCACCGAACGAGATTGCTTATCGGTTGGATATTTTTTTTCAGATATCGGCTATCAAATTGTGGTTTTGGCCCTTACATGAGTGCGGCCCTTACACAGATTTATACGGTAGGAGTTTTCCTTCGTGTAGTTGTTTTATACTTCACTACCACTAATACTGCTTCGTCTTTCAGGCGAAACTGCAGCCTCTTTTTACAGCGAAGCTGTATATGGCTAAGGTTCCATGCATTTTTGTTCTCCGTGAACAAAAACTATCAGCATCAATGGGTCATACCCCCCTAAGCAATCACGCTCCCGTAAGCAAACGAAAAATGCAATAGCTCATAGCCTAGTAAGGCAGAGGCCACAAGCGCTCAGCAAAGTGAAGCGAATAGTGCTTATATTCTTTCTAATCACGCACACAACATACAGAACAGCACGTCGAAAACTGTCATCACCAATGGCTCACACCCCCGAGAGCACTGGCTCATACCCCCGTAAGCAAGCAAAAAATGCAACAGCTTAAAGTCCCGCAAGGTTCATGGCTACTGACTTTGCGTGAATTAGCTGCGATGACACTGCCCCTGTTGTCGTTGTCGGTGATTACAATATGGATGTGTCAGAACCGAAAAGGGAGCGGTTTACGCGTTCCGCATTGCAGACATATCCCTCGGAATGCCACACCGATCCGGCCCAACCGACCACCAAGCGCCGTACGTGCATCGATTTGACATTATCAAAGAATGTTAATGCAGTTGCGAGTGAAATAATGGCCACCGATCGAGACAATAAATGAGTGTGCGTGCCTTTCGTCCCAATGACCACTCATCTAGACAATAAATGAGTTCGTACCTTTGTTCAAAATTATGTGTCACCTCCATGCCGTGTTCTAAACAGCTTCGCTGGTCAACCACCTTCACAGAGTGGAATGGCTCATTATTTTGTTCTTTTCTTTGTTTTTACTGTGAGTCCAAGTATACGCGCTACTGCGCATGACTGCTATTGATTTTGATTTCGAACGAATCCGGCTTGACCTCATTTCGGTTACTGAGTGAATTATATATATAAGACCTCTGCATGCAAGTGGCGATGTTTCCATCCCTAATGAATGTTGAAAATCAATAGAATAGTTTTTTTCATGAGTCATTAGCATTGCCTACTGGAAAGAGAACCAATACTGAGACACATGTCATTCACGTGCATTTCAGACGCCGTTGATAAAAGGCTCTGCAGAAGTGGTCACTGAAGTCTGCAGTTTTTTTTTCAGGATTAAAAAAAGCACGCAAAGCAATTTAAACCAAGGTGAACATACATCAGCATAATCATTCTCTAGGTATAGGCTATCTATACCGCAAGAAATAATTGTTATATGGCTACATCTTTCCCTTGAAAAAATATAATAAACGTTGTCCTGTGTATGTAGTTAAATATATTGAGTTTGCGTATTATGTTCAGAGGGAAATATTAAAAAACTGTTGAAGTGAGAACACACGGATGAGGTAGCCGCCGCTAGTGCTTCTAATGCGCTTGTCATCTTATCATCAGGATTTGCACAAATAAAACGAAAATATGAATTAAAAGCTGTGCACGTCCGCACCGGGAATGATGCAGTAAGCATTTAGCCACAATAAAATTATAAATGAAAAAGGCAGAGAGCTACTCAAATGAAATCTCAAATGATGTGGTTAGCACAGCTCTGGAGGGGGGGGGAAACTTTAGGAGGGGAGCTGCCGGTTATTCCCAGTTCTTTCTGTTGCTCGGCCAAGAACCAACATTGCCACTGTACACATCTCTTCCATTCGCCGCAGCAGAGGCCAGCGAATACGCCCTTGACGCCATCACCAGGGCAGCCCAAGCACACGAAATCTCTCGCCCTTGCCTCCTGACCTCCCAAGAGAACCAACGGCGTTTGTACGATCGACAACACAGAGACGTGCGCTTTTCACCTGGATCTCTGGTACTGCTGTGGTCCCCGACCCGTCATGTTGGGCTGTCATAAAAACTGCTGTCTCGGTACACAGACCCATACCGAGTGCTACGTGCCGTGACTACAGTTACGTATGAAGTTGCCCGAGTCAATGCCAGTGCCTCCTCTGCCCTGCATTCCACTAACGTTGTGCATGTCGGACGCCTCAAACGTTATTTCTCTCCTGTTAACGCCGATATTTAGACGCACCAAGACGGTGCTTCTGCCACCGGGGTTAACGCTACATGCATATTGCTTAATTGTTTCTTTTGGACAATACGCGCAGGCGCCTCGACAAAGGAGACCAACTGCTGCTGGGTCTCGAGATGTCGGCTGAAGTGGCCAGCGCTTCAGTTTTTATAATACACTCTAAATTGTCTTCAGCGTTCAATCCCTCGTTCACGTAACAATATTACGCTGCAGAAGTCACATATAAAGATGTATTTACAATATTTACAAGAGCGACAAGGATGCATAAACAATATAGCTGTCGAGATCGATGCCAGATCTACACGTCAAATCGTATTGTTCGGACTGGCGCCACTGTTGGTTGCGCCGTAACATAACCTCCGCCTGTAAAGGCGCTGTCTCGGTGCTAAAACTCACGGTAACTTAAGGCTTCAGCCGGGACACATGCACAACGTCCATGGGGACACGCGAGTCCAGCGGAGCGATCTAGTATAGTTGACATAGCCAAGCTGACGCAATATCGTGCAGTGCCCCGTGTATTAAGGCGGTAACAGATTTTCAGACAAGTCGACGTGGCGACATGGCGCCCATAGTAGGACAATGGACCCAGGAGGAAATCGAACATCCCTATGTCAGCTGTCGTACCGGATTTTCAGCGCGGCCTGAGACTCAGTGAGCCGGGAGCCGGCAGTCTGGCGTACCGTGCGAGCCCGGGTGAAGGCGTCTTGAGCGTATTCAGTGGAAGTGCTCGTCGAGGAAGGAAGCAGCGTGTCAAAGGGCAAAGAAGGGTGGCGGCCGAACAGAAGGTAAAAAGGTGAAAAGCCAGCGGTCTCGTGGCGGGACGAATTATAGGCGAAGGTCACGAAGGGTAACGTGCTGTCCCAATCACTGTGGTCGTTATATACGTACCTAGACAGCATTTCTGTTAACGTGCGACTGAGCCGCTCCGCGGTCCGTTTGTCTGCGGGAGGTAGGTGGTGGAAAACCTGTGCTCAGCATAGCAGGAGCCAAGTAAGCCTTCAACTACTCGGGACAAGAAGATGCGGCCGCGATCAGTGAAGAGCTGCTGGGGTGCGCCGTGATTGAGGACGACGTCATGTAAAAGGAAATTTGCCGCCTCAGTTACACAGCTTGTGCGCAAAGCTCCGGGTCACGTAATCAGTCGCAACGACCCACTTATTGCTAGATTTCGACAAGATCGAGACCGACGCGGAAGAATGGTTCTGAGGGCACATCGATGAGGTGAAAGCGTCCAGCGGGTAGCACAGCAGGTTTTTTGCGGCGCTGATAGAGCGTACAGGCTGCAACGTAGCGGTCCACAGAGGGGTATACAGGCCTGGCCAGTAGAAGCGGCGCCGTACGCGGTCGTAAGTACGTGCGACGCCGAGGAGGCCTGCAGCAGGGGCGTCATGCAACTGCTCAAGAACTGATGTCCGGAAATGGCGTGGTACAACGAGTAAAAGTTCTAGTCCTTCAGGGCGTAAGCTGCGACGGCAGAGAAAGCTGTCGCGGAGTACGAACATGCGCAGCGTGGGCTCCGAATGTCCAGAATTGAGACGATCGATCAGAACACGTAAGCAGCCATCACGCCGTTGTTCAGTGCGGATGTCGTGCAGATCAGAAATGGCCAGGACGCAAGAGTCGGTGTCATGCGCATCATATTCAGGGCGGCCGACAGGATGACGGGCGAGGCAGTCGACGTCCTTGTGCAAATGGCCTGACTTACATAAAACAGCAAATGAATAGTCTTGGAACCGTAGCGCTGATCTACCCAATCGTCCAGTGGGGTCTGTAGGCGAGGAGAGCCAGCACAAGCCATGGTGATCGGTAACCACTGAAAATGTGCCGCCGCACAAGTAAGGGCGGAATTGGGCAACTGCCCAAGCGCCAGGCACTCCCGTTCGGTAACTGAAAAATTCCTCTCGTCGGGTGACAGGAGGCGGCTGGCGTATGCAATTACGCGCTCTGCATTACACTGCCATTGAACGAGTACAGATCCAATGCCATGAGCACTGGCACCCGTGTGAAGTTCAGTGGTGGCAGATGGATCATAATGAGCCAGCAATGGGGGAGCCGTGAGCAAGCGTACGAGGGCGGAGAAGGCTTTGGCTTGAGCAAGGCCCCATGTGAAAGCAACGTCCTTGAGTAAGTCGGTGAGTGGGCGAGCAGTTTCGGCGAAATTTTGATAAAACGGCGGAAATACGAGCACCCCACCAAAGCCTCTTATGTCCGTGGCGGAAGACGGAACACGAATTTCTGGACAGCGCGAATCTTGTCAGCGTCGGGTTGAACGCCAGCGGTACTGACGAGATGGCCAAAAACGGTAATTTGACTATGTTAAAAGTGGCACTTGGATCTGTTCAATTGCAGGCCGGCACGTCGGAAAACAGCAAGAATAGCTGATAGACGCGTTAGATGACTCGTGAAAGTTGGTGAAAAGACGATGACACCGTCGAGATAAAACAGTCATGTGGGTCATTTATAGCCGCGAAGTAAGGAGTCCATCATTCTTTCAAAGGTTGCCGGGGCATTAAAAAGGCCGACCGGCATAACCTTCAATTGGTAGAGGCCGTCAGGTGTTACGAAGGCAGTTTTCTCACGGTCCATGTCATCTGCCGAGATTTGCCAATAGCCTGATCGGAGGTCTATCGATGAAAAATACTTGGCTCCATGCATTAGAGTGTTTTGCGGTTGAGTCGTCAATGCAGCGTCACCTCCGGGAGCTGCATCGTTTAGTTTCCTGGAGGCGGGCGTCGGCGCTGCATCGGGGACGCTGGGCGACGAGCTTGCGGAGATAGGGACGATGGTCGATGAGCTGGTGGCGAATGGGACTGCTGGTGTCGGAATGACGACGAGGGACTGTTCCAAGGAGCACGAGCGTCATAGTTTGGCCGTTGCAGTGCCAATGGAGGCTGGAAACAACGCTTGGTCTTTTCGGGGCGGTGATAACTGGTGAATGCCGGTCGCAGAAGGGAGAAGACAGTACGGCTTTTACAATGACGAGCAACGTGACCAATACGCCGGTAGGCCGATCGTCTATGGTTTTCCACTTGGCTGGATTTCGGTAGCGTGCAGGATACCGCGGACCAGTCGATGGACCTGGAGCATGAGACAACTGTGAAGCGGCAACGGCACATACAGAATGAACTCCAAGATTAGCGAGTTCTTCGCGGACTATTGCCTACACAAATGGTCTGTAGGCAAGTTGTTTGGTTAACTGGGACGGGAAAAAAGGGCTGCAATAGCCATGGCTTCAAGTTCTCGCCGCACTATCCGTGTCAGTTCATCTGATGATGATGGCCGCTGCACTTCTAGCCTGTCGTCACAAGAGGATGTCGCAGCTGTGTTCGGCAAAGGTGCGAACAGCGTTGCAATGCGGCGGCTCTTGGCCTACTAAAAGCGTTGACACTCTATTATGATGTCCTGTACTGTTTCACAATTTTTGCCCATGAGCAGGTTGAAAGCATCGTCAGCGATCCCCTTAGCCATATCTCAGCCATATCACTGTCGGTCTCACGGCACAGAGCCAGCGCGTCCTGGATGTAAAAGACGTATGATCCAATGGACGTCGGGGTGCAGGTCACTTGTTCTTTCTTAGTGGTGCTCTTCCGCCCGGCAGGACGGCCGAATAAGTCCCTCAGCTTCTATTTGCACGTGTCCCAGTCGTTAAGCTCTTCGGTTATCATACCACACTTTCGCCGTGCCTTGTAAGTAGAAGACCAAGTTAGTCAACATAAGAAGGCAAGGTCTAAGAAGACAATGCCTGGAGCTTTCCCCTGAGAAAGTGCACTCGTTGCTTTTACTCGCAAAGCGATGGCTCCGTATGCTTTGCGGATTAATCACCAAACTGTACGATGCAGCAGAACGCACCCATTTCTTGGCGTCATCAATGATAGGGAATTGTCTTGGAGCCCTCACGTCTCGTACCTGACAAAGTGTTTAGCCGCCATCGTGGACCTTCTTGCGTTTCTCGGCGGGAAGTCCTGGGGCGCAACAGTACCATCAATGTTGCAACTGTACAGGCATAAAGCACTGTTTTTGGGCTTCCTGTTGTACAGCTTACCTGTACTAGGAAATACTTGCACTACAAATATCCGCAAACTCCAGAGTGTGCAAGCACAAGAACTCATAACTTGTCTCGGTCTCCCCAAAACTACGTCGTCGATCGCGACAGTGGCCATTGCCGGAGACGCTCCTCTGACAGGCTACATAGATACAGATGTCATGAAAGCACACATCCGACACCTGACTCGGATTCCCTCACCCCACCTTGCTTGTTTGCCAGCAAAGAGGCCACATTCAACTTTTGCCAAAAGTGTTGTGAGACATCAGTCCTACTTGCCATCACAATTTACGCCTGCTACACGATTATCAGACCCATTGTGGTGTCTGCACCGGCCGCAAGTGCAATTGACAATTCCAGGCATCAGAAAGAAAGCTGGGGCGCCGTTGCAAGCTTTGAGAGAAGCAACTTTGGAGCACATTCACAACGTACACAGATTCCGGCAGCATGCCTACACAGATGGTTCAGTAAAACTCAACAGCTCAGCTGCTGCAGTCGTCATCCCGGCAAAATCCGAAGAAATCAAACTAAGAACTTCATGTTTGACCACATCAACGGGTGCTGAACTCGCGGCACTGCGTGCTGCACTTGATTTCACTAATCATGAGCCACCGCAACAATAGACAGCCTTTATTGACTCCAAGGCAGCCCTTCAGTGCATGCAAAGCCCAATGCGCCACGGACCCAATGATCAACTGGCCTTAGGAATTCGACACATGTATCATGGCAGCCATGACAAGGGACACAACATAATCTTTCAATGGCTTCCAGGACATTGCCGCATCAGCGGGAATGACCCCGCCGACGAAGCCGCTCGACCTCCACATAAAAGTGGTCAACGTGTCTTGATTACGCTTTCGCGAACAGACACTGCGGCTGGGCTGCGATTGATGTCCTGTGAATATACTTTGCCTCTGTGCAACTCGAACGCTTACACCATGTGTCATTTGCGTTCGTTGTCTCCGGACATACGGATGCACCTACCGCTTGGGTTTAAATGATATTGCGCGACATAAAAACGACACGGACGTGAAAGAAGACGACACACCAAGCGCGAACTTTGAACTAAGTTTATTGTGCCACTGCGTCATTTTATACATGGCAGGCAACGTAGATCGCGCATGCGCTTACAAGGAAATGGAGTGCGAATTCATGTAACATGGTTACGTGTCGTGTGATGCCGCGTCCAAGTAACGTAATTATTTTTCTGTGAGAGCCAGAGACGGGAAGCTGACACACGCATCACCCAATTTCGAGATCATCTGCGCTTCAGATATCTCACGGATGAGCTGCGTACTGCCACGGGAAACAATCGTACATTGATCCTCAAGAGGCTTGCACCCATGATCGCGACAGTGGATCGCAAAGAAACCCCCAGAGCCGTTTTTAACATTGTTGCTGTGCTCACGGAGCCGATCATTGAGGCAACGCCCAGTTTGTCCTATATATTTCTTCCCACATGAAAGCGGAAGGTTGTACACCACCCGGTGTACACACTCGACAAACTTTTTTCGGTGATGCTTTCTGCACTTATCGGAAGGGACGGCATTTGGATCCGTCAGCCTGCAAAGCCTGCCGAGCTTGTCGGGAGCAGAAAAAACACTTTTACATTCGCTCTTTGGGCAATCTTTTTCAAGTTGTGGGATATCCCGTGCATGTAAGGTATGACACTAACTTTAGGGCGTGTGCCAGGAGGGGCATCGGCAACTGACTTCTGCGTAGTGGATCGCGCTTCTCTTAAGATGCGTTCCGCGACAGACACTAGCACCACCCTAGGATATCCAGCCAAGGACAACCGTGAAGTTTGCGCTTCTAAGCTTACGTCCACAACATGACAGCAAGACTTGCTAAGGGCATTCTTGAAGCACAAACTGATAATGGCCCGCTTAACAAGCTTAGAATGTGCGGACGTATACGGCAGAAGTGGTTTGTTGGCTCGCGGCTCATACGACCAACACGTGTGGCTGTCCTGAAAATTCAGGCGAAGATCAAGAAAACGAAGAGACCTATCTACCGGCATCTCATGAGTAGTTTGAAGGGGGACTAAGCACTTCTGAAACGTTTCTAACGTTTTCTTAGCTTCCAGAATGAAGTCATCAGAAGAGCAGTCAATGAAAATTAAAAAGTCATCAACGTATCTAAATGTTTTAAAAACTGCAGTGCCTTGCACTTGTAAAGAAATGTCATGGTCTAAACAGGATAAAAAACAAGTCACTAAGAATGGGAGCAATGCAAGAGCCAATACAAACTCCGCTCTTCTGCAAAAAACATTGGTTATCCCAAGTGATAAAGGTGGAATTAAGATAAATCTGTAAAAGTTCTAAAAAATGACTGCAAGACACGCCGGCCTCATTCTGGAAGGAAACAGCACCATACTTATCAATACATTGCTCAACACAGGACAGTACGCTTCTATGCGGCAAGGAATAATAAATATCCTTTACATCAATAGAAAACGCCTGAAGACCACGGTCACAATGTGACTTCAAAAATTCAATCACAGTTTCTGAGCTCTTAACGAGGAAAGGGTCGCAGACAGGCAGAAGGCCCAACTTTTGTTGCAAAAACACCGCCAACGGCTTTTGCCAAGTATCAATTTCTGACACAATAACCCGTAACGGAATACCGGGTTTATGCGTTTTGGCACTGAAGAAAACTTGTAGGTGATCTCGCTTGCTGTTTTCAAAGGCCTTGGTTAATTTTTGCAGATTAAGTCTGTTGCACATGCGCTTTGCCACAGCCTTTACCTTGGCCAGCGACACCTCCCTGTGACAGTTAAACGTGGCACTGATGGCTTCTAGAGCCTTGGCGTTAAAGTCTTCAGCAGGTAACACAGCAAAACCGCCTTCTTTATCGGCAGGAATTACACACAGCTCACTGTCCCCGAGAGAAGAGGCCACCCGATTCACCGAAATCCTCGCCTTCGGTTGCTTGTACCTTTGTAGTACATCCACACCTTCCGATACGATACGGCCTACCTCGTGGTCTGGGACAAGCCTTGAGACATCTCGAACGTAGGACAGAAGTTCTCTGGGGGGCCTTTTGGTTTGGATGGCAAACTTCGGCCCGAGAGATAGGACTTCTCGAATATCTTCAGGCAAAGCAACAGACTCTAGAATATGGACGAGGTTCTGCGGGGCCGACCGCTTCTTTTGTGGCTGCAGTTCTCGGAGTCTACGTAGTTGTTGCTGCCATAGGAATTCAGTCGTCTGGTCCGCCAACCGAAAGTACTGGCGATGCAGACCATTATCTGTGTAGCACCCTGCGCCGCTCTGAAGTTGTACCGAAAGGTACTGCCTGTAGAGTCGCGCTTGGTGGTTCCACTCGGAACGCTACTTGAACGCGGCATCACACAACACGTAACCATGTTACATGAATTCGCACTCCATTTCCTTGTAAGCGCATGCGCGATCTACGTTGCCTGCCATGTATAAAATGTCGCAGTGGCACAATAAACTTAGTTGAAAGTTTGCGCTTGGTGTGTCGTCTTCTTTAACGTCCGTGTCGTTTTTATGTCGCGCAATATCATTTAAGCTATGGATTACCAACTTGCCCGGAATGCTGCTCTCACCGCTTGGGTTACCACGACGTGAACAGACCATGCTGTACCGTCTGTGGCTAGGCGTTGCATTTACCAACTCATATACTTTCCTTATTGGAATGGCCAAAAGCCCCACGCGCGCCACATGCAACATCGATGAGACGCTCGCACATATTATCTGTGTTTGCCCGTAATATAGTGCCCAGAGACAAGAGTTGTGCAGAGTACTGGACCAGTTGGACAATAGCCCACTATCAGAACCCAAAGCTTTAGGTCAGTACCCCCACAGAACATCCGTGCTGAAGGCCTCACTCTCGTTATTAGGGTTTCTGAGGTCTACGGCGCTTCGCGATAAACTTTAAGAACGCCGCCCCCTACCGCTCTGTAGTGTACGCGGTTTGTTCTAGTTCTCAGTATCTCTCACTACCACTCTCTCCTTTTATCCCCCTTAACCCGGTGCAGGGTAGGCAACCGGAACTGCCTCTGGTTAACCTCTCTGCCTTTCTATACATCCTTTTCTCTCTAGCCAACATAATCGTCGGATCCCATTTGTTGTGGGCACTTACATGCTCATACGTGGCGATCCAGTCTTCCACGTCGAGTCGCGGTGCCGCAGAACGTTTCTGGATCCCGCGGCTGAGCCAGAACCACCGTCGTGGTTGTAGGCGTTGATGTGGGCCGCGCCATGTCGGCTCTTGTTTCGTCCGTTATGTTGTCCAGTCCGAGGTGACGACCACTGCGGAGCTCCGTTGGTGTTCTCGTGGTACCCCGCACCTCTCACCAATTTGTTACGTTGCAGAAGTCACATATAAAGATGTATTTACAATATTTAGAAGAGAGACAACGATCAATAAAAAAATGGCTGTCGAGACCGATTCCACATCTACACGTCAAAGCGTCTTCTTCTGGCTGGCGCCACCACTGGTTGCGACGGAACTATCTTTTCCAAGAATATCGCTCACTAACAGAAATCTTTGGAACGCCATTGACGCTCACTTTTGTAATGACTATGTGGGCCATGAACCTAGGATCTTCGTGAGGTTGAAGGGCCTGCGGTCCAATTCCATTAAATCACGTATTAGACGTTGTCGTGTCGTAGACATTCTAGCAAAATATGTTGCACATCCTCTTACACGTGGTCCCAAGTGAATTGCGGGCTATCAGCTCGTGAAATGTTGTGCAGAAAGTGTTTCGTGCACGCGGTACCGAGCCGCAGATGGTGAACCAGCGTTTTAAGGGATCTGCTTGTATCCAATGTGGATGGTATTTCGAATTTAAGTGACGGGTCAATGTAAAATAAATCTGAAATTTCGAATTCTGATCGAACCATGTCGCTCTGCAACCACGGATTGAAATATGTCTTAGTGGAAGCCTCAATTCGCCTTGTGTTATAGAAGCCCAGATGTGACGTTGTTCAGATGCCGTTGTCCAGCTGCCTGGTCCGCTGCAACATTACCAAGTAGTACATTGCAGTGCCCAGGTATCCATTGCAGGGAACACTATTGTGCGATTCTCTTCACTTGCTTTTGGAACTTCCTTTAAAATTTCGTAAACTAAAGCCATGTTTCGTGAATTGCTGTTGTCACTATGACGCAACGATCAAGCTGCCTGCGAATCACATAGGATGCTCCGTTTTCTATTTTATTGTACTGAATTTATGTATCGTATCACAGAAATCTTAACGCGATAGCGTTAAGGGCCCCATGTCGCAGAAAATGCAGCGTCGGCGTTGCGCGTCCGATCGACCGTTGTTCCTGGAATAATCATTCCGAACCACACATACCCAACCACGCAGGTCCTCCGTGCAGCGAAAAGAAGTTACTTCACTAACTGAATTTCTCATAGTAAAATGCGTCAGAAAAGCCGTAAAGTGCGACTTTCACGCAACCAAGAGGCATAATAGCGTATGATTGTAATTTGAGTATACGAGAAAACATAATTCTTTACGCGGAAACTCAAACACAAACCCCTTTTCCAGCATTTCTACCATTTATTCTAACGCCGCGCCCGGTTCCTTGCAACATCTCCATATAGTGCTCGCTTCAGCCGTATCGCCGTCCACGCAAGAGGGCACGTTTCTACTAAAAAGCTCGCCTTTGTGCATAGCGTTCGCCACCAGCGCTTCCCGATAAATATGACAGTTACATAAGCTGCACTTGCCGGGAAGCGTGAGAAGCAGTCAGGGATCTTTGAATGCTGTCGCGTTCCACTCTTAAAGGCGAAGCTTAAGCGTCCTGTCAATTATTCGCAAAATTTTCTGTTGCATTTGTTAATGTCCTGTACGACAGCTTAAACGCCTGTATTCGGTTCCGAATTGGAATGACAAAGGCGGCCGAAAAAGAATTTGTTTGACAAGAACCATCTGATCTGAAGTATATCTGGTATAACGCCAGTTGTTGTGCTGCTAGTATAAACATGTCTCGTTTGCAAATAATTCCTTCAGGTGACAGTTCAATTTTCGGGTCTACGAGTCACCATGGAGGGTTCAAAATTACTGGTTTGGTATGTATTTTTGTGCACCTCAGTCCCTGTCTTGATGAAAGCCCGTTATCTCTCAATAAGTGCAGTGGCCAGTGGATGTCTTTTATGCTGCACTAATACGTGAAAGAAGTGCTGACATGTTTCGACCATCCTCACAATTAATAGGAAATGGAGGGTGACGTGCCTCTGCAATTACTAAGTTGCTCAGGGAAAGCCTAAGCATAATCTAAGGCTCCTATCCATAGCTATTAATCCTTGAAGCCGCTGTTCAGATGAACGGGGGAGCCCATGCCGATTGAAGAACAGGTGAAGAATACGCTATATTTTGCTTTATAAGTGCCTAATGAATTTATAGTAGGGATGAGACTGACACTGCCCATGTCGTGCGTGCAACGAGACGAAGAAAATTTATTGTCTAGTTTACTTGTTCTTCGAGGGCTTTAATGTGAGAATTCCAAGAAAGTTCTTTGTCTAGTGTAACTCCAAGAAATGTGTGTTGTTTGCTATTTGCAAAGGTTGTCCCTCAAAGCATAGCTGAAAGTCCCTCAGATGGCTTCTGGAGAAGGGCTCATCGCATGCCCGTGTAATACGTAATTACTCGAAGAGTAGAGACGCGACCCTTTTGTGTAGGCTGTGGTTGGGCGTCGCGTTTACCAATGCGTGTGCGTTCTGCATAAAGACGGCCGACACCGCAGCAGAGAGAGAGAGAGAGATGCAAATGAGAGGAAGGCAGGGAGGTTAACCAGACTTAAAACGTCCGGTTTGCTATGCTGCACTAGGGGAAGGGAAAGGGGAAGTAAAGACGGTAAGAAGAGCGTGACAAAAATGAAAGCGTGAGAAAAAAAATATGAAAAGGGACGAAATGGGGTCATTATAGTCTTTCTAATAGGCCACTGTCACGTAGAAAAGTCAACAGAGCCTTGACCGACTTTTGCTGCGACGACAGTTCACGTCGGCATTCCAAAACTGACTGTTCTGAAAGCGGCCTGTCGTCAAGGCGTGCCAACGCGGTCGCTAGAGACAGCCGGTGCGCGCTGTATCGCGGACAGCGGCGAGGCACGTGTTCCATAGTCTCTTCACCGCCGCAGTGTCTGCAAGCCGCGCTGTAGTCCATACCGACTCGGAAGGCGAAGGATCTTGTGTAGGCGACACCAAGCCACAGTCGGCAAAGTACTGCTGTTTCGAGTCGAGAGAGTCCAGGTGGGGGTCGAAGTCGAAGGGATGTGTCCAGTCGGTGTAGACGTGTATGCTTTAAGCTTGGTGTGTTCCATAAAGTTTTGATGGCTTCATTTGCAAGCACACGAATTTTCGTTGCAGCGTCTGTTCCTGAGAATGGAATGGAGTCTTGCAAGCCCTCCTCGTGTGCAGATCGTGCTGCTGCGTCGGTATGTTCATTGCCCATTATGCCACAGTGGCTTGGAATCCACTGCAACGTGATGTCGTGTCCTTGCTCGACGAGGTGGTGAAGCAACAGTCTGATTTCCATAACTAGTTGTTCGTGGGGCCCTCGGCGTAAGGCAGAAACCAAACAATGAAGAGCAGCCTTGGAGTCAGTGAACACGCTCCATTTCCTGGGTAGTTCTTCAGAAATTACACGAAGTGCACAACGAATAGCAGCAAGCTCCGCGGCAGTCGATGTAGTCTGGTGAGATAGTCGAATCTTTATGGTGGAAGGTTTTGCAGGAAAGATCACCGATCCTGCAGACCCATTCACCATGGTTGAAGCGTCAGTATAAAGATGGTGATGCTCGTTGTACCTCTCATACAGCAAGAGCAGTGAAAGCTGCTTGAGTGCTGGAGACGAGAGTTGGGATTTTGTTCGTATTCCTGGTACCATTAGTCCAACATTTGCTTGAGCCAAGCACCATGGTGGAAATGGAACCACCATGGTGCTTGGCTGATGGTGGTTCCTGATAACCTGATGGAAGCTAGGTACTGCATGATGACACCGCAGCATGTGGTGATTGCGGCGACGCGGAAACGATTCGTCATGTTCTTTGCCAGTGCCCGCAGTACAGTGCGCAGAGTCAATCGCTTTCCGTCGTGCTGAACCAGTTGGACGACCAGCCTTTGTCGGAAGAATTTTGAAACATCGATGCGCCTTAACATCGCATCAGAAGGCCGTGCAAGCGCTACTGTGTTTCTTGAGATCGACCGGCCTGTGTGAACGCCTGTGATTGGAACGCCTTTTCTGTTACCTGTTTTCTTTTAGTTTTTTGTTCTCGTTTTTCTTCTTTTTTTCTTGCTCATTTTTTTTCTCCTCTCGCTCTTTGTCGTCTTTACAACCCCTATACCGCCCCTCCTCCAGTGCAAGGTAGCAAACCGGAAGCTCGCCTCTGGTTAACCTCCCTGCCTTTCCTCTCTCTCTCTCTACTCGAAGAGTAGTCGCTCAAGCAGGTCATTTTTATGGGCGCTGTTTTCTCACGAATATTTGTGTATATTGTCATAAAAACAACAACTATGCAACCATATTTGGGACACTGTGCATTCTGGGCCAGCGTATAGATCCATGTACAGTGCAGGTAAGAGTAAAGATGTTAGGACATGAATAGGATTGGATAGGAGAGGAGGATAGAATTACCAAGGACGTGTACCAAGGATGCTCTACCGCATTAGGACCGTTAGACAATCGGCCACTTCCGGGATACTTGAACATCGACCTCACTGCTCGCCAGTTCGCAACTGAGGCGTTGAAAACGGTGTTTTTCGGTCCCCGATTCGGCCGTCCTTTGCCAAAATCTTCGGGTAATGTGGCACCTTGCCCCAGTACTGGTTTCTCATGCTCTCTATTGTCTTTCAATACACCGTCACTCCGGCACCAACCGTAGGTTAGCAAACCGATTTATATTCTGTTCAACCTTCTTACCTTCCTTCGTTTATCAAACTCTTGCAACAGGCGCCTAAATTATAACGAGTGGATTCATTCCTATTATACACTCGTTCGAATCGGCCACACAAAAACCCGGACATGCTGTAGATACATCATTGAAAAAAAAATTGGGTAGGTTGTATCAGAGACGCAGCCTCAGTGGGGTAGGTGAAAGGTCTTGTGCGTGCTGCAGACGGTGTATGGGCTCTAGGGTACAAAAAGGGGGGGACGTAACCAAATACCCAAGTTGCATTTGTTAACCCATCAGAAAGCTGACATGCCTAATTTATGTTACAGCTAGTGAACCTCTTGCGGCCTGTTTGCAATCGTGCTTGCTCCCTATACGTAGTGTGGCCATTTGTTTGGCAGAAGGTGTTTGGGCACTGCTGACCTCCGAGAAATGCCCTGCGCCGCTCGAGCCGCCCCCCCCCCCCCCCCACCGACTCGTAGATGGGTGGGGCTCCTGCGCTTGCCTCGATCTCCTATGCTAGCGCTCCTTAGGCAGACGGACACTTTCCGCTGTGGCCAAAGAAGTTGGATATCCCTTTGTCGTGCTGCCCGATTCTCTTCACGTCATTTCTAAGCCGCAGGATTAGAACACGGGGGCGCAATAGCTGAGCAAGCGTGAAATTACTGCAACAAATTGTACACTTTTAAGGCTTATCATTCCTAATTAGCACAGGTCGGAGTTTGATGGATATTAGCTATACTACGGTAGAGTAATCTCTCTCAAACACCACTGCTCGCGCTAGGATCGACAAACATAGTGGCGAGATATGCCTCTCTGAAAGCCGAGCGAAAGGCTAAATTTAGCTCCGACTGCGTCATGCATGGCGCGACAAGGGCACCATCTGAGCACGCTACACATGCATGATCGAGTAATGGCTTCTTTCCTCTATACAACGAACTAAAGTAAGGCGCGTGGGTATAGCACGGTTGCAAAGATATCAGCGATAATGATATACATTACATGTGGTTTTAGCAAGCGACTCCCTTTGACCGATTTTAAAGACGTTTCACGTCAATAAGCTTGGCCCAACTCATGTACGATGCGCTTCGTGTGACATGCAAATCATTCGATTTGGCATTCATGGGCATGCGGGTTGTGATCACTGGATACGTGCAGCACCGGCGAACTTCCGAAGAAGGTGGAACCCTGACTGACCGCAAAGCACTGTGACGGACCGCGGCTGCTCACGACAACATTGGCGCGCTAATCCACGAGACATGATTCTCCACTCGGTAGCTGGAGGCACAGCGGCCCGTCTCGATAAGGAGGTCGCCGCATTCGTCGCCATGCTGAGGTCCGCCACGGTTCGGAGGATATGTGCGTAAGGAAGAGCGGGTGGGGGCCTCTCGTACGCCGGTCGTCCACGCTTTTCGTGTTGTCACTGCAGAGAAAAGGGTCAGAGGACAGCAGATATGGCGCGCGCAGCTCCGGTGGCCAGCGCTCCGCTGCTGCTTTGATTCCGTTAGGCGCTCGAAGCCCGGCTGCAGGCTTCGCGTACACTGAACAAAAGACAGAGATCACAGCGCGACCTGAAAAGACTGATGACCGGCCGTTTTCATACGCCGGGTCATCCACCTTGTTCTCCACTTTGGTACTCTTTGCGCAAGCTCCTGTGGTTTTGTAGCTTGCGCGCTCGCTGCCGGTGTGAGAGAAGCACGGCTACGCTATGCGGCTTCGTTCCGGCCACTCGAATCAGCTAACGCACGTCAGTCGGTCGCTTTATAGTACGCGCGAAGTTGGAAGTCGCGAGGGGCAGACAGCATGTGTGACAGAGTAGTACAAGCAAACACTATATTTTTTCACGTACTTCGCATCCGAAAAATTGAGATCTGTTGCAGATAGTAGAGGAAGCTTTTGGCCTTTCCATCTTTATTTCTGGAAGGGAGAGATATGGGAAGATGGGGAGAAGGGGAAGGTCAGGATATGTGTCTGATTGTGCACGCCGCGCTCTCTTTCGCTGCATTTTTCTAGTTTTTTTTTTCATCTCAACAGGAGGTAAAAAAAGCAACGGTGCAACAACTGGGATCACCATGTTTGAAGCCTGATGCGGATGTGCATGCAGTCGCGATAAAAAGTTCAGCCCATGGAATCAACAAAAAATAAAAATTTCGTCTAGCATGGCTTTGCGACGTGGAATTGCTTCAATACACATCATCAGTCGCACGCGTACCCGTAGCCTCCACTACTTGACTTCTGCCGGCACGCCAGATTGCGAATAAATCCAAAATTTTCGCAGCGTCATTATTGTGCAAACTGTAGCTTATGACTCTACATCAAACCGCGGGACAATGGTGCAAGCGTCTGAGCTAATCAAGTTTATGACCACGCAGGCGTCCTGAAAGCGAAGGCTCACCAACGCCATCTTGCTTCAGTGTGCTATAAAGCGCTGCAAAACAATCTTACGTTTCGCCCTTCTTCTTCCTTACTTTTCGCGCTACTTTCCATCATGTCTTTACATATATTCATATGGTCACCATCAATGTACAGTCATTACATTCTATCGGCGCTAACATATGGGGAAGAAACTTGGAGGTTAACAAAGAAGCTCGAGAACATGTTAAGGACCGCGCAAAAAGCGATGGAACGAAACATGTTAGGCGTAACGCTAAGAGACAGGAAGAGACCGGTGTGGATCAGAGAGCACACGGGGATAGCCGATATTTTAGTTAACATTAAAAGAAAAAAATGGAGCTGGGCAGGCCATGTAATGCGTAGGGTGGATAACCGGTGGGCTGTTGGAGTTACAGAATGGGTGCCAAGAGAAGGGAAGCGCAGTCGAGGAAGGCAAATGATAAGGTGGGGTGATGAAATTAAGAAATTTGCAGGCGCTAGTTGGAACCAGCTAGCCCAAGACAGGGGTAATCAGAGATCGCAGGGTGAGGCCTTCGTCCTCCAGTGCACATAAAAATAGGCTGCTGCTGGTGCTGATCTTTTTCAACTAGAGTTTAAGTACATCACACAAACGTTTTTGCATTCTGCCCCAAACGGAATGCTGCCCGTGGGGTCCGGGAATAGAACCCACGACCTCGTGTTCAGCACTGTGATGCTATGGCCGTTGAGCCACCGGGATGAGTGATAAATTTATTGCAATTGCTATGTAGGGTCCATAGTGTATAAACAAGTCTTCTTTTCCAATTTGAGTAAGAACCACCAGACGGATACTTTCTAGGTTATCCATAGGTGCTTCGTTTGAGTACAGTGGCAGAAAGTCCGTTATGCATAAACTAGATCCGAAGAAAATTTCTCCTTTCATCTGTGCTCAGTAGTGTTGTCAAAGCAAGAACACACAAATTACGCCTTGGTACTTTGTACACGGTGGATGGTGAGGAAGAAAAGAAGGAAGGAAAGGTAGGGAGGTCAACCAGATGCACGTCCGATTTGCTACCCTACATGTGGGGGAAGGCGTTTAAAGGATGAAAAGAAAGAAAGGAGAGGAGGGAAGACGGTACTTTCAGTGGGAACACGTGCGGTTGTCCATCGTTTCACGCCTAAAATGGGTCACTGGGGCAAGCCGATTTCATGAATCGCAGAAATGCCCGTGTCGCTTTGCGCTTTCTGCATATGATATACGTATGAAGATAGCGCAATGTGCTCTGGCAGCACCAAATAAAATGAAGGTGTTGAACCTTCCATCTTCACTGTTGCAATTATGTACTGTAGACTCACTGCAAACTGAGAAGAAGCTCGAGGCGTGCAGACGTATTTCGCATTGGCTCCCTGATTTCGAATTTTCCAAGCGCCCAAAATCTCCTGGTACCACTTGGATCAGCGGATTATCTTTCTAAACATCAAGGGGACTCAGCGGAACCGAACTTCGGTGAGCCGCAGTTTTTAAGACCAACGAGAGCCCTATTCGTTTGGCCACGCCGACGGTAGGGTTAGCCCTAACGCCGAACACTGGCGCGCGGGAGCTCGGAGTCCCGCAAGCAGCCACCGTGTCGACGGTGAGCTGTGGGGGCGACTCAGCCCGGAACGCTACGATCACGGGAAACCCAGGCACCATTGCCCATCAACCCACCGACACCGAAACCATGGAAGTTGTATCCGAGAGTCACCCGAGACCCCTGCCTGACGAGGCCTTGCCCGGGCCGTCTCCCGTCCTCTCGGAGCAGCTCCACAATCAAGAATCCCAGTGGCAAACGGTTGTTTCCCTTCAACGGAAACTCCGCCTGCAAAAACAACAATCCATTGATGAGCAAGGCCCAGTCGGGCAAACCCCGGCACCGAAAACCACGCCGTTAGGGCTAGCTCTAACCCAGGCGCCAGCCGCCTCCGCGAAAGCCACGTCGCGAGCTACCTGCGAAGAGCGCGGAGCCGGAACACCTATTTCTGAAGACGCGGCTGCAAGGAGCAGGCCTCGCCGACGCGCGCCTCCACTCGATCCCACGCACTGACATGAAAATCATTATCCGCCCGACCCTGGGCCTCATCGTTCGAAAACTACAGACCCACAAAGTGGCCGAGGCGATCGTCCAAGCCAACGGAGGCGCGCCGACCTGCAAGGGGGACGATTTCATCGTCTGCCTGCGACACGTCTCGAACATCATCATCGTGAGCACCCCTCACGAGGCCATGGCGGCCACCCTCATGAAAATTATGAGCCTCACCTTTCACGGACGATCACACCCTGTGAAGGTGTATCTATCAACACCCGAGGGCCTGCTTAAAGGTGTCGTACACGACATCGACGCAAGCACCGGCGAAGAAGAGCTTATGTTGAATCTTCGGGTCGGCACAGATGGAGTCTGCATCATGCGGGATCGTACACTCGGGCAATCCCAAACAGCCCTTCTCCACTTCGAGGCACCCCAGGTGCCTAGATTTGAGTACTTCTACGGAGGGGAGATGTCTTGCAAAGACTACCAGCCGACAAGACAATTCTGCTCCATCTGTAGAACCACCGGACATCGACCAGACGTCTGCCCCAACCTAACGGTTCGTGCGTGCAACGTTTGCAATCACCTCAACCCAGACGCCGGACACACTTCTGTTCCGAAATGCGCCCTGTGCGGAGGGGCCCATCTCACGGCCGCAACAGAGTGCAGCAACAAGATTAAGTGCATTCCTCCCAGATGGAAGCCTGCCTCCACCAGCACACCCAAAACCCAACGACAGTCCCACCCGGTCACTCAGTCGACCAATACGGCTGACCTTCGCTCGCGATGGTTCAGCTCCGAGCGGAAAGACTCCAACTTCCACTACTCGGAGTCTTGGCGAGCATTTACGGATCCCGGTCTGGTTCCAACCCGAGGTCCAGGTCCCGCTCCTGGTCTAGCCCCCGGCCTCACTTTAAGTCGCCCAGACGGCGATCTCGGTCAACGCCCAAGCAAGAACAGCAGACAGCACCAACCACCGCGGCACTCAAAGACAAGGGGCCCCAGCAGTACCAACGAAAGACCAAGGAAGCCTCACTCAAGAGGACTACCACCAAATAACACGAGGTAAGCTGGTCAGCAGTAGCCTCCCCCTCGTATAAAAAATCACAAACACCACCATCGATGAAAATTGAACAGGAACTCGCGACCATGCGCGCACAGATACAAACACTCACACAAGAAAAGAGGGAACTCAACGAACAAGTGATACAGCTCACACAAGTACCACAAGAGATGGCTCCACACAAGGCCATCATTGACCTACAAACCCATGTCGATGCCATCCACACCCAGATGCAAGCCTTCATGGACGCTACACGCTCCCAGTTGGAAGAAATAACACAGACTGCAATACAACGCACAGAGGCAGCAATAAAACACATGGAAGCCACTGTAGACAGCAAGCTTAAGAACCAGCTTCACTCCATAAAACTATGAAAGACACTACGACAGAACCTTTACAAGGCCACATCTGTAGCAGGACCGAACCAAATTGTAACATCACCGACCACAACATCCAACAATGCATAGACCATACAGGCACCTCAAAGAAAATTTAGAAATTTGGCAATGGAACTGCCGTGGGTACCGAAGAAGGAAAGGGCTGCTGACACAATTGATCACTCATTCCTCAAAGCCACCGGGTGTCATAGCCCTACAAGAGCTACACTACAACACTACATAGCTACGAAGAATACTACACAAGTCAAGACAAGCGGAAGGTAGCCACACTAGCAGATAGAAACATCGCAACCATACAACACAAACCCATAGACGACGTGGACGTACTACATGTACTTCTAGAAATAGTATACAAAGGCAGCCAGAAACAGAGCGCCTTCGTCCTGAACATTACCTGCCCCCCCCCCCCCCCCCGCCCCCCGCCAAAGGCGGGCAAACAGAGGAAAACTCTTTGGGGACACCCTCCGCCTCGCTAAAGACAGTCCCCTGGTAATCATAGGCGATTTCAACGCTCAGAACACGCTGTGGGCGTACAAGAGGCTGGATTGGAAGGGTCTCCAGCTAGAAACACTAATTGAACAGTGTCACCTCACACTGATCACAGACCCGAACATAGCGACGAGGGAAGGGCACAGTGTAACACGCGACACCACTCCCGACCTCGCCTTCGTCACTCAAACCACGCGATCCGAATGGCTAAACACACTCGAAAACTACATATTAAACAAAACACTACAGACTGGACGCCTACGCAGGCAGATCGGCACAGCTAAACTCACTGACTGGCGAAAAATCAGGGAAGCCCAAGAACAGGACGCCGACACAATCACGAACCTGGAAGAGTGGTGCGACAACTTCCGTCGACGTAAACAGCACCACACAAAGGAGATCGCCAGAACGGAAGAGACCCCAGAGGTGGATCCCCACTCACTACACCTGTGGGATGCCAAACTGGGACTCGCCCGCCGCTGGAAAAAACAGAAATACAACAGGAAACTGAAGACGCGCATAGCACGGATAACAGCGGAAGCAGAAGAATATGCCATGCAACTCGCCTCCGCGAACTGGTATAGATTCTGCAACTCCTTCGGTGGCACCATGGATACGGCCAAGACGTGGCACATCCTCAAAGCCATCCTGGAGCCCACCAAAACCAAAGGACAGGGACACAGGGCTGTGGAGCGGTTACTAAACACCTACCCAGGTAGCCAACAAGACTTCATCGATGCCCTCAAGACCAAGTGCAATGTAGATCCCGCTCCCACACGATCATGTACAACACTCTACACAGGACAATCCAACCCACTAATGGACGAACCTATCACACAAAACTAAATGAGAGCGGTCATCGCAGCCACCACCCGTAACGCAGCAACGGGCACGGACCAGATCACGAACTCCATGATCATAAACCTGAGCGACAAGTCTATCTCCGCGCTCACAGCCTTTCTCAACCAACACTGGGAAAAAGGTACAGTGCTGGCGATGTGGAAACACGCATGAATAATCATGATCTCTAAACCGGGCAAGAAATTGGCAACTGAAAATCTCAGACCCATCTCGCTCACGTCCTGCCTCGGCAAGGTGTACGAGAGAATTATAAACACGCGACTACAGAGACACTTAGAAGACAACAACCACCTGCCGGACACCATGTTCGGTTTCCGCGCAGGCCTGTCCACACAAGATGTGCTACTCCAAATCAAGGAAGAAGTCCTCAGCAACGTTTCCTGCAGCGGCGAACACGTCCTCCTAGCAATCGACATCAAAGGGGCTTTCGACAACGTAAGCCACCAAGGAATCCCAGGAGGGCTGGCCAACACCAACTGCGGCGAGCGAACGTACAAGTATGTTCAGAGCTTCCTGAGCCACCGCACGGCGGAGCTGAAGATGGGAGATATCCAGACTCCAGTGTACCACCGTCCCGACAAGGGCACACCACAAGGTGCTGTCATCTCACCCACGCTGTTCAACGTCGCCATGATCGGCCTCGCAAGCAAACTGCTGGACGTAGCAGGTCTTCGGCACACAATCTACGCAGACGACATAACACTCTGGACCACAACAGGGTCCCTCGTTGAAAAAGAAGAACGGCTGCAAACTGCAGCAAATCTCATCCAAGAATACGTCAGTCAACGGGGACTGCAATGCTCCCCCGAGAAATCTGAGCTCCTACGAGTATGGCGAGGCCGGGGTAACCACACAGTCCCCACACACCCAAGAAAACTCGAGATACGCCTCAACGGGGCCCTCATACCAGAGAAGCCATTGCTCAGGGTGCTGGGCATGTGGCTGCAGTCCAACCAGCGGGCCACAGACACCCTTACACTCCTCAAAACCAGTGTGAAGGTGATATCACGCATGATCTCCTGCGAAACATCCAACAACAGAGGCACGAAGAAAAGGGACACCCTACGACTGGCCAGAAGCCTGGTGGTGAGCAGAATCACATACAGCCTGCCCTACTACCATCTCACACAGTCCAAGACGAAGCAGGCCGACACACTTTTGAGAATGGCTTTCAAGACCGTTCTCCGCCTACCGATGAGTACATCGACTGAAAAATTATTGGCACTAGGGTTGCACAACACCCTCAGTGAACTGACAGAAGCCCTTTACGTCTCGCAACAACAGAGACTTGCGCGAACTCGCACGGACCGGCAGGTACGTCCTACAAACCTTGGGGTTCCCAACTATAACAACACGAACCCAAGAAACCTGCTTGATACGTCGTCACGCCCAGGACAGGTTTCACGTTGCCCCGATACCACGCAACATGGACCCTAACCTACATTCCGGCAGGAGGAGAGCAAGGGCCCAGTACATGGAGAAAGCATTCAGGCTGATTACCACGGCCCGTTTTACAGACGCTTCCATGTATGGGACGAACAACAAGGGTGCAGTGGCAGTGGTATGCGACCACTGAGGCCACGTAACCTCCGCTGCACCGACCCGCCCCTGCAAGATTACGGAAGTCGAAGAGCTGGCCATCGCGTTAGCCATCCGCAAAGGCCAACAAGCCAACCAACCACTAACGATCCTCACGGATTCCCAGCAGGCCTGCCACAACTTCCTACAGGGAAGAGTTGGAGGGCCTGCTGCACAAGTCCTTACCCAAATATTCAAGGAGGACCCTGAGGACTTCAACACCCAAACCATCATCTGGATACCAGGTCACACTGGCATCACGGGCAACCTGAAGGCCGACAGAGGAACTCGAGGATTCGTACATAACCGAGCACTCGTCACACCGTCTGCAGAAGACCCGGACCCTGTCGACCTCGAGTATTCAGCCATCGTGAACTACTCCAGAGGGTGTCGCTTGCTATATCCACCATCCCATCGAAATCTAAAGACAGAGGATGTTGCTGCCTGCAGCGTAGGCTCCAGACAGGCACTTACATGAACCTACACATATTACATCGCATACACCCCACAGCCTACAGGGACGAATGCCCGTGGTGTGGGGCCACACCAACCCTATACCACAATACGTGGGAGTGCACACTACACAACATAGAACACCCCGACATGAACACCACGAGGGAGCAATGGGAGGCACTGCTGTCCAGCTCTGTCCTCGACGACCAGCTCAAGCTGATACAGAGAGCTGGGAAGATGGCAAGAGCCAGCGGAGCCCTGGACTGGGGTCCCCAACCATTAGCGGTTTTTCTGATTATTCTTCTAATAAAGTTTATCTATCTATCTATCTATCTATCTATCTATCTATCTATCTATCTATCTATCTATCTATCTATCTATCTATCTATCTATCTATCTATCTATCTATCTATCTATCTATCTATCTATCTATCTATCTATCTATCTATCTATCTATCTATCTATCTATCTATCTATCTATCTATCTATCTATCTATCTATCTATCTATCTATCTATCTATCTATCTATCTATCTATCTATCTATCTATCTATCTATCTATCTATCTATCTATCTATCTATCTACAAACTGAAAGTCTCTTTGCATAAATACAGCCGACCTGGCATCATTTAAACTGGGATCATTCAAAATTTAAGTTGAATCGCATAATCTTAGGAATTTTGCTGGGACTGCTGTGTTTCTATAGCGAAGCTGTATTTGGCTAGCCGATTCGTATGTCCGTCCGTCTGTCGCCCATACGCAGAAAACTCATCCGGCGCAACCTCATGCGCAAGCGCGAAAATAAGAAAAGAGGAGAGGTGCACGATTAGCTGGGCCAGTAGTGATGTCGTTGCTCTCCGTCACAGTCGAGCGCGCGCGCAGCAGTTTCTCTCCGGCTCCGAAATGAGTAGACCACGCGTCATACGCGCTCCTGAGGAGCAGGCAGTTTTCGATCAGCAACGCCGCGAGCAGAACCGGGAACGAGCTTGTCTACGCCGTGCCAATGCTGCAGTCCAGGCACAAGAACAGGCCCGTGCAGCCGAGCACACCATCGGCATTAACCCAGTGGTAAAGACCGGGGCCGCACGTTTCAGCTTCTCTGGTTAACCATCTGTACGGAGTGCTTGGGTGGTGATATATTTATTAGATTGTGGTGCCGCCTAATTACGATAAGGTGTCCTGTTAATCACCATTTCTCGCCATTCCACGATGCCGAGCACCGATATATACGGCCAAATTCCAGCTGGTTAAACGCTACTCATGAGTCATGCATGATGAAAACCTTGCTCAAGTTTGGTTTGAAGTTGCTGTGGCTGGCGCTTTCCACCCGTTTGCTGTGAAAGCGACAGGGTTATCATAACTGCTTATATCGTTGTAGGCCGGTTGTTGTCATATATTCCTGGTCGATGGTGACCCGGTGTACATATACCTGTTCTTGCAATAAACTCAAGGTTCTTCTGTCGACCACATTCTATTTAGCATTGAAGGGGTGAAAAATCCGATTTCGGCAGGAATTTGAACTATTGCGAATCGTCTGTATTGCAATTGTTTTCGCACTTGCAGTGGAACAACTGCACGGACGACCCTAGAATTTTTAATTTATACTGTGCTTCGTATGAATGAAGTCCTACACTAGTTTTGGGGTCTGTAAGCGCATGTATTTTTCGGCTGTTCGCGCCATGAATTTGTGGGGTCCGAACGACTATTGTAATAGTGCTGCTTCTCCCAAGGCGAAATGAAGCGAAGTATAGCTGTCGCGCCCGCATAGAGTCCCATGTGCTTTCACGCACACTCGAGATATACCACATGTAGAAAGGAAATGAGAGCAATTACTGGACTGTTGGCGAAGGTGCGAAGTCTTCATTTATTTAGTGAACTGCTGGTTAGATACGAGACTCGAGGTACTGAATTCTATGACAATAACTTGCTGCGCCTTATTTCATTAGACGGGTTTAGAATTGCCATTAGCGTTTATTCATTTACTATCTACTTGAGCAAAGAATAACGTAAGGGTACAATAAGAACCTAGCATTGAAACTACGCCCGCCAAATTTCATACGCTTTTTGGGAGGCTGTTAAAATTTTCAACAACAATGACAAAAAAAACAACAACAGACAGAAACCTATTGTCAGCATTGATAACAACGCCACCTCGTGCTAAGCAATAAGAAATTTTCGCTTTTAGCTGGCTTTTCTCGTTTCAGTCGAGAGTTGCAGCTCTAAATGCATGCTGCAGTTCGGGCTAGCCGCTGAAACATGCCCGCGTCAAACATCTCGCCAATACGTAGATACAAGCTAAATTACAATTATTTAGAATTAAAAAGAGTCTGGAAGGCCAACCCTCTCCCCCGCTCAGTAAAAAAAAAAAACATAGAAAAGGCCATGGCAAGCGATTCATCCAAAAAACAAGAGACTCGAGGGCGATTACAATGGGTGTAATTGCTCTTCCTGACTTTGACAATTTGGGAGACTCCCGTGGTAGTGATGATACGGGCATCCACAAGGCAGATGCGCCGGACCAACTCACCACGGCACAGCCCGAAAAAAACAACACACACATGAAGTAGTGCACCAGAGACAAGGTGAAAAGCCTTCCACGGACTCCGCTCGAGCGAGCTCTCGCAAGGAGGAAAAATGTGCGCGCGGAAAACGCACGACAGCAGCCGACCTCCCAGCTAGCCCACGGGGGCCGAAGAGCGGCGGCCCGAATGTCCTGTCCCGAGAAGCGTGACCAGTTCACGAAGCCTTGTAAAAACTGCGTGCTGCATGTGCCATGCCAGAAGTCTCCGGCGGCTGTCGTCGCCCTGAGCAGCCACCTACGGCGTCCCCGCGTGCTTCTTTCCTCTTGTCTTTTTCTGCGGTCGGACACACTGAACGGACGACTGACTGCGGCGGCCGCCGTCTTCTCACGCTTCAGACATACGGGTTGTATGGATATGCTGAGGGTCGCAAAACGCCACCAGTTTTTTCCCGCGTCAGCGTAAAACAAAGATGAAAAAATTCCGTCTGATGATAATTAACACTCACGAGTGATAGCCCTCTGCTTCCACCTGTTATCACTTTATTCGCGCTCATGAAACAATTGCCACGTGATGATTTCACAACCAGCGCATTTTCACCACGATGCCGTCGATTACCTTGCACTCGCAGTTTAGCGACAAATCGGCAACAATCATGCAAGAGATTCGCGAGAAGCGGGATATTCCTTTTACTTGGCACCCACTTGTTGAACAGGAGTTGGGGTTATTGTGAGCCCTCGCATTATATTGGTACGCGTGCTTGAGACGACGCCATAGCACCTTCATTCGTGCTTTCATTCTTGCTTGCTCAATAGAGTCACTAAAGAAAAGATTACGCGGTCTGGCTGGCTGAGAGGGTGAGAACCCGAATGTCCATAAGAGAGAGAGAGAAAGGAAAGAGCGACAACGTGAAATGCCTTCGGCAGTTCGAAACATGGGGCGGCAAAAACACGCGCCGGTGGTCGCCCCCAAAACGAGAGCGGTCTGCCGCCACCTTTCATGCGTGACGGGCAGGAAACGTGAGCGCTCGTCGTTGCTACCGCGTACCCGACGCAAACTCGACACGCATGACTTCACTCGAAGTGCGCGCAGAGTCGTACACCTGTAACGCCGCTTCAAGCAAGTGTCGTCACTTGTACTGAGACCGTTTTGAGCTACCATTCGTGTGACCAGCTTACAACGGTGTCGCCCCCCGTTGCTCCACATCCGCTGCCCTTAGATGCCGTTGAGTTTGGCTTTGGCGCAACGCTTGAGAAATGAGATTAATGTTGAATAACGTGGAAATTAAACAAGGAAAAATGTGCTGCGTTCAATTTGTTTACACCTTGGGGCAGAAACTAACTAACTAACTAACTAACTAACTAACTAACTAACTAACTAACTAACTAACTAACTAACTAACTAACTAACTAACTAACTAACTAACTAACTAACTAACTAACTAACTAACTAACTAATTGTCTGTCTGACTAGCTAACTAACTAACACTTTTACAGCGAACCGAGCACTTGAAGTGTCCTCGACGTGACAAAAGTAACGGAGAGGGTTTCTTTCTGTAAGTTATGAGTTGTGGCAACTAAATTTGACAGTCAAACTTGGTTCTACGCAGGGACCAACAAGCCCACCTTATCTGAGTGGCGATCCTGTGGCGTAGCGCGCCACGTCTGTGTGTTTCGTACTTGCCACTGCAATGCACCTCAACTAATACCAGTTATGAAGTTACTTATCTTTAGAATACCTCAATATGGGACATCCATTTTTCATTGTTTTACCGTTAGGTATTATGAGCAAAACGAGAACAGGATGAACATATGTCGCCTTGAAGAAGACAAGTCCACTTGTCGAAACATTGGCTCTTGCTTTCCCCTTGTTCTTGTTTTGCTCATCGTCTTGAATTTCCATCTCCCGCCTTCCCCGTGTTTTCTTTAGGTATTATGACGTTTCTTTATGTATACTCCGAAAGAATTTTCACCATCGCCGTCGCCGGGGTGTTCAGCATAAAATTCACGAGTGCGATAAGAATGAGTGGCCCACGCGCCGTCGTGTTCAGTATAAAGTTCTCAAGTGCGATAAGAATGAGCGGCCCACACGCCGTGGTGATCAGTATAAAGTTCTCAAGTACGATAAGAATAAGCGGCCCGTGCGCCGTGGTGTTCAGTATAAAATTCTCGAGTGCGATAAGAATGAGCGGCCCGCGCGCTGTGTGCTGCAGGTGCTAGGGAAAAAAGTGGAGGACGCTTAAGCTTCGCCTTCAAGAGTGGAACGCGATAGCGTTATCGCATCCCGTTCGCACCGCCTACTCAAACGCGCTACGCCAGCCAAACGTCGCGATCGGCCGAGATAGCCGGGCCCCGACACGCCATGAAGGCGGACGCGGTCATGGGGCGAGTGGCGCGCCACGTGTCGGGGCAGCGCCGTACATTGCGAGGAGGGGGTCTTCTGTGTTTGCCGCAAGATGGCTCTGCGTGTGCGCAGAGCGCAGAAGAAATTTAGCGGAAACGTACTTCGCTACTCGTGAAACTGCGACTTCTGTAAGTTACATGGTCATAATTACCGATATACACCGCAGTATAACTTTCTACGGCACGTTTCTAAGGCAACACCGCATTCACTAGAGGCGATTTTGTCCCGTTTCCTAGGAACGAACTCGTGGCTGAGTGGTAGCTTCTCCGTCTCACACTCCGGAGACCCTGATTCGATTCCCACCAGCCCATCTTGCAAGATCTTTTTTATTTATGAAGTGCCTTCTGGGATTTATCTATCACGGCCAACGCCGCCGACGCCGACACAGGCTTTTCTGCGACACGAGCTCCTTAACGCTGTCGCGTTAACATGTCAGCGTGATCGGAGAAGGATGATGACTAAATATGCGCGCCGTCTTCCCGCGCGCCCAGCGTTGAGGTCCCGAGATCAAGTGCGCGCTAGGGTAGGAGAGGGCGCGTCTCCTCTAGCCCGGCCGCTCCTGCGCATGGCTGTCCACTCACCAGCCGTATCTTGGAAGTAATCTGCAGTGGGTACAAACGCTAAGGGATAATCCGGGTACCTTTTCACATGTTTGCCCGAGCGTTGTGTGCATATGTAAGTTGCGAGAGGGACAACTGAGGACTTTCGCTTCTCGGAATCTGCCTCTCCCTAGGTACTATAATACCATGTAGGAAGATTCACTTTGCTCCGTTTGTCCCTAGTCGAGCTGTGCTACGTGACATAGGATAAATACGCCGGAGTAAGCTCGTCAATCCGTTCGGGTTTTGTGTCGCCGCGTAAAAGCGTTGAGGTCATGACTGGGAGGTAAACTTGATTAGAATCGCGTGTTTGATAGGCATATTTTTATTGCGATAGCAATTATATGGACACTCAAGGCGAATTTCCGCCGTCGCCGTGACGTTCCGTATAACGTCCAAATACGGTATCGCCGCCGCGCGTCGCATGTTGTAGGTGCGAGGGAAGCCTCGCGACGGTGAGCCGAGAAGGATGGTGGCTTGATTCGGCGGCGTTTTCTCGCGGGCGTAAGGGATGAAGGCGGGGAAGGTGCGCGATCTTCTCACGCGCATTCTTTTCAGCGGGTGTCCGCGGTCATCATTTGAGATCTGTTCATGTTTGCCCGTGTGCGTGTGACAGCGTGCTTGTTAATTTAGGTAGTACGCAAATGTTTACAGCAGTTTATGCAGCTGATAAAGCTGCTAAACTTACTTCGTATATACGTCTAATAATTTGTTATCGCGAACAGTGCTTCTTCTTGAGGGCGAAATTGCGACTTTTTAGTCTGCCTTAATATGAGCAATGGTTGTTCTTTTCCTAAGCTTCACCACTAAGCGTGACACGGATGATTCCTGCCTCTGTCAGGCCTAGAGCTAGGGGGCGAACCCTCCTTGTAAAGCACGCGAAGTGGGGAAGGGGGAGGGGAGGGACTTAGGCAGATGCCGCTTTAGTGGCCACTGACCAATGAATAATGACACGTTTTTATTGCAAATTTCTTTTATTGTAAAATATTCTTTTGCGCGTTATACTTAAGTTCTTGTTCATGGCTGGGCGGCGCATACGCAGAGCCGTCTCCGACGGCTGTGTGGCACTGGTGCCGAAGACGCACTGCGAAGCGGCAAACCTTACGTTACGTGTGCCGCAGTGATACGGTCCAACCGGTGACGGCTAACTGCCGCTATGCCATTACGGACTCTGTATCGGCCGTTATTAACCCGTTTGGACAAAAGTTAAAGCGGCGCTTATATGAGAGAAAAGCGCGCCGTCCTACGTAGTACCTAGGCAATTAGAACCAAGAGTCCTCAGCAAGAAATCACCAGATTTCGCCAAAGTCTATCTCACAACTCACGCATGCACACGACGCTCGGGCAAATTGGAGAAAGAAGCTCTCGTGGGAGAATCGAGATGGCTGGTGGCTTCATGCGCGCTGCCTTCATACGCGCCTAATGTTGGAGGTCTCGCAATCTAAGTTCGGGAGACGTGGTGAAGTGAGCGGCAGCACGAAGCGTTCCCACCCAGCTGCCGGCGCTCTTCACATCACTAACGTTGTGGCAGGGAGGGCTCGTGGTCATTTAGTGACATCTGTTCATGTTGGTCCGCTCGCGCGTGACACCATGCTTATAAATTTTGATAAGTGACCGAATAGTTACTGAAATTTGTACACCCGTGAAAAGGGTGAACCTTACTACTTTACTCTCGTTAAGAATGCTTCGCCTTTCGATTGAAACTGCGACTTTTCTTTCTTCCTCGATCCCCTTCTCCCTCTAGGAGCTTTCTGTTCCCGCAGCCATTCCTTACTCAAAGTAGCATGTAGCCATGTAGCATGGAGCCTGTAGCGCGCAAGTTGAAAGAATTTACTGCTTTCCATCAAATAATTTTTTTATCTTTATCTATACAATTATTTTCGTATTGGGGAAACGAGCACGCAAACTTCGGCAAAGGAATAGTTAAGAACTTCGCATTTTTATCCGTACAAAAGCCCCAGCCCAACGTTCACCGTTTCCCAAAATGTAACCTTGCAGTTTTGCGAGAAATTTTATCGCTGAAAAAAGTGCAGAATCGTTAACAAACGCATTACGTTTGTCTAGAATAATGGCCGCAATCGATAAGAGCTTGTGTCCCCAAAATATTCACCGAGGATTACGATACTCCCTAAGGCGAAATTTGAGCGCAGCTCTATACGTGTTTTCATTTCGCGATATGTTGGCTGGCGCGGACAATCTGTCTCGCGCGGCACGTTGCAAACGGAGCGAAGTGCGGCGCGGCTGCGTCGCTAATTGTGAGATCGCGAGAGGCAGCGCGTGGGTGACGCGTGAGCGCCATTCACAGCAGCCACCGCAGACAGAGCTCCGCTCATGCAGCGCTTTGTTTCAATATATGGTAAAGTTATTAAGCACCGATAAGGGTTGAGAAGGGTCGGATCAAGTTCGATAAGGTTGATAAGGACTGATAAGAATTGACAAGAATCGGATCGATTGTGATAACGTTCATACCGACCGATAATGGTTCATAAGGCTCAAATCGAGTCCGATAAGGTTGATAACAGCCGATAATGGTAAATGGGTCGGATCAAGTCTGATAAGATTGATAACTACCGATAATGGTTGTTAAGGGTTTGTACTGGTCGGACAAAGTTTCATAACATTGGTAATGACACCGGGCTGCGGAGAGATGAGCGAGTGGCACAATGCTTACGCATACTTAGACAACTTCCAGAGGAGTTACTGTGTGATTTTTTTTAGAGATTGCGCACCACTGTTAAACTATCATGATGAGCGCGCATGACATATTGCCGTACATACTGCCGTACTGTCGTGCTTCTTAAGGAAGATTTCATGTCCGATAATGAGCATTTTCTTAACAGGAGGAGACGACCAGTCAGGGCTCCTACGTACGCGTAATCGCAGTGGATCGCGCTTGCAATAATAATGATAAATCGAGAACATCCTCCGTGTAAACACATGTTCCTATGATGTTGCAAGCATTTGGATAAAAAAGGTAGCTCACTGCAAATGTTCTGAGCACACAAAGCATGACGAAATGTCTTTAACCGGCTGCAATTTCGTTGAATCGCAAAACACCAATCTATTTGGGCGCAAAATTTTAATTCCTTCTACCCCTTCTTTACGCGAATGACTAACTCGGTGACCGACAAAAATAGCGTTGCTAAGTGGGCGAAGCTTCAGTATTTATATGGCTCTGACTTGTCCATGCATATGAGTCCCCGGATACATTTCCAGAAGAAACGATGATTGCGAGATGCAGTAAAAACAACCGATAAATTTTTAATGGCACAGGAAACAACGCTATTGATAAATTTCGCCCTCCCCCTCACGTGCATAAACACGTACACATAGCTGTCACAACAGATTACATATAGTACTGAGACTATCTGCTGTAACGGGAAATATAAATAGGGGAAGGAAAAGTGCGCGCGTTTGGGCAAATTGCTTCACTGGAGAGCTCACATGCGCCGACATCTGGCAAAAATAATGCCTTATGTAAATTGTCAAAATCACTGACGTTCCATTCGCACTTTCGGTTGAAAGCGTAGCATCACTGGCGTATTCCCTCAAAATGCGAAGACAGCGTTTTTCTGCACTTACTCAGCGTGTTTTTCGCTACCGTCAAGGGGAAGCCAGAAGGCGGTAAATGGCGGCGCGGTCACGTGTTCAAAGCTCCCATGAAGCGGCACTGTAAAAGGTCTATATAAAAATGAATCACAGCAAAAATGTGCACGCCGACGGGGCGTGCTCGGCGCTTTACAGGCAAAAGAAGGATGGCGCGACTTGCTACTGAGGTGCGTAATATTGAGACACGCAGAGCGGACACAGAAAGCAGAGGCGATTGAATTAGCTGATTTGAAACATTCGCTCGGAATAGTAGCAAGAAACACTGCACCAGTCTACCCAAGTTCAATGTGGTTGTTAGTCTGATCACGCTGCAGATGAGGCGGCATATAAGAATAGAGGAGGAAATAAAATATGATGGAGTATTATATTTATCCCTTCGACACGTTGAATCGTTTGACCCGTACGTATAGTTTTACTGACACTTGACAGCTGTGTCACCGAACTGAAATTTCAGCAGTAGAGGGGTCATCTCATGGCAGGTGGTATTCGCTAGTATTAGAACCTGGACGCGGCTGTAGCTTCTGGTTGGGGAATAATGCTGATTTTAGTTAACAACTGTGATTGTATGCATTGTCATTGGGCCGCGCACATCACTTCAGAATATCCATTGATGTAGAAAGGTCGTGTTGGAAAAGATGCCGCTGTTGTCCTCTGGCACAGATGCGAGGGAGATGCTTGCAACGTCCTTGCTTAGGGGGGTCGTTACAACAACCCATTTCTCGCGTCACGGTATGTGGTTGCTGTGTTCGCGCCGCGTGGCTTCCTGCCAAGAGTGCCAGCGATACAGTCGATTCCGCCTGCAAAACGCCCGCAGCAGTGACGGCGTATTTTTACACGCATATAATTCAAGTTTGCCACGAAATATGACCGGAGTAGTTCCTGCAACGGATGGACACTGAAGGAATGTTACACTACAATGCCTACACATACGTGTATGTTGCATTGTAGTATAAAGAGGTAGTTCAATTTTGCAAAAGCAACGCAGGGACTATGAGATGACACCGCAGTGAAGCATTCTGGATTATTCCTTATCACTTGCAGTTCTTTAACGTGTACCTAAATCTCAGTACAGGGCCGTCCTTGCGCTCGCCTTCATTGAAATGCGGCTACCATGGAAGGGAATGGAACACGCGACCTCTGGTGCAGCAGCGGAACGTCATATCATTTGGGCCACCCAATTAGAGCTGTCCACGCCTTTTTATTTCTTATAAATAAAGCACCTATGGGCTTTCATGTAGCGCGGCAGGTTGTTTGTTAGTTCATGCTTAAGCCCTTATTAAGCATGACGCTTGCGTGGTGCGACGACCTGAAAGAAACGCTGCGGGGCGCAGCAGCTATTTATTGCCTTGTTTTGTACTCAGAACAAAAAATGCGGCATCTTTTCGCATAAAACAGACAAGCAATGACAGAGGATAACCTTGGCGAATGCCAGCGCAATTGAAAGTGACTTTTCCTAAATTTACGCGCGAAAACGGTCAAACTTCCGACGTACTGGTATGTTTCGAATTTTGCCGTTAAATTTAATATAGTAGTGCGTAGGAGAGAACAAAAATACTTTGCTGCGCGTTCGGTCGGCAGAGAAGCAAACACGAAAGAAATGTAAAATAAATTATGGGGTTTTACGTGCCAAAACCACGATTTGATTATGAGGCATGTCGTAGTGGGGGACCCTGGAATTATTTGGACCACCAGGGGCTCCTTATCGTGCACCTAAATCTAAGTGCACGGTTGTTTTCGCCCCCATCGAAATGTGGCCGCCGTGGCCGGGATTCAATCCCGCGACCTCGCGCTGAGCAGCCGAACACCACAGACACTAAGCAACCACGGTGACTCACGAAAGAAATACTGTGAGGAATTTTTCGATGCAAGGCACATTAAAAAATGACAAAAAATGCGAATTTCTTAACTTTCTATTGAAACGCAGGAGATGTCACTTTTGTTTGTATGGTGGGTTAGTGCAATCTACTGAATTCACTTTGGTTTCCATTTACAATGTTGTGCAAGCAAGGTATAAATGGTACGGAAGCATAGAAAAGAATATCACCTTTTTACACTCCTTCATTGTCGGAGTGCCGTGCAATCGCAATAGCCGCATTTTCCACCTATAGTTGTCAGTTATTTTCTCATGCCGAAACAAAGGTTTTCACGGAAAGAAAAAGAAAAATGCTCGATTCCGATGTATACAGAGTAATTTTGCTAAATCATACGAAAATTTCGCTGAAATAAAAAATCAAAGCAGTCGGAACCCCCGCACTCCCCGTGACTGTCGTTATCTGCTTTCTCCTGACGCCATTTTTTATGTAACTTCAGTATGGCCTTGAGGAAGGAGAATGGCATTAACCCGTATGCTACAACACTTAATAATATTTGAGAAATATCTGAAAATTACATGACGACGACTATTTGACATTGAGACGACACAACGCCTGTCGTACATTACAGCTACTGGTGACTCCAGAATCCGTTACTTGTGCTGGCAACGTTGTCCAAATAAACAAAGATGGCTACGACATCCAGGATCACGGCGGCTCTTTCGCTTGGTGCTGCGCTCACGAGTTTCTCGTTCGTGGCGTCGAATCGAGGTGTTCCGTTAAAGCCGAAAGGGTCCTTGCTGCCGATTACCTTATTCTGATCGTTCTCAAGGGTAATTTAGCGACGAAACCGCAGAAATCGTTGCGCTGTGCGTGACAACGTGACAACGTCGGGCCTGCCTAGCGAGCCGCATCAGATTTTTTAAAAAGACAAATATCCTTTCAAGCGAGCCGGAGGTTTAGAAAAGGGAGGCGTTTGAAAGCACTTGTTCGCGCCATTGCTCCACTGGTACAGGTACTGTACTGGTACTGTTTTAAATCTTCATAGGCAACTCCGCACTGAGACTTGTGTTGTAGCATATATTACATATTGCATCTTGCAATATATAAGCGGTAACGTCTGTCTTGTTTTCAGAAACGAAATACGGATATTCTGCTGATAGGCTAAAAACTGTAACGTTACCTAGTTAGTGTGTCTTTGGATAAAAACAAATGAGAGTTCCGTTTGTGAGTCGCGGCCGCACCTTTATTTTTATGGTTAGCTGATATGCGTGATAAGGTCGTCTGCGTTCGATGACTGGTGCTTGCACATGATTGCAGTATACGCAGTGTTCGAGATAGAGCTCGGGCTTGTGAACACAGCAGACACCCGCCGCCCGTAGAAATTCTCAACCCCTAGTGAAACGCGAGAAGTGAATAACAACCAGTCCAACAAAGTTGAGTTTCTTCCACCAGGTTTTCAAAATTTAGCGAAGGTTTCCTTTTGTGCAAATTCAGCTCTGTTAGTGTAAATGCATGACTTGGAAACGAACAGAACCAGTTGCAACGGAATTTCGGTGTGTGCGCGTTGTCGGAAAGCAAGCTAGCGGTGCTGTGCGCAGGTCGAACACTCCAAGTCGAACACTCCGGTGCGCAGGTCGAACACTCCAAAGCTGGAATGAGCGCTGTTTGCTGCTGCTTCTAATTTTTTTGTGCACAAGTGGACTGACAACTGAAGGCGTTGAATGAGAAAACAGCATCTTCTTGCACCGCTAAACTACAGCATGCTATGAAAACGATACGTCTCCTCGCGGCAGAATATGTCTCATGATCAACTTCAAACCTTTTGAGGTCGTTATGATTCGTACTACTGTGCCTGCAGACAAAAGCACATTGGCGAGGATATTCTTGCTGCTTATAACATTAGTAACACTAACGCTGGGGCAGGAAGCCAGAAACGAACAAAACCGAACGAACCTTAAACGTAGATCACTGTAATTTATTAAAGCGCCTGCTTTAACAACGCGCACTCCGCGATTTCAAAAGGCAGGAAGATATTGAACGCAATGTTCTGCTCGCCGGGAAGAAAAAAGTACCGAGTGAAGTGTTTCGAATGAACCAGTATCGTATCAGCCATCACTTTTTCCGAATGCGAAGTTTCTTATCCAAGTCGCTCTCCGTGGCGCGTCGTCTGCTTCTTTCGCGAAAAGATGAAATCATACATCGCTGTCTTTCCAGCGCAATTACGGCACCATAGCGCAAAACTCGATGCCATCTAGCTGCGCCGCCGCGAAGCCTGCGCATGGCCTCCGAAATGCATGGACCAGAAACACGAGTCATGGGGCTACCGGGCTCCTCTCTCGTGCTTCTTTCTGGACACGCTATGCCATCTAGTGACGTTGCTGGGAAATCTGCCCATGGCCTCCGAGACAAGAAGCGTGGAGCGCCGGTGCGTCGAATGCTAAGAAATGTTTCCTCGCTTGCCGCGCAACCAGTGGTACATACACAGTGGCCACCCTGTATACGCAATGCCTTATGACCTCGAGCGTACCGGAATCTTGGAAAACGCTAACATAATCCTAATCCATAAGAAAGGGGACGCCAAAGACTCGAAAAATTATAGACCGATCAGCTTACTGTCCGTTGCATACAAACTATTTACTAAGTTAATCGCAAATAGAATCAGGAGCACCTTAGACTTCTGTCAAGCAAAGGACCAGGCAGGATTCCGTAAAGGCTACTCAACAATAGATCATATTCACACTATCAATCAGGTGATAGAGAAATGTGCGGAATATAACCAACCCTTATATATAGCTTTCATTGATTACGAGAAAGCGTTTGATTCTGTCGAAACCTCAGCAGTCATGGATGCATTACGGAATCAGGGTGTAGACGAGCCGTATGTAAAAATACTGAAAGATATCTATAGCGGCTCCACAGCCACCGTAGTCCTCCGTAAAGCAAGCAACGAAATCCCAATAAAGAAAGGCGTCAGGCAGGGAGATACGATATCTCCAATGCTATTCACAGCGTGTTTGCAGGAGGTATTCAGAGACCTGGATTGGGAAGAATTGGGGGTAAAAGTTAATAGAGAATACCTCAGTAACTTGCGATTCGCTGATGATATTGCCTTGCTTAGTAACTCAGGGGACCATTTACAATGCATGCTCACTGACCTGGAGAGGCAAAGCAGAAGAGTGGGCCTAAAAATTAATCTGCAGAAAACTAAAGTAATGCTTAACAGTCTCGGAAGAGAACAGCAATTTACAATAGGCAGCGAGGCACTGGAAGTCGTAAGGGAATACATCTACTTAGGGCAGGTAGTGACGGCGGATCCGGATCATGAGACGGAAATAATCAGAAGAATAAGAATGGGCTGGGGTGCATTTGGCAGGCATTCTGAGATAATGAACAGCAGGTTGCCTTTATCCCTCAGGAGAAAAGTATATAATAGCTGTGTCTTACCAGTACTCACCTACGGGGCAGGAACCTGGAGGCTTACGAAAAGGGTTCTACTCAAATTGAGGACGACGCAACGAGCTATGGAAAGAAGAATGATAGGTGTAACGTTGAGGGATAAGAAAAGAGCAGATTGGGTGAGGGAACAAACGCGAGTTAATGACATCTTAGTTGAAATCAAGAAAAAGAAATGGGCATGGGCAGGACATGTAATGAGGAGGGAAGATAACCGATGGTCATTAAGGGTTACGGACTGGATCCCAAGGGAAGGGAAGCGTAGCAGAGGGCGGCAGAAAGTTAGGTGGGCGGATGAGATTAAGAAGTTTGCAGGCATGGCATGGCCACAATTAGTACATGACCGGGGTTGTTGGAGAAGTATGGGAGAGGCCTTTGCCCTGCAGTGGGCGTAACCAGGCTGATGATGATGATGATGATGATGACACAGTGACCCAAATTGGCGAGAGGTTCATTGAAGAGTGGCACATATTCAGTGCATTCATGACGCGGCTCGCTATTTAAAGCGTTGGCGTGAAAGACGCTCACTGAAAAGCGGCACATAACCAGTGCATTTGTGGCGCAGCCTCGTAAAGCGTCAGGTTTGCCGTCCTTGAGGAATCGGTGCGACGCGGGTTAGGTTCCGCCCAGCATCGTAGGAATTGGAAGAATCTTTTTTGTCTTTGTAGAGCGCCACACGCCTACTGGCTCATACCCATTGACCCAAGCTTACATCGAAGAAGTTCATTGAAAACCATCACAGACCGACTGGCACATACATAGTGCTCCAAGTGGGTGTCAAAGAATTTCATTGAAGAGCGGTACGTGCCCAGTCTCGCATCTAAGTGACCCATGTCGGCGTAAAAGAGGTTCGTTGAAGAGCGGCACACATGTACACATTGCCACATACTCAGTAGCCTAAGTTGGTCCGACGGTTAGTTTCGAACTCTGTTCCCTGAGCCCAGCATACTGATGATGTAACTATTCTACCATATACTATACAGTAACCCTGGTTGGAGGGAAAATGGTCACATACATACATACATACATACATACATACATACATACATACATACATACATACATACATACATACATACATACATACATACATACATACATACATACATACATACATACATACATACATAGCCCACGGAAAGTCCGTGAACTACTCCAAGAATGCTAATGCATTAAAATGCGTGCCTACGAAACCGAGCGTCATCAGGAATTCTTTGTCATGAAGCGCCTGAGAGCAGGATGACTGCACTGCGCATGCCCCCAAACTGTCTCTTTCTCTCTCGTTTATTGAGTAAGAGAGTTTGGGTAATCGCTGTTGGTATGTAATCTTGAATGCTTATTCCCTGTTTCTTTTTGAAACACTTCGTTTCATAATTTGTGAGCGGCTAGTCACTTCTTACTACTAGGCAGGCTCGTGCAGTGCATCGCACTGCGTTGCGCTCGCGCGTTGCGGTGAAAATACTTTTATAACCCTCGCATGCCTCTCATTGTAGCCATATTTTAAACCTAACAAAACAACCTTTCGGGACATATATATATATATATATATATATATATATATATATATATATATATATATATATATATATATATATATATATATATATATATATATATATATATATATAAGAAAATGGATATATATATAAGAAAATGGATATATATATATATATATATATATATATATATATATATATATCCATTTTCTTAATCTACAAAAAAGCATTGATGCATAATCTTCGTTGTCAAGACTTTAATGATATATGAGAACGTGAGTGGCCTAAGAAGAGATTACAGACTGTTGCCTGTGAAATGAATATTGATCGCTTCGCTGTAAGAGCCCGTCCTCATGCATGACCAATGACGGTGTTTCAAAACCTGAAGAAATTAAATACGAAATGTCAAAATTTTCCATGATATAGTACACACAGTTTCCCGTTTTCTGTTCTCTTAATTTAATGTAGTCCGTGAAGCGGTGCACGCTGACTAGCGCTCGTTCAACGACGGAGCGCGTGGCCATGGATCGTTTATAGATAAAAATCCGGATTACTTCAAATCACAAGGGGCGCTTCCGTCACGCGTGTTGTGGGAAACCTGTTGCTGCCAGTCGCACGTTCAGGCACGCTGAAAAGCAGCAAAAGGCCGGCGAGGAGAAGCTCTGCTCTAGAAACCAAACAGTCTCATACAAAGTAAGCGAGGCTCTTCTACTATTTCCCCAAGGCTTCCGCATCCCCTACACGGCTTAAACAACGCGTTCACCCTTAGCGTGAACCAGTGAGGATCTTCGACACCTTGCAAGCAGAACACTGCCCGCATATGTAACGTTTTGCTGCTGTCACAGAGGCAGATAGATTTTTACATTTAATTCGAACGGTGAAAAGTGATTAAGAATGGAGAACCTAATTCCTTCCAAATGATATACCAAGCGCTTCATTCAAAGAGGGAAAATTTTGGGTAAATAATTTTCACAAACTGAGAGAAGAGAAAAGGAAAGAAAAGGAAACCAAGGAAGTAAACCAGACGCATGTCGGGTTTACTACTGTGACCCGGGGAAGGGCATAATGGAAAGGAAGAAAAAAGAGACCACATTTGCACTGAACTAAGGTTGTTCCATCTTTCACGTAATATGAGACTCATCTCTCCTTTCCACTTCTTTTCGCTCGCTTTCATGTCAAGGGCTATTATAGCCAAGGGTTTTAAATCAAGGCTCACTCAGTGGATGGTGAGAGATACCACACTTGATTTTTTTTTGTTGCTGTCGTTGAGCGTTACGACCCGCGTATTGGGGGCGAGCTCCACCACTGGAAAAGCTGGCGCCACCATCGGTGCGACGTGGCATGAGGGTTCACGTGGACACAGCGGCCGCGTCGGCTGCTTCGGAAGCGCCGAAGCGAGCTGAAAACGAAAGTTTAAAGTCCCACCTGCGCCGCGGTTCTGATTAAGCGGTGAGGCTTTACCGCCTTGGGTGTCTGCTTGACAACATTTGAAAGTACTATAATAGGTAATGGCTGCCTTTGGAGGCGTGGAGCATGGTAGGCTACTGCTAGGTGCCGCAGTGCCGGACGTACGCAACGGAGCCCGGTGTCAGCCTTATTCACACGTAGCCGCAGGGCAAGGAGCTGCGTGAAGCTTGGCTGGCGAAACTTAGAACCGGCTGACAGCCATCGACTACAACTCGAGTAAGCAGCAAGCACCGACGCGAGGAAGATTTCTGCTACGGCGCCGGGACTGCGCGATGTTCGGTGAGTAGCAGAAAACGCGCACCGAGGCCCTCGCCCGCGCCCGCAGCCCCGCTAATGTCATGACGCTTTATTAGGCCTATGAACTTGTTGATGCTAGATTCTGGTAAGTTCACTGGAATGGAAAGGGAGCGGTAAGAAGCGCATTAAAAGAAGGCATGGCATATGGTCATGTATGTGTTGTGAATTAATGCACTGGATTGCGAAAAAGAAGCTGAGGGAAATCGTACGGTGAGAAGGCAGATAAACATACAGTGCGACGCAACTTGAGAAATAATATTGAAATGTCCAAGAATTTAGAAGAGAAAGAAAGATTGAATCGTCGCGACGGCACATCACAGTCGCCGTAGGCGTCGAAGTCTCTATAACGAAATTATTTTTCAGCAGTTCTGATAGCGTCCACGAAAGAATGGTTGCTAGTGTGCTGTCAAATGCTCATATGCTGCGGCCTTAAGCTCGCGGCATGGTGCGAAAACGCGCTCATAGCGAAAGCAAAACATTGTGCACGGACATGCATGCAGACGCGCCGTCGGTCGCTGTGAACCCGTGTGATTGCTGCATTGAGGCTTCACTCTGTTATGCCCCATTTGCTTATACAGACAGCCCACTATAAGAACATATTTCACATAGCTTACTCTCAGCGTTGGCCTCCCTTTCACGCAAGAAGCCGGTTCGGGAGACTCCATCGCGGCGCTCGTGCGTATAGTGGCGTTCGCTGTAAGTATTCGGTAAAGACATAGTGTCTGTAAACGATTCTGTGCTTTCAGTTCGCCAAAGATTATTATATCGACAGTCCAAAACTTCCTTCGTTTTAAGAGCACCTACATAAATGTGCAGGAGGGCTGCCGCATGGTGTTTTTATTGAGCGCCGTAAGCGAAACCCATGAAGACCGCGCCGCGTGATACCTCGTACTATACAAGGGAGGCGCTTCCGACAGATGGCGACTCCGTTGCTCCTCGCCCCCAATATTTACTCCCTTTCACAATAATGAGAAACTGTAGTGAAAAATACGAGGCGTGCCATGGAGTCCGGGACTATACTCGAAGCTGTGCTTATCACTGAACAGACGACGCTCTGATTTAGAAGGCCCTGGAGCGTAGGAACAACGTGCACTTACGTGATGTCCCTATTGACTAGCTGAAGCTACTGGTGGCCTTCGCTGCAGTACCATTTTGCTGTAAAATGTAGAAGTTGTGAAATTTCGTTGTGAAACGGAAAACTTCTAGCAACGATAAGGTGGGCAGTGGGCAGTGACAACGATGACGTAATATGTAGGCTTCCTTGGTTGTATTTTGATCGGTGACAGAAAGCACTATGGAAGATTGCCGATTTATATCGTGGAGGGAGTACTGTGTATACACATTGCCAGACCACATGGGTGGTGAAGCAACCTTGGACGCCAACGAAGCTCTCAAGAAATATCATTGCCGGAAATCTTTGTCTTATTCAGAAGAACCCAATGAACAACGCTCTGTGTTGTTCAGAAATTTGTAGGACCAACACTAAGGCTAAGTAATACACTCATGCACAATGCGCCAATAACAACCATGTGAGTTTATTATAACTTGCCTTGGCAATTGATATAAGCCAAAAAAACAACAAAGAAAGGAAATATCTGGGTTGGGAGCACGACGCAGAACCATCATGAGGGATGAAATGTATTTTTTTCCTGCAGTAACAAGGATGGCGTGTATGTGCCCTTTTTCGTGTACAAGAATGGCTTCATATATTTTCCGGGCGCTCAGATCTGGGTATTTTTGCGCCATTAGGTACCTATCAAAACCTGGCCGACCCTTGCTACAGTGAACGGGGAGATTGCTGCCTAGAACACTGCTGCCTGGTTACATAAACTAATGTCCCATAGAAACAGTCTTTCGCTTCGAAATTGGTTGCAAATAGAATCATACAAAACTTGAAGGCAGTCCGTGTAGAACTGTGCTTGTCGGCATGCTTCAGAGCGAAAAATACGGCGCATCCTCTTGAAATGGCCTTAGAAGAGCGCCATATAAAGCACGTAGTAAATATCCGGTGGAGTGAAATAATTCTTGATCACAAACGTTTGGAGCCGAGTACTACAGGTTGTGAGTGCCACAAGGTCGACGTTTACGCTGTACGACTGCTCATACAAGGAGGAGGAAGAAAAGCGGAGAGAAGGCAGGGATGTTACCCAGAAATGCGTCTGGTTGGCTACCCTAGTCTGGGGGTCAGGAAAGAGGGAATAGAAAGATGAGATAAGGCGCAGCATAGAGACCGATCAAGAAGAAATGAGCATCAAGAAGGTAGAAACTCGTGCTGGTTGGTGTAGCATAGTTCAGAAATTTGTTGGACCAGCGCGTAGACAGAACGCGAGGAATAGGGAACACTGGGCAGAATTACCGCGACAGATGCAACATCTCCTTCTGACGCAGTACCAGGAAGAGCGTGCTGTCGCACATGTCTCCTTTTGTGCGCATAGGAAAGGCTTCGTATATTTCCCAGGCTCTCTGCTCTCACTATTTTCGTGCAGTCTATCAAAACATAGCTGACACATGCACTTGCTACAGTGGATGTAGAACGCTTCAATGCTATGGAATGTTCGATCAGACTCGTTTATACAACCACCTATAGGGGCTACTGTCAGAAACTCAAGACGCTGAAATGAAACACACAAAAGCGGAAGACCTCTGGCATTTTCGATGAGAGGTACAAAGCAGGTGTCACACAACTTAAAAAAAAAAAGATCGCTTATAAGGCAAGAGTCACGCTTCTTTTTTATGCTCCTAACAATTTGCATAGCCTCTGCAAAAAGAAAGGGTGAATCAAGAAATAAAGAGTAACCAAAAAAATGCAAGAGAAATCATGCAAGTAAGTATGTTGAATGCAATAGCTAAGTTGTGTACATGATTCCGCTGTCTTGCGGCCGTGGTGTTACGTAGGCGGCCGGACAGGTCGTTGTATAAACGACCGTCTGAGGGAACCCTCCACTTCACTGAAGGATTCACTATAGGGAAGAATCTCGCCGTGCAACTGCCAGCCAGGTTTGGATAGGTGCCAGATTGCGCTAACATACTGAGCGCAGGGTGCGTCACAGCAGAGAGTACGATCAGTAATTCTACGAAGCGCCAGGAACACGCCGCGCGGTAGCCCAGTGGTTGCGGAGTTGCGCTGCTTAGCTCGAGGTAGCGGGTTTGATTCCAGGCGTGGCGACCACATTTGCATGGAGGTGAAATGCCAAAAAGAAAACGCTCGTGTACTTCGATTGAAAATTACCTAATTATATTCTGGAGTTTACGTGGCAAAACCACGACCTGATTAGGAGGCACGCCGTATAGAGAGAGAGAGAGAGGGGGGACTCCGGAATAACTTTGACCGCCTTGAGTTGTTTCGCTTGTATCTAAGTCTAAGTACACGAGTGTTTTCCACATTTCCCCATCATCGAAATGCGGCCGCCGTGGTCGGGATTGAACGCGCTATACCTCGACCTCAGCAGGTTGTCCTACGGCACGCGCTAAAGAATCCTAGGTGGTGAAAATTAATTCCGAGTTCCGCACTGTAGGGCGTGTCCCATAATCAGATCGTGATTTTGGCATGGAAAGCCCCATAATTCAATTTTTAGCGCCAGGAATCTACATGACGCCGGGTACACGTACCTATCTATACTGTACGGAGTATGCACAGTGATGATCGGCGATTGATCCGAGTGAACGTTGTTTGAGTAAACATGTAGTACGGGCAGCATGGGGCTCACGTACGATGGAAGATGAATCTGCTATGGAATCTGCTATGTGGGGCTTTTTCCTTCACTGAAAGTTACTTGAGCAGTGGTGCAAAAGAAGCCACAGTCGAGAAGAACACGCATCACACACAAAATGCTTTGCATGTCTGGCGTGTATTTTTTGCGAATGCCTTCTTTTGGAGCAAAAGTAATGGTCAGCAGACCACAGCAGCTAGCCCAAGAACAAGTGCTTTTGAGAGAGAGAGAAAGAGAGAGAGAGAGATTGAAGGAAACGCAGGAAGCTTAACCATACACGCGTCCGGTTTGCTACCCTGCAAGTCCCTTTGAACTATACATTTCCCCATTAAGTAGCCTATTTCACACGCGTAAAAGAAGGAATAAATTCTTCATTTCGCAGAACATGTGAAATATGATATCAAAACGCGTGTACACACAAATAGGGAGATTTTGGTTGGTGAGCATACCGCTATGGTGCCCTTCGTTTCTGGTTCCTTTCACATTTTGCATTTAAAGAGCGAAAGTATGATTCAATATATACGAGCATTACTAGCTTGATGTCTTTGTTTTTGTGTTAAAATTTTAGTGTTCGATCCCGCCCCGTTTTTCTCTACACTACAATACGCTGCTGTACATGTGCCTGTTAAAATTGTCTGTGCCTGACTAGCCCACGTTACAAAAAAAAGTAACCAATTACAATTAAATTTACGTCACTCAGAAGTGTAGTTGATTACAGCGTCCAATTACTATCCCGCTAAACTAAAGTAATTGAGAAATTAGAAAAACGTAATGGATTACTACGTATACGTTACTTTTCTCGGAACATTTATTAACATTGTGCAAATGCAGTAAATAGAACGAGCTGGCCTGGCTCTTTCAGTGCCTCTTCTGGAGTACTTCCCACGATGTTCATCTCCGCTAATAATTGTTTTTCAAAATTTTCACCGGTCATGTTTCCCCGCTTTCTTGTGATGATATCAGCAGTGACTCTAAAAACTCACTGTATGCGCGCACTGGAGAAAGGGGCGGTGTTGTACGAACAGCTCTTGCATAAACTTGACGTTTCTGAATGCCACTATGCTCGCGTCTGAGACTTCTCCTCTAAAATGTGCAGTGCTCCATCATTTCTGGGGCTCGGAGTAGGCGCTCCTGGTAGGGTCAATGAAAGCCCGAAACAGTCGTCCGCACGTGATTTGCTGGCGTTAATGCCCGAGGTGGCCATCTCTGCCGAGCCACAGCGACGCCGCTTCTTTTCGTCGGCCAACATCCGGTGGGCATTGGGGAAACAAATTCTGCGCGCCCAGCAGGGCTTAAAGGACATCCGAATCTGCGAGGCTGCTGCGTGCGCGACCGCAGTGATTCTGCCGCAGTTCCCGGCAAATTTATGTCCTCAAAGCTGTGTCGTCTGTTGGAGCTTGTCTCGTAAACAACGTAACGCATGCAATTTCTTACTGGAGAAAGTAATTGAATTACACTTAACCTCCCCGAGTAAAACAAGTAATTGATCAATTACACAACTAACAAGAACTGGACTTGATTACAATACATTAATTACATGTAATTCGTTACGTGCAAGTTCGCGCTGTGCGAAAAAACGCGGTCACTTTTTGTAGCACTGTAGTTACCCCTTTCATTTCTCCCCTTCCTCTCCAGCGTTCGCGCGTCCCTACTGGCATGTCACATATAATAAGAGCTTTGTGTTCCAGCATCCACTATGCACTAAGTTTCAATGCATTATATCTGCCATGAGGCACAAAAACCGACGTTGTCCGCAACCAGTGGTGCCAAAAATCAATGTGACGTGATCAGCGTTTTGTATGACGTTAGTAGTAATAAAGAAGATGGTAAATGGTATAACAGCCTTAATTAGTAGTAATAATAGGTAACCACGCGTAATGATTTACCACGCGCAATAATTTTTTATATTCGAAACCATTACATTGGTTGGTAATGTTATGTAAACCATCCAATGGTAAAAATTAAAAACCAAATCACACTAATTGCCATACGATATTGCGAGCGAAACGGAGTTCAAGAAGTGTAATATAACAATCAGCGATCTCCTTCTAAATCATAAGGCAGGACAAAATCCATGTACAATGCGATGTACCATAGACCACGCCATATAAACCACCCAACCGGTGGCGCACGCAGACGTCAGCGATTTTCCTCTATAGCATTCCCTAGCACAGAGCTCTATGATGAATATTTTCTGAATTCAATGCGACACGTAATGATACATTACGACGTGTTGTTGGAGCGGCCAGCAGTGACAAAGACCCGCTAAATATATTTCATTCCGTCTATATACGTTCTATGTAGACGCAATAGAAACGCTCGTCATTACTTATCGTTTGCTATTCCGTAAGTAAGTTATAGAGCTGACGCTTCGCACTTGGGTCTCTTAGTTGGCATACTGCGCAATCACACCGGCCAAGTGATAAGCGCGTTGCGGCGGATCACTCAGTGCAGCCACCGACGCGGAGACCTTGTCGGCAGCTGGGCGGATGTCTGAACTGGGCCGGAAGCCCGCAGTACGCGCCTCTTGTGCGCGCTGTTTTTTGCCAAGTGATCGGGCGCAAAAAGGAGCCGCTCCCCCGTACCTACTTCATCGCAGTCGCGTTGCGTTACCACGCTCAAAAATACATGGAAGTCTCCGCGATGCATACGTGACGGGTCCCAGATACACAATTCCGGGGGTTGCCGCGGCCGGCCGTCACGCTGGCAGGAAGCCGCTCGCAAGGTCAAGGCGCTCGCTTCTCCGCATCAGGGATCACGCAACGAACGTCTCTCGCACGGGCTGCTTTGCGCATATATATGCACCCGACATGCCGCCCACCGCTTCCTTGAACAGTGAGCCACGGCAGACGCAGCTTGCCACGTTGTCCCGTCCCTTCATCCGCTTTCATCGCGACCGAGAAGACCAACCACGCCGAAAATGAGCAGATCCGCCGGTAGCCCGCTCAACAATGGTGAGTGCTACTGGACACCACGTGCATTGTGTTGAGGCATTCAAAGGAACTTCATAACATAGCCAAAACCGGAACCTAAGGTCAGATATGCCAGCGTTTTGCGGTGTAACAGAAATGGAAAATCGAGACGATGCTGAAACGGACCACAGGAAAACACCCGCAGCAGTCTTATGGGAATCACTATTGTGTAAACTATGCATATGCTCATTTTCTGCTCGTCTTCTTTCAAGGGACTGCTGGTCAAAATATCCTTCAACAAGTTACCACTACTTACGCGATAACCTTGGCTGTTAGTCTTCGCAACAATCGCGAACTATGTTGACAAAGCGAGATGCATCTAATGAGACAGATGTTCATTATGTGTCCCCCAACGTTGTCGTACGAGGCCGAATGTTTCCACAGGCACCGTCAACGACTCGCGTGCGCGAATTGCAAAGAGCAGTGCTGAAGAATAGTGTTTTTTTTTTTGGGGGGGGGGGGTAAGGGCGCCATACGGGCGGCCGTTGCGGCACACAATCGATGCTAGTGCTATCATTCTTATACTGTGCGCAGAAAAAGCCGCATACCACAAGAAATATCGTTTCTAATTCTCCCTTCGGGCTTGCTGTTATTGCCGTTATACGATGCGTCATACATTACTTAAGCGCCTTGTCAAAGCACCTTTTGAGGCACCTTTGGCCAAGTTTAAACCATGGTTGCCTACAGCAAACGAAGGAAGCCCGGCTACCTCTGACGTAAACGAGTGCTCGTCACCCGACTCCATCTACACGTAAAGACTCTACGGGACGCACCGGTGACGAATGTTTCCACATGCCTTCTACTCGAACGTCTTCAAGGACGTGCCCTCTTTTTCGGCCGATTACGCAAATGAGTACGTCGAGATTATTGCTTTTTCGACAAAGGTTTCATTTGGTCGCTCTCGGCATGCGCGGCACTGTAAGGTGCTTGAATTGAGTGGAATTTGGATGCGTTTTTGTCGCCTTATTTAGAGTGTCCCAATGGATGCTATGACATTTTTGCTCATGTCACCAATGCGCGGACTCGCGCATTCTCGCAACTAACAAAAGCGGGTCACGCATAAAATACAAATAACTTAACCTTATTGCCATGTCGCTTTTTCTTTTTTCTTTTTGCTGCTGTTACGAAAGTAAGCGAGATGCACGCAAGGAACAGTCGTACTTCCGTCCCCTCAGGTGGGCGTGACTTAAAGGGACACTAGAGGTTAATATTAAGTCAACGTGGACTGTTGAAATACAATCCCAGAAGCCTCGAAACGCTTGTTTCGTGCGAAGAAGAGATTTATTTTAAGAGAAAATGCGTTCTGAAGCGTCCGCGTACCTCTAGCGCAGTTCAAATCACCCGCCCTCCGATCGAGGAGTATTGACGTCATGGTCTCATAGTGACGTTGCGCCGTCGGTGAGTAAAACGACTCCCGCAGACGGCGCTACGGCTTTTCTGCACAAAACGCAAACGCGCGGCCAGAAACAGAGCCAAGACAGAGCCGACAGTAGCGCGAAAGCAGAACTGTGGTGGCTAGCGGAAGGGAAAGCGCATGACGATAAGCTGGTTCTTTATTTTATGACGCCAACTTCGACGCTCGTTGCAATGGATGACCCTGACAACGACACATTAGCTCGCGACGCTGGGCTCGAGTTCAGCCATTTAAGCACCGATGAACGTGACCTGCTGTTGAGGGCTCGCGCTACCGGCGTCGTTGCGTACTACTACGACGACGGCCTGCTTTGAAAGGCACTTCACGCGACTTCAGTAAGTCGGCGTTGAACTCGTAATCCTTTGGAGGAAAGTGCAGCGAGCACACTACGTGATTTCTCGGCTCTTTGTCAGCACGCTGTGGCAGAGGTACGGCACTTAACCACTTCGAACGGAGAGGTTCAGTCGTTGGCACACAGTGATAAGTAACATTGGATTCGCCGCTGCAACTGCCCTTGGCCAAGTTCCGCGGACCGTTCGCGCATCCCAGGACATCACATGGACGTGGCATTCTCGCTGCTTGTTCCAAATGCAAGTTTCGCGAGCCAGCAGGACCACCGCAGCACGACGCGATAAAGAACCAACTGAAACGCCAAAGCGCGCGCGGCGCAAAGTCGAGCGCGCAGAGTCGAGCGAAAACGAAACCTTTCGATCACCCATACTATTCAAGGGTAACGTCAAAATGTTATTTTTTCTTAGAATCAAATAGAAGTAGACAAGTAGCATTTTCTTCCCTCTTATAATCTAATGAAATTATATTTTTAATACGAGTAGTTGAGTACTAGTGACATAAATTATGATGAGGAGTGCTTTCGTCATCGGGCTATATACAGGAATGTCGCTGGGGGGTCTCAAATCGTGTCATGCATTTACCTCAATTTCTCGGTTACTAAAGCTCTGTTTGCGATTATATTGACGCCTTAGACGTTCCAGAGCATTGCTTTATCACTTTAACTTGACTTTCTGGTAACCTTTAGTGTCCTTTTAATTGAAAGAAAAAGAACAGAAGGAAAGAAAGAAAAGCAATAGGTAAGCGAAAAAAAAAGCTGCATGGGGGCGTAAACAAGATATGGGTAAAGGGTAAATAAAACATTCCTGCCAATTAATAGTGGATGTTTTAGCAATCTTAGCAGATAAGAGACTAATTGCTATGACAAAACATCAAATGAAACTTCCCTTCCCTGAGATGCAACAATTTGAGCGATCGATTTTTGTACATACTCATACATTTCTCAAAACACGTTACAATGTCTAACAGTGGGTCTCAGATGGAGTCGCAAAAGAAATAAAGAAAAAGAAGAAGGAAAACGGAAAGAAAGGAAGGAGCTAAAGACAGTTGATGCCTCTTAGAAAAAAGAAAGCTATAAGTGGCCCGCGAAAGAAAAGATGGACAGCATGCAGGTGTCGATACATATCCCTCTCATGGGGAGTGAAAACACTACAAAGAGGTGAGTACGTATCGTTCGCCGTTTCTCGCCCTTCACGCAGACACCTTGATCTAGATACGTGGCACAAAATATGCGCCTAGCGCGAGGCTATGCATCTCTTACCCTAGGGGATTTGCTCACACACTACTACAATACTGGCGCGCTGTTAGCATTCCGCTACCCCTCTCTACAGAAAAAAAAGAAAGAAAAGAAAGAAAAACGCGCTCATGATGAAGTGACCTGCCAGAGGATACATAAAAAAAACGGACTTAAGAAGTATAGCTCAGCTTTCTGATGTCAACATAAGCGAGTTGATATGGACTAAGAACCAGTGAAAACCGCAACAAATTCTACGAAACTATTGCCCCTTTCTTCCCAGTCCACGCACGAATTCGATGGGCACGAAGTCTATTCAGGACGACGCCTACTCCAAGCGCGACCAGGGTGGCTAAACCGCGCACGACCGGCGTCAGGTCGGCCAACTCGAATCACAGAATGCGGTTTGTGGTTGCGTATACGCGTCCTGTTTTCGTCACCAAACTTTCTTTTCATTTCGATACTGCTCTACGAGCACGCGTTGGTCATTTCAACGCCCATTTTTGCTCGACGGTGATCGAACTCGCAGCGAACACGCACATTTCCTTACATATAGCGTGTCATGATGTGTCTACTCAAGCCGCCCTACGTCCTCACGAGACACGATGACCGCTCGAAGGCATAATCGCTTTTCGAGTTGTTTTTTATTATGTACTGATATGGTGCTAATATATAATTTTTTTGTTGCTTAAATACAAAGGTTAGCTACTGAAATTAACACATTTCACGTACGTGGCGAAGTAACCCTATACACACGTTTGCCACGTTGAAAATTAATTTTTTTTTGTATGGCATGAACAGAGAGATGAAGATGTAAAATTCCGCCGTAGCTTGCTGTACTGAGGCCGCATCCTAAATTCTCGTGTCTGCTCGGGGTATTCTAAAAGTACTTCGCATTAGCTTTTCGTCGCATGTGACGACTCCATGGTCTAGAAAAACTTGTGTAACTTATCTTGAATTTTAATGGCAAGAATACGCTTAAATAATCTTCATGTGGTTACATATGCATCCTACATACCTGGATGAATATTTTACGCAATCGTTTCCGAGTTAATATTGAATTGAAGTGAAGGGAACTTGAAATATAATGTAAAACAGGAGGACATAGGCTAACGGTATTGTTATGGGATCTTATCGTGCGTGTAGCTCTCTCTCAAGCCCTAAGAGGAAGCTCTAGCTCAGCGCAAACTTCGAGTTTCTTATATTTAAAGACATGTGAACTGCAGAAATGCTCTTATTAAGTAATCGGTGGATGAAATAGGCTGCTGCTGCTGATGATGATGGGGAAGCAACTTCAATTAACATAGACAAAAAAAAAACACAGGTCAGGTTCTTTTGGTTGATGGTCGCACAATATTGATACGGATGCTGAAATATTTTACAAAGTTTTTCAAAGCACCAAGCAAACAAACAAACGAGAAAAATGAAACGAAACGTTTACAACTTCATTGCTCTGGAAAAAGAAGGATATCAATATTGTGCTTGATATTTGTACTTGCGCGTGCATCAAACTATACCTGACATGAAAGCTTAAACGGGAAATTTTGACACATCTCGCGTTGCTCTAAACTAAATAGCTATTGTTTCAATGTAGCTTTGAGAGTCTCCCATGAACTATACGTATGTTCAAATGCATGCGAACTGTAAAATGGTGGTTTAATACCCTCGAAATTCTATTATAAAAGCAGGGTAAATAACTCCGGAGTTCGAAGTTTCAAAGGCGTCGTTAAATATTCTTTTATTTCAATGGATTTTACTTGTTAGACGCAACTCATTTTTGATGGCATGAATAAAAAGTATTCTATTTAAGCGTAAGCACAATATTAAATTCTAACTCGGTGGGGGCTTAACGAGAGCCTTTCTGTACTTCACACGCATCTTAAAGAAATTGGAGTTGAGACCGAGCTGATGCATCTGTGTTGCCGAGGTGTGAGAGCCAGCTATTAGTAGACTCCGTCATACTTTACTTAATTATTTTAATCAGTGCTAACGGCTCAGTTTCCCATACTCTCACAGATTTGCTGCACAGGCTTAGCGTACAGGAACGCCGCGAAGCGAACGGGAAGCAGTACGGCTCAGTGTACGAGTCCATTGTAGAATTTCTAGCTACCTAGATGCTCAGTTTTCTTTTTCATGCTCGCGGAAGACGGCGTAACCAACCAGCTCTCAATTGCCATGGAATATTTAATGGTATAGTAGCAAGCGCTGCCCATCGGAACCTTACAGATTTCAGACTTGTCCAGTGCCTATCTAAAGTAGCCGAAATATCTATAACAATAAAGATGCATGTTGGGCATCGGGAGTCACAAAAAAGACGCAGTTTCGCTTGAAAGCGCAAGCATCGATTGCGATAGCATATTAGTAGACAGAAGTATGGATAGTAGTTTTATCGACCGTATAAGCTTTGAAACATTCGCTTACTAACTGAATTAACAACCATGGTGTCAGCTCGCACAAGCGAGCATGAACACATCAGACTCCATGAGCGCGGACACACGCTGTCAAAACGCTACCCAAGCGCGGCAGCAGCAGCAAGCGAAGTGACATTCGTCCTGTCTATTACTTCAACGTAAGAGCAACAAGAACACAGCGCGTACAAAGGTATGAGCCGTCTCCAGATCCCTTTCGAGATACGGCTCTCGCGACCCTGCGGAGTACGCACTTGTTGGCGCAGTCGAAGCCGCCCCTCCCACCTTCCTCCCGCGCTGCCTCCCCGTTTTCCTTCCTGTCGCACACGAGATTGAGCCGCGATCGTCAGTTCCCCTATACGCCGGGTCACGAAATACGCTGTTGCTGCTGGAGCACAACGCCAACCACCTCCCTCCCATCCCCCACGGCCTTTCGCGCGACCGAAGACGATGCGTTTGCTCTCCGCTTTCTTCCTTCGCGTGCGCCAGATTGAGTAGCGATCGTCGGCTTCCCTCGCGTCCTTAACTCGCACACACAATAGAGCATACGACGCGCGGCGACGCTGTTATTGCCATTGGACTTTATGCGAAACATCACGGCGACGCCGACGGCGCACATGCGCCTGGAATGTCCATATATTTGCTATCGCAATAAAACTCGTTTGCGAAACAAGGCTCAAGAAGGTGGTTCCGTTGGCCGCGTCTACGTGACCAAGGTATGGGGGGGGCAGTAAAAATGAATGTACAGTAGTTGCTCTCGCTTGTAAGTGAATGGCCTCATGTCAAGTACCTATTTTCTGGTTGCTATAATTGCCAAAACCTTTCAAGAACCCTTGACGAGAACTCTGATGAAGCGGCTCGTGAAAACTTCGCAGTTGCTAACGTTTCTCGTAGGAAAGTCCTCGGCGCGTTGCAGTTCTACAAGACTCTCTTTTGGTTTCTTACGGTGTCTTTTACCTTTGATCTCCAATCCGGACAGGACAGACTTCTATGCTATCTATAGTATTCACTACCATGTTCTTAGAGTTTGTCTCAGAATGCCGAAGGATGCGTCAAGTCCGGCAGCCAAGACTATAACCATTACTCAGGACCAACCTGTGACAATGCTCAATGGTGTCTAAGGTATATGTATGTGCACCTCGGACATCCGCATTCATTTCCACCGCTTCGCCGGTCTTCCTCCAGGCCGACCCTGCTTAGTGTTTAATGGAACGATTTGTGCGCATTGCGCGTCTCATTCTTCATGCTTTAAGTCACATAAATGACGCACGTATCCTTCGTGTGGCCTGCCTGCGTTTCAAAAGCACCTCATCATTTAGATAACGCAGAGGAATACTGACCTATCGTCAACGGAGGGTACGATGTGAGACATGCTGACCGCAAACAAACGTATGTTATTCCCCTTTTCACATGTTGTCTTGAAGTGGGTAGAATCGTACGTCTACAGTTTTCTTTTCTTTCGTGCGCGGGAGAAATATTTACGACAGACATGGCCAGTCAAAAGCCGAGGTTTGTGGTCTAAACACTGGGGAACAACATTGTAAGACAGCTCAAATGTAAATGAAACCTTAATTGCCTTTAGACCATGTGGACAAAGCTTAACCACTTAACTTTTACCTTGTTTACGGACAAGGCTTAACGTTTGCAATCAGTGGCTGTCAAGGTGTTCTGGGAGGCACGCCCGAACTGGACTCATTTCCTCGCAATGCAGGCAATGAATTGCCTATGCCTTTATGCTAAATGCACCAGTTTTTGTGCATTACACGTGCTTCTGAGCCGACTGCCATCCTTCCGTGTAATATATGACTGTACATGCATGCTAATGAAAGTAATTTTGTGAGCGGAGGATATAGAAACGAATCCCGGCCCTCTAACTAGCGCATCAGATGACTTGCCTGAAATGTTTAAAGTACTGCAACCTGGGCAGCCAGCTACACCTGAGCAACTAAATTACATCAGAATAATGGCAATCTGAAAACAATAAATAGTTTGACGATATTTATGTCAGATTAGACAAGGCAGAATCCTACTTCCTCTTTCCACATCGTGAACTTGGAATTATAAAACATAGAGACAGTAACCAATGATTGCAGTCTTCAGGTGTCTGAGCTGACTGCCCGCGCTGACGGCAGAGAAAGTAGATTCCGCAGATGTAACTTAGTTTTCTGCGTTCTTAATGATAAACAAAACTAGACGTAGCGAGATTCCAATGAGCTAATTATTGAGCACCGCCAAAAAAAAAAGAAATACTGCTTTCAATTGCAATATTCAAACCCGTGACATCGAAAGAGCGCACGGACTTGGGGCTACCCAGATTGTTGTCGAGCACAACCACTAGCAACTAATGGCACAGGACCTCAAAATAGTTAAGCATATTAAACATGACCCATCTCTTTTTAGAGTAGCATTTGTAGCGTCATACCTAAACGTGACTCCTTAGCTGCGTTGTCTCTTCGTCTTCTGGCAACGTCGTTCTAATAACTCAAACATGGTTGAATTCATCGGTGTTAGATTCTGAGATAATATGAACGCTACCCGGGAGTTTGAATGTCTTCGCAGAGACAGGGATAATGGCCCCTGCGGTGCCGGCGTACTCATCGTCAACTAAAATGCTCCTCTATGAGCGTGCAAACACCTTTAGAAATGATTTGGGTTTGCAGCCATGCCATCACACCACAACTGCTCATTGACGTGTGTTACCGCCTGCCAAACTCCGATAGCTCCTTTATATCTGATTTCCATGATGCATTGCACAGAGTAACACTGAGTTATCCTAACATCCCTACCTTTCTGTTCGGCAACTTGAATTTTCCATTAATTGACTGGTATAACATTGCCTGGCACCCAAAAATAAAAAAAAAAACAAAAAAAACATGGCTACTGAATTCATAAACACGCGCTTCGCTTTCGGTCTGTCACAACTCGTCACTCAACTTGCGTGCACAAAGAGGTGTCTTGCAGCATTCTTAAGTTCTTGCTGACGACACACCCTGGTAACTTTCCTTCTTCTTCTTAAATTAACGTCATTTGTGATCACGCTGTTATCCATGCTGCGGTTCGTTGTGATATGCTGAACAGCAGAAAATAAGAGGAAATTACTAACGCTCTAAGATAAAGCCAATGATGTCACCACGAATCACGACCTAACAGTTTTTTATAATGACTTTACCTCCACGTATACCATCAACCCTATACCGAATCCAATTGTCTCCTTTTAAGTCCAAGGTGCACCCGGCTTGGTGAAACTGCACATTCGTACAATTACTGAGTGAAAAGCCCTGTTCTCCTTGAATCAACATCGCTTTAAAACGTCTAAACAAGAAGAAAAAAAAAGACGGCTGTTTCGTTCAGCCAATTCCTCAAACTTACGGGTAGCCTGGGACAAATACGATGCTACAGTAAAAGAATATACGCCATTAACAGTGCAAACTAAACGTAATTATTTTTCCAGTACTCTCCCTAACATGCTTTAGGATAATAAAAAGCAACCTTGGAAAATTGTAAAACCCAATGATAAAAACTCTCTTTCCCTCCTTAACACTTCCGGATCACCAATTCCTGATTCCAATCTTCCAGTTGCCTAGAATACTGCCTCTTCCCCTATTTTTACTAATGAACCTAACAATGAACTTCCAAATTTTCTGTATTTCGGTTTTCCGCGAATGGTTGGAAATGAATTTAAGCCAGAAAGACTTGTGAATGCTATTGACTCATTAAAAAAATTCTCGAATATGCGGTATAGGCGGTATAAACGCCATTGTTCTGAAGAATACGAGACATATGTGCAGTCATGAAATACCTCATCTGCTCTCAGGTTGCGAACTTATCATCTATGAGTTTTTTTCCTCCCGACAAGCCCGGCTTTCACAAAGCTCACTACGAAAGCCGTGGCCTTTGCGAAATGAAACTAAGTTTATTTCTACATGACGTTCATTGTCACCTCGACCGTAACATTTCAGTCGATTGCTTTTTTTCTAAATTTTGAAAGAAAATTTGGTAAAGTACCTCTATCTCGTTTTCTCCTCAAACTCTCACCTCTAAACCTTCACCCGCATGCGTTAAGCTCGATTTAAGGTTTTCTAACAAACCTAAAGCAGTTCGTATATGCTAACTACACATCTGACCCTTCCCCTGTTCTGCACGGTGCACTCGAGCGCGTCGTTCTCGGGTCTCTATTATACTTAATATGCATCAAGCACATTACGCTCATTGTCACATATAAAATCCATCTTCTAGCAGACGACTGCGTCCTCTACCGCTCAATGAATAACCTGACTAACGTGTCTTCTCCACAGGATGACCTCTCGCGTATTGAGCACTGGTGCTACTTGGCTGATGTCGCTGAATACTAGTAAGAAACTACTAATTCCTTTTCATCGGTGCCCAAGCTATGCCTCACCCTCCTACTTACGTGTCTAAAGAATCCAATATAACTTCTGCTAGTTCGATCAACTACCCAGGCATCCACCTCTCCAATGCCCTTTCTTGCGGGCCAGCCAACTCACACAGGTTCGCTTACATTGAACCGTATTCCAGATTCACGCGATTCACGCATGGATCTGCCTTTCACGACGCAAGAGCTTGACGCGGCGCTCGCCCTATGTAATCGGTCGTCGTCGCCTGGTCCGGATGACATATCTTACCGCATGCTATGTCACCTTGGTGAACGGGCACGAAGTGCACTCCTTCATATCTATAACGAGTCCTGGCAAGAGGGCAAAGTTCCTCAAGATTGGAAGCTCAGCCGCCTGGTACCGCTTCTTAAGTCTGGCAAGTCTCTTTTAGAGATTACTTCATACCGACCAATTGCGCTGGCAAGTTGCGTTGGGAAGGTAATGGAGCGAATGATCCTCGCCAGACTTGAGTGGTATCTAGAACATTACGAAATCTACCCGGACGCCATGGCTGGTTTTCGACGTCACCGATGTTCTATCGACAACGTTATCGATCTGGTAACCTATGTTCAACACCAAAAGACGTGTAAGAGGTTATCTGTCGCAATGTTCTTAGATATAAAGGGAGCCTACGACAACGTTCTTCATGACGCCATACTTGAAGCATTGGAATCGGTGGGCCTAGGCGGTCCATTATATCGTTGGACTCGCAGTTATTTACATAGGCGGTATCTATTTCTTAACACTGAAGCTGGCCCAACCTCGCAATACTATACGCACCATGGAGTTCCACAAGGTGGTGTCTTGAGTCCCACGCTTTTCAACCTTGTACTCATTGGTCTCGTGGAACGACTTCCGAACACAGTTAAAATTTCAATGTATGCCGATGACATCTGCGTGTGGGCATCTGGTGTGACACGGCCGCAAGTACGCGCCAGGCTTCAAAAAGCTGCCACGTCAACATCGGCCTACTTAAATGAACAAGGCCTCAAGATCTCGCCAGAAAAATGTGCATTGGTCGCGTTTAGCCGGAAGCCAATGAGATCGTACGATGTCTCTATCGACGGTCAAAACATTCCTTATGTCAGGACGCACCGATACTTAGGAGTAATCATTGATCGCGACCTCTGCTGGAGTCCTCATGTGGCCTACCTAAAGAAGCGCCTGACGGATATCTCTAATGTGTTTAAGTTTCTTGGAGGAAATGTCTGGGGTACTTCAGTACATGCAATGCTGCAACTGTACAGGACGCTCTTTCTTGGGTATTTGCGATACAGCTTGCCTGTGCTGACCAACACCTGCAGAAGTAATATCCGTACACTCGAAAGCGTCCAGGCCCAGGCGCTTAGAGTGTGTCTTGGATTGCAGCGGTGTTCGTCCACGGCTGAAACCATTGCGATTGCACACGATTTCCCAGCCAAGACCCATATAGTCATGGAAGCACTCAGAGCACACGTAAGACACCTTGCTCGAGCCCCTGCCCATCATCTAGCCACACTGCCAGAGGATCGACCACGTGCTTCCTTTTGCGAAACTGTCCTGCCCTATCGTGCATACCTTCCATCGGGTTATACAGCTCCAGCGAAAGTTCCGCTTCCACCATGGTGCTTGGCTCAAGCAAAGGTTCGCCTTATCGTACCAGGCATACGAACAAAAGCCCAACTCTCGTCTCCAGCACTCAAGCAGCTTTCACTGCTCTTGCTGTACGAGACGTACAACGATCATCATCATCTGTATACTGACACTTCAACCACGGTGAATGGGTCTGCAGGATCGGTGATCTTTCCTGCAAAACCTTCCACCATAAAGATTCGACTCTCTCACCAGACTACATCGACTGCCGCGGAGCTTGCTGCTATTCGTTGTGCACTTCGTGTAATTTCTGAAGAAATACCCAAGAAATGGAGCGTGTTCACTGACTCCAAGGCTGCACTTCATTGTTTGGTTTCTGCCTTACGCCGAGGACCCCACGAACAACTAGCTCTAGAAGTCAGACTGCCGCTTCACCACCTCGTCGAGCAAGGACACGACATCACGTTGCAGTGGATTCCAAGCCACTGTGGCATAATGGGCAATGAACTTGCCGACGCAGCAGCACGATCTGCACATGAGGAGGGCTTGCAAGACTCCATTCCATTCTCAAGAACAGACGCTGCAACGAAAATTCGTGTGCTTGCAAATGAAGCCATCAAAACTATATGGAACACACCAAGCTTAAAGCATACACGTCTACACCGACTGGACCCATCCCTTCGACTTCTACCCCCATCTGGACTCTCTCGACTAGAAACAGCAGTACTTTGCCGACTGTGGCTTGGTGGCGCCTACACAAGATCCTTCGCCTTCCGAGTCGGTATGGACGACAGCGCGGTTTGCAGACACTGCGGCGGCGAGGAGACCATCGAACACGTGCTCTGCCACTGTCCTCAATATAGCGCGCACCGGCTGTCACTAGCGACCACGTTGGCACGCCTTGACGACAGGCCACTTTCAGAACAGTCAGTTTTGGAATGCCGACGTGAACTGTCGTCGCAGCAAAAGTCGGTCAAGGGTTGACTTTTCTACGTGACAGTGGCCTAAGACTATAATGACCCCATTTCATCTCTTTTCATATTTTTTTTCTCACGGTTTTATTTTTGTCACGCTCTTCTTTCCGTCTTTACTTCCCCTTTCCCTTCCCCTAGTGCAGGGTAGCAAACGGGAGGTTTTAAGTCTGGTTAACCTCCCTGCCTTTCTCTCATTTGCATCTCTCTCTCTATTACGTATAACCACATAATAAACTCCGCTAACCAAGCCTTTGGATACATAGGCGATAGACTTTCCATGATACCATCCTCCGTAAACCTACTTGCTTATAAAACTATTGTGCGACATAGTTTGAATATGCATGCGCCACCTTTGATCCCCACCAAACTAATCTCACTAAAGCTCTGGAAGCAGGCCAGAACTCTGCAACTAGAGTTATCCTTTCTGATTATTCCTACTGCTCTATAGCGTTTCCGCTCTAAAATCTCGGTTGCAACTGTCTACTCTCGTTTCTAGCTGTCCCAACGCCCACGTTGAGCCAAACGGCGTTGAGCCAAAGCTTTTTGGCTACTTTTGGGCTACCCAAAAGTTTCGCTTTTGGCTACATTTGGGCTATGTACTGCGAAGGTCAATTTGGCTACCTGTGGTTGGAGCGATCTGGCAACCCTGAGTCACCACCTATTTCTGTAGTGTTTCTTTCGGCGCACTGCACGTGACGGGAATGACCTCCCGAACGAAATAGTACCCATTCGTGATCTCCCGCGCTCCAAAAACTGTTATCGGGCAAGCAGACTCATCTGCATGATCAACATCGGTGCAATCAATACCACCCTTTCTATGGGACCCTTGAGGTATTTACAAATAGATAAGTAAATAAATAAATAAATAAATAAATAAATAAATAAATAAATAAATAAATAAATAAATATCAGCAGCCTGACAATAGTTTCCTGCAGTGTGCGCTTCTTAAATCGTACCCTTATCTCATGCAGGGCAGTTTTGGTAACCAAGTAATTCGCCTATACAGGCGGTTGGGTTCCCGTGCTCGCTGTTGAATGCGGTAGGGAAAAGTCTCCTCCTGAAGGTCGACGGCGTGACCAAAAGGAAAGCGCAAGCCACGCGTACTCTCACAAGGCCTGAGGTTGTATGCCTTAAGTAGATAACGAGAAGAAAGGGGGTTAACCGAGGGGCCCGATTTTTATTAGTCATATCATGAGAAGCCAACAAACACTGATACCAAAGGACAACACGGGGGAAATTACTTGTGCTTTAATAAATGCAATAAAGAAATGTTATATCAATGGAAATTAAAGTGGATGAAAAAACAACTTGCCGCAGGTGGGAACCGAGCCCGCAACCTTCGCATTTCGTGTGCGATGCTCTACCAATTGAGTTACCACGGCTTCGTTTTCCCATCCACTTTCTTGGGTAGTTATGTGTCCTAGTAGAACCCTGGGAGTGTTAGCCAGCGCCATCACTCACAGACCTTGGCGGCGGACGTGGAACGTCCTTTTTGCCACAGGCGTCACGACAACGTGATCTATTTGGGTGAAGGCAACCGGTCAATAAACCCACGTATGCTACCTGAAGGCATCAATGTTGCCGTATTCGAGACCCTCGTTACCCAAGAAGATCACTTTTTTTGAACAAAAGCAAGTTTTCTCATCCACTTCAATTTCCATTAATATATCGTTTCTTTATTTGATTTATTAAAGCACAAGTAATTTCCCCTACGTTGTCCTTGGTATCAGTGTTTGTTGGCTTCTTCTGGTATTACGTAGATAAGGTCACTCGCAAAGTGCAAGACGGTGCAAGCCGGCACGATAGGCCGATCTCTGTGCCGAACAGACTGGCGAACCTGCGTGCTCGCATGTGAAAGGACGGCGTACAGTCCTTGACAGACTGCCAAGAAAAGAAGAACGAAAAAAACCACGTGCCAGATTGTATGTAGAGTGCTCCAGTAATCTACGAGATCCGCTTGAAGTTTGGCGATAGATATATTTGACAAGGGGGGCGCTGCGTCCATATAGGGAACATGCCTTCAACGTCAAAAATAGGGATGTTGTGCATTTAAGTGCGCATGCCTCCTTATATGGATGCAAGTCTCGTTTTTGGGAACGCAGCGTCAAAGCTTCATCCATTTACTTCAAATAAACAATTGGTAGCTCGCGTTTTTTCTGCCCATATGTGTATTCCATTCGTGGGTGCCTGTTTCGCTCAAGAAATTACTTATTTACATGGTTATAACGGCGCGTTTTGAGGACAGGACACGGAAAGAATGCACACAGGAGATACGCAGAATCGGCGTCTGTCCTGGGTGCATTCTTTCTGTCTGCTGTCCTCAAAACATGACGTTATAACCCTGTTCCATTAAGCCAGCAACCAGCTAGCCCACCTATAAGTCTGTTACTTATTTATAGCCCAAAGGACTTGCAGAAGCAAGACAGCCTTGCAAAATTGATACTACACTTTTAGATTCTCGTGCGTGTTCTGTCCTAACATCATCTTAGGGAGCCCATACACACAAACGACATTTCATCATTCTGTGGCGAGTTAAATTACATACCATAAAGGCTTAGTCCATTGTTAAAACATCTGTCAAATAAAAACGAGCCATTCTCGCTTGTTTGTGCACAAGCTTCTACAGAAGCTACTTATTACGCTACAAACTAATGTTATTGCATACGCAGGCAAAATAAAAAAAATATTTTCGCTTTTACGAGGCTTCATTCTGCCCGGATGTGATATATATATTTGCCTTGCCAAGCTCTTTCTTTCTTTCTTTCTTTCTTTCTTTCTTTCTTTCTTTCTTTCTTTCTTTCTTTCTTTCTTTCTTTCTTTCTTTCTTTCTTTCTTTCTTTCTTTCTTTTGTGCAGCCAGGGTTGACACGCACGAAGTGAATTCATTTTAACGGAAAATATTTCGGATACAGTTTAGCATAACTCGTCGGGCTTCAGTAGAGACTTCGAGAACGTGAAAATTTTAACTACGCGGGGTAGAGACATGCGCGCCAATATATCGTCAAAGCACGATTACGTACTTAAGAAAGTCCGTTGTTCGTTGTTATCGCTCCTTTTAATTCGTTCACGTCGCGCCGCTTACTTGCTTTTGAGGCAATGAGGCGTGCAAGTCGCCCGACAGCTTGCCCTGACAGGATGACCTCATCGCAAATTCAGCCCGAGAACAAATAACAAGGCGAAATAACGTGCGCCCGAGAAGGAAACCGACGGTTTTAGAATAGCCTTTGCAACTAAACGTAAACGCATTACGCACGTGAAGAAATAGCGTCGTCCTCTCAGCGCATGCTCCGAATGTTATTGGGCTTCTGTGGTTTACGTGCACTATGCTAACTTACATTATTTGGCGAGTTTAACGTTTGTAATGTTTACGGACGCCAAGAAATAGCGTTGTCGAACATGGCGCCACCCATGGCTCCCGCTTCAGCGTGAATGCTCATGATGGCTACGCTCTCATTCGCGTTTATCGCCAGTTGATCGCCATTTAAATGAGCTTTCGCTTTCCCTAAACTCACCTGAAACGCTATTTATGAGCGAATAGCGCGTCCACTTTATGAGAATTGTGGCAACACACAGACATGATCTCGACAGCGGCTCTATTGCCAGACAAACTTCGAGCCCACGAAGCCACAGGGGAAGGGCCCTCGGTGCTCTGTTTTAATTATACGGTCGATGCTTCCGATGCTGCTCTAGATATAAAACATTTTTTTACCGAAGGATTTCGCCCTATAAGTTTTCAACCTCATGTACGTTTTTGAAAGGAGGTTGAGTAGTGTTGCGGCTGGAATTTTTGTCATCAGTGCGGAATTATAAATTACATGTGAAGACTCAGCACCAAGTGAAACGAAAAATGAAGAACAAAACAAAACAAAAAAGGGTGGAGGGCCGTATATCTGGGAGGTTAAGTAAGATATTGTTGTGTGCTTGGCAGTTTTAAAGATCCCATTGTTTCGGGAGACAGTTTTAATCACATTAAAAACAAGTATTAATGCAGTTTCTTCCACTCGACCCTCCCTCGTTACCTCCCACAAGATCAATATTTTTTTCTCCAGAGGTATGCGCCATCAAACTCGCCCTTAAATATGCACTGTTGTTCTACTTCTTTTTTTAACAAAACGCTCGTTCATGCATTGATGCACAAAAGTAACTGGAACGCCCATGTAATTCGTCGGATGATTTCGGAAATAATATCTCGAAACTGGTCTCACCGGCTACAATTCGTTAATTGCCATGTGTGCCGTAAAGTAATTAATTAATGAAGAAGTTATTTAGTAAATTTTAGTTAACTAGTTGAACGTGTGTTTCGATTTATCATGCGTGTAATGCATGCGTCTTCGAATGATACAGCTCAAGGTCAATAATCATACTATCTACCACTGGCGATTTCCTTTTTTAATTTCCGCAAAACTTATAAATACTGTAACCGTAAAAAACTTATAATACTGTACAAAGCTTATAAAACTTATAAAAACCCTGTATATTTGCGGGCGTGTGTTAATAGTAGAACTACAGCGAAGACAAAGAAAATAAGATACGCAAAACAGGTAATTAAGTACAGCGTACAGAGTGATACGGCGACAGCTAGCCGTTGTTTGAAGTGTCGCAGCTGGTTACGAAAACAGAGCGTGCCTGCCCATGCAGGTGAAGATGCGTGTACGCCGCTTGTGACGAACCTCCTATTGACACGTATACTTCGGGCCGCCTCACTCACTCTCTCTCTCTCACACACACACATACACGCACATATATATAAATGAGAAGAGAGTGGGTCAACCGAGGGGCCCGATTTCCTTAAGCATATCATAAGAAGCCAACAAACAGTGACACCAAGGACAACGTAGGGAAAGAGCTACCGCCGCACCGTTTCCCCATCTACTTTCTTGTGTATTTTTTTTAATTATGGGGTTTTACGTGCCAAAACCACTTTCTGATTATGAGGCACGCCGTAGTGGAGGACTCCGGAAATTTCGACCACCTGGAGTTCTTTAACGTGCACCTAAATTTTTTTTTTTCTAAGTACACAAATCTAAGTACACGGGTGTTTTAGCATTTCGCCCCCATCGAAACGCGGCCGCCGTGGCCGGGATTCGATCCCGCGACCTCGTGTTCAGCAGCCGAACACCATAGTCACTGAGCAACCACGGCGGGTCTTGTGTATTTATGTTTTTACTACTAGAACCCTGGGAGTGTTAGCCAGCGCCACCCCTCACTCCACTTTCATTTTCATTAATTTATCGTTTCTTTAACTCATTCAGTATGCACAACTCATTTCCCCTATGTTGCCCTTGGGGTCAATGTTGGTTGGGTTCTTACGATATATATATATATATATATATATATATATATATATATATATATATATATATATATATATATATATATATATATATATATATATATATATATATATATATATATATATATATATATTGCTGAAAATTGCTGAAGCTTTTCAGCAATTTTTGTCTTTTTGGTGGTGTCACTAAAACTGAGCGTACGACTGAAAATCAAGACGAATGCCGTATGAGCTTAAGCCAGGTGCTAGAGAAGTAAGGGCAGAAGAGAATTCTCCAAGCACAGCTCCTGGGCAGACCCTAGACTCGTCGCTGTTAGGTTACGCTTTTCCAAAGGCATAGCGCTTGGACCAAACATTGCGTAACACTTTCAGGTGTCACCTCTTACACAAAGGATTGAATGCAATTTACACCTGTTCTCCTTTTCACTTACACAATCAGCCCTTTTATTTCTTCTAGTTTGGCGATGGAGAGGCAACCACTGAAGCGGTAGGTGAATCGGGAGTATCGCTGTATCTCTGGTCAAGGAATGGGGCAGAGAAAAGAAGGCTCAGAGCACGGTATACTTTACGAGGCCGTATCGCTGGAGCTGAGGCTACTGAATTTACTACTTCTGCTCTTTATACCTTCTTCTGTTTGATGCGACGTACGACAAAAAGAAGTAAGCGGGAATAAATGTAGATATTAGAGATACCAGCCGTTCTCTTCAGCAGCGCCGGCGAAGCGATGGAGTTTGCGCCCCAGGCCATGACGCGGCCGGGGCAGCGGCTCCGAGTAGAAGGGAATTCCCTATACGCGCCGCAGCAAAAACAGTGCAATATCTCACGTGGGTTACGACCTTAAGACGCGAAAATGTACGGCTTATAATTATTAGACAGAGCGACAAGAACAAAGAAGGGACGAAAATTTATGGCTTGGAGTCGCGCGCACAAACAGGCGTGATACGCAGGGCTTGAGGTCAGTAACCACGCGTGCGTGGACCGACTTGCGTGAGTGCCAGCCGACATGAAAAGAAGCGTCTCATCGCTTACTATCGACCCACAGTGACTGTTTCGCTGTTCGGTAAGGTCACCGAAAAAAAGAAAATGCTCGTTGATCGCTGAACAAGTAACCTGAATAAGGTTAGTATAATTTTCCGAAATAAGCTGGATATTAAATTGGTCTATTCAACTGAATTAGCTCTAATATCAGTGACAAACGACATTAATACTGCCATCCATGTCGGTAATATCGTTGGTAGAATATTCTTGTATATTTCGGGAACGTTTGATTTCATTGTATACATAGCATTCTGTTCGAGAAACTGGAATCTATCGGCGCAACCAGTCCTCCTCTAATCCTTCTTCGTAATTAATATTAGTAAATGCGCTTGGCACTTATTCTTACCTTGAAACAACTGATTGTAGTGTACTTCAAGGCTCAGTATTAATGACGATTTCGTTTTTCATACACATGAATGATCTATCGTAATCTCCGTGTAAGCTCTCTATGCGGATGACACGACTATTCTGACTGCACCTTAACACTTGGATTCCCTGACTGATAAATTTAATGATGATATCATAAGTGTTGAAGACTGGTGCAAGAAGAATAGGCGCATTATCAACGCTAGTAGTAAATGCAATTCTTTAACTTTTCATCTGATAACCGAATCATTCCTGACTCTCTCTCTGTCGGTATATATGTATGAAGTTTACGGTACTGACAGTGTATTGGGGATTGTGCTCGACAAACATATGGTATTCAAAGTTTGGTAAAGGATTTTCTTTATTTTTAATATTCATTTTAATATTTTTGCCGCTCTATTACGCCTTTCTTCATAGTTACATTGCCTATTGCATTTCATCATGGGGTAACACCTACCTCAGTTCAGCGCATTCAGAAACAAGCTTTATGTGTTATAACCTTTAGCATACTTGTGCCTAATGCCTCTTTGTTACTTTTTACGGATGGCGCTTTATCTGTGCGAAAGGTTAACAGATACTTTCTCGACTTCTTTTATTTAAGTTTGCGATAGGAAAGCTTTCGTAGCAGGGGTAACTAGTCGATGAAAGTTCATATTTGACAAAACAGAGCCCGGAATCAGACCGAATGTTTCGAATATCTTCGTTGCATACCGGTCAATTTCCTCATATTCCATCGACCCGCTTCACTCAGAAAGCGCCCTCGAGCATGTCGAATAATTAAAAACAAACAAACAAAAAACAATCCCGGGCTCTTTTCCGGGATTTTCCGCTCTTCGTGCGCACGTCCTGATGCCAACAGGGTCATCCACGTGACCTAACCAGGGTAAACGCTATCGACACGAGGAACATCAGTTCCGATCTATTTTAGCCAGCACGCTTTTGCCATTCAGTTGCATTCCCGCTTTTCCTTGTCGTCGCGCTAGCCTGTCGTGCGCAATCAACTGATTTCACCTCCCACCTATCTCTTGCACTGCGCGTGTGGCGGAGCGTGCAGCTGAACAGCGCAGCGTTATAATAAGCGAACGTTGATGGCGTTTTCAAACGAGACAATAGCGTCAATGTGATGTTCGGTAGTGACGTAGCATTCACCTGTCTTCCAGCGAAGTACGCGGCGAGGAGGAGGAGAGAGAGCGTGCGTGGATGAGGAGAGAGAGGGCGAAAATGATGCCACTCGAGCGCGCCTTCAAGCTCAGAATGGCCTGATGGGACGTTAAATAACTTCTTACCAAAGCTGCCTCGAATCAAGACAATTTCACTGCAAAGTTTGAATTTGTGTCATTATGAAATTTGTTGCCTGCATGTGTAAAGGAAGGTTGCATTGACTAATTAAAAATGTACTTACGTTCATATTTGCTGAGTAGATAATTCACTTTCTTCATTTTTGTATTATGTACAAAATTATGGTGCATATTGCAATCTTGCACTTATTCTGTATGTTGTAGCTCTTTTGCTTAGTATGATTATAGCTTCTTCCGAATAATATGATGCTGTTCAGTGTACAATAATATTTCTTTATTGCATCTATTAACACGAGGTCTCGCGCTCAGTCCTTTCACTATGAGACCTCTTCCTGCAGTTATGTATTCTTTTATGTATATTTCATATTTATGAGAACAAAAATTTAATTTAATTTCATTGCATAGAAAGCACGATAACGGCAGGCATCGGAACTTGAATGGACGGACGATTTGCAAATATCTCCTGTGACCTTTACTATATCTTACAGGTACTTGCTGACGTACATTATCTTTTGCATTTTGAGCATTTCCGTGTCCATCCTATATGCCTGCCGGGCTTTTGAACGCACCTTATAGTTGGCCAAGCGTCCTCTCAGCGTAGTAACGAGGTTTTGGCACGTAAAACCTAATAATTCACTTTCAAGCACGTATGATATTCATACATAAATAATAACAACAATGTATTTTGATTACTTGCTTACAGAAGACGGGAAGCGTTCAATGGTTTTGTAACAACTGCATTTATTCTTATCTTTTACCAAACGGCGGGACTTCGGTGTTAAATCGGGCTTAACGCTGTCGTCATAAAACTTGTGCGGGGTGCAAAAGTTTGGACTTATCGGGTTTTACCCCAAAATGGAGGACGGTATAGGTATAGCGACCGACTACCAAGTTTCGAATTATATATATATATATATATATATATATATATATATATATATATATATATATATATACACAGTGAAGTAGACGCGCGTATGAAGCGGTTTATTGACGTTTCGGCCGGGGTCCGGCCTTCATCAGTTTCTGATGAAGGCCGGACCCCGGCCGAAACGTCAATAAACCGCTTCATACGCGCGTCTACTTCACTGTGAATATTTACCCGGACCCAGAACTGCTTTTTTTCTGGTATATATATATAGTAATATCATAAGAAGCCAAGAAACATTGACACCAAGGACAACATAGGGGAAATTACTTGTGTTTAATAAATGAAATAAAGAAACGAAGAATTAATGGAAATTAAAGTGGATGAAAAAACAACTTGCCGTAGGTGGGAACCGAACCCACAGCCTTCGCATTTCGCGTGCGATGCTCTACCAGTTGAGCTACCGCGGCGCTGTTTTCCCATCCACTTTCTTGGGCATTTATGTGTCCTAGTAGAACCCTGGGAGTGTTAGCCAGTGCCACCACACACAGACCATGGCGGCGGACGTGGGACGTCCTTTTTGCCGCAGGCGTCACGAGAACGTGATCTTTTTGGGTGGAGGCAACTGGTCAATAAACCCACATATGCTACCTGAAGGCATCAATGTAGCCGGATTCGAGACCCTCGTTATGTGATAAACGAGAAGAAAGGGGGTTAACCGAGGGTCCCGATTTTATTTGTAATATCATAAGAAGCCAACAAACATTGACACCAAGGACAACATAGGGGAAATTACTTGTGTTTAATAAATGAAATAAAGAAACGAAGAATTAATGGAAATTAAAGTGGATGAAAAAACAACTTGTCGCAGGTGGGAACCGAACCCACAGCCTTCGCATTTCGCGTGCGATGCTCTACCAGTTGAGCTACCGCGGCGCTGTTTTCCCATCCCTATAACGAGGGTCTCGAATCCGGCTACATTGATGCCTTCAGGTAGCATATGTGGGTTTATTGACCAGTTGCCTCCACCCAAAAAGATCACGTTCTCGTGACGCCTGCGGCAAAAAGGACGTCCCACGTCCGCCGCCATGGTCTGTGTGTGGTGGCACTGGCTAACACTCCCAGGGCTCTACTAGGACACATAAATGCCCAAGAAAGTGGATGGGAAAACAGCGCCGCGGTAGCTCAACTGGTAGAGCATCGCACGCGAAATGCGAAGGCTGTGGGTTCGGTTCCCACCTGCGGCAAGTTGTTTTTTCATCCACTTTAATTTCCATTAATTTTTCGTTTCTTTATTTCATTTATTAAACACAAGTAATTTCCCCTATGTTGTCCTTGGTGTCAATGTTTGTTGGCTTCTTATGATATTACTAATAAAATCGGGACCCTCGGTTAACCCCCCTTTCTTCTCGTTTATATATATATATATATATATATATATATATATATATATATATATATATATATATATATATATATATATAGATGCCGAAATCAACATACTTCGGTGATTTCTCCGGCTCCGAAATCACTTACTGCGATAAAGGCAGGCTTTCATGCATGCGGCGTATACACCAGTAACCTTCCTGAAAAGAAGTCCTGCTTTCCGATGCGCCCAACGTCGTTTTCCTCAGTTGCAGGATTGTCTGCTGCCGCCGCTACCTTTGTAGATAAGATAGCGCACACTTACGCAGGATGCAACCAAATAATTTAACCGCACGGGCCAAGCGAGAGTTGCGCGCCACTGCTGGTGCGAGAGGGAGGTGCCCTACAGCGCACGCTACAAGGGAGGGATAAATTGTGTTTGACCACGGCGATTTGTTAGCTAAGACTACGCTCAGGTAAAGGTTTCATGTACAACGAGCGCCGATTGCTCCAACAGGCCAGCAAGCCACTGAATGTAGATCAAGCGTACTCTTTTTTCTGTTCTTTTATTCATTTAACCTGGGAAATGAATGTGACCTCGTTAGATTTATTCTAGATAGATTATTTTTTCTTCTTAGATTAATATTTTTTTGCGCCAAAAAGTATTTTGGTTATTTTGACGCCTCAACTACCATTTCTCAGTCTTAAAGTGCGTGTTGTACCGTCTTTATCCATGCACAAATGACGCTAGACAGCTGAAGATATCACAAGAAGAAAACAAAGACAGCAAGGACAACACAGGGGAAATTGCTTGTACTTACTAAATGAATTAAAGAAATGATAAATGAATGGCAATGAAAGTCGATCCAAAAACAACTTGCCGCATGTGGGGAACGATCCCACGTCTTCGCATTTGCGCACGCGTAATGTGAAGACATGGGATCGTTCCCCACTTGTGGCAAGTTATCCTTTCATCCACTCTGATTGCCATTCAGTTATCATTTCTTTAATTCAATTAGTACGTACAAGTAATTTCTCCTATGTTGTCCTTGGTGTCTTTGTTTGTTGGCTTCTCATGATATGATTAATAAAAATCGGGCCCCTCGGTTAACCCCCTTTCTTCTCCCTAAACAGCTGAAGTTGTTTTAAACATCTCAAGCCCAATCTTCGCTGGGTTAACCGTATGCAATGACAATCACTCATGGCGACGTCATTGTTAGATAACCTTCAAAGGCTTTGATCATTGTGTTCGCCACACCCCACCCCAGCTGTGCTTGCGGAGAGGACAAACGCCTCCTACATACCGCTGCAGCGCCTTGCTGGCGGTGTCTCCAGAGCCTGATGTTGCAGCGAAGCCGCCACCCGCAATGTACGGAGCCACTCGACATCTCAAAAGCGTCACGTGTTCGGTCTGCCTCAAGTGCTGAACTCGAAATGAGCTTGGTGGCATCGGAGCTCCCCCAGAACAGCGGACAGCAGAGCAGCAAACGCACCCACCGTGGGAACAACACTAGCCGGGTGCCGGCGACAGCGGCGGTTCAGGGCGCGGCAACGGTACATGCGTTTCCGGTTGTCGCCCGACGACGGCAGACGTGCGTCCTCCCGGCTCCAGGAGCGCGCTGCAGCGCCGACGCTCGTTTGCACTGTTTGCAGCACCATATATGCAAATGCAAATATATATATGCGAATGCCAAGTAGCTGGAAAGAACCAAGGTAATGTTGTTGGCCGTCGCTTGGAGATATTCAGATAATGTTTTTTTGCATTCCGCCCCATTACGTAATTTGTCTTAATTAATTAATCAATCAATCAAATTCTCAAGTAATATAATTAGAATAAAAGTGTCAGGGAGAAAATTGTAGAGCAACATAAAAAGCTCCCGATACAGCTTTCTGTTGCTGAATACGTGCTACATAACTGTGTTTTTCCGAGCGTAAAATAAGTCCGCAAATACATGCAAAATTGCCGCGCGACTGGCCGCTCGAGGCACTCGTGTGTTGGCGAGCTTCCGCCCCGCTCGGAAAAAAAAACAAACTTTTATGTAGCATGTATTGAGCAATAGAGTGTTGCATAGGGAGCTTTTCATGTTGCTCTACAAATTTCTCATTGATACTTTTCATCTAGCTAATTCTAATATTTGAGAAGTTGATTAATTAATTGATACAAATTACCTAATGGGGCGGAATGCAAGAAATAATCTGAATATCTCCAAGCGACCGCAAACCACATTATCTTTGTTCTGCCCAGCTACGTGGCGTTTGCATATGTGTAAAGTTTGGCTAAAGTTATGTGGGACACCACCAAATGCTCTATAGGACGACGGCTGTCCTTCGGTCCTCTTCCTTGTATGTTTACGTACTACTATTATCTTGCCTTAAGTCGACCTGACGAAGAAAGTTTCACTGTCGAAACTTATATATATATATATATATATATATATTTATATATATATATATATATATATATATATCAGCAAGTTCACGTTGAAAAACATGACAAATTTATCGTGATGTTTCAGCCGAGGACCGCGGTTTTACTCAAGAACAGTTGATATATATATATATATATATATATATATATATATATATATATATATATATATATATATATATATATATATATATATATATGTTCATAGCTCAAGCGCTGTTTACATCACATGAGCACTCGCTGTGTAACAGATACATTCATTTGGCAATGTCTTCCTTCAGAACTGTTGCGAGAATGCTTTTGGACGGACTGAGGTGACCTGTAAAACAATTTCATCTAACTTCCGCTACTTGAACTGAAAAACTGGGACCCAGGGGGAGACGGCTGCCAAGCATACCCGCTGTTTACCAATTTAATGTTTAATAGTCGTTAAAAATCTGATGTAATGGATACGCTTCAAGTTTTTCTCGCGAAACAATTAGTGGTCTAGTGGGCCGAACGAGTTTGCCGGCATGCTTTGGGAGAAGAGCGCCACGTGAGCGTCGGAGAACGCGGGAGATGGCGCGCTCTGCAGGTGGGAAGCCGTCGCTTCCAGAAGTAGTCGTCAGCGCGAAATTGCTCTGAAACCCAAGCGTTTCCCATCCGGCCCACCGCGTGATGGACGGGGCGAGGCAGCGCAGAACGCTAGATGAAAACGATAACCTGGTGACCGATCTAGTTTGGCTTTTCTGAGGACACTGCGTTGTGGGAGGGGAGCCGAGAGAATCAGTGAGCGACAACGGTCGTGTTTCGTGATAACCTTAGCCTAAAATAAAGGATCATATATATGAGGAGCGCAAATATCGAGCAAACGCGAAAACACAGATGGCTTCAACACAGATCGCAATCGCATTGGAAAGCGTAATCCTAGACATTGCCGAAATTGTTTTTTTGTCTCCTTTGTTACAGCGCAAACTTTCTTTTCACTGCTGACAACAAATGCGGAGACGGTGGCCGCAAAGGTTGACATGGTAACGACATACCTGTACTGGGAGCGAACTGCGCAGTGTCGTTTTCGGTGCTGAACGTCAGGATCGCCGAAGAAGAGATATATTAGCTCTGAAGCCCACGCCAGCAGTGGTAGTATCACGCGCGAGTATGCATGAAGCGGGTTCCTGTAACCACGCCTGGTATATGTCTGGTGGTGGAGGTGATAAACTTTATAGAAAGGGGGAAGGGTTTGAAGGGAGCCGAGTTTTAAGAATAGTTCGTATCTTTCACGAACGCAAGAAGGTGGCTCAATTCTGGCTCGCGCACCGATTCGTGGACACAGTGGTGTATATCTTTAATGACGTAATGCTCGCGTCATTCTTAGCTTTAAATGACTGAAAGCCATTACTAGAACTGTTTTGAATAGTTCAATTAAGGTACATGAACGTTTCCTGCGACTGCCTGTCCGGTGCAACGGTGTAGAGCCAGCATGTTTTAGCACCTGGATGCTCAGAACAAATGTCAGTACCTTGATTTAACTTCCGGGCTATTTACACGGCGGTTAAAATTTTGGACGAAATCTGACACTTGCTATTCGACATGTCGGTGGGGCCGCGACGGCGCCTGTGGCGCCTGCGAGAGCTGTGTCGCAGTGATATGCCGCTAGGAACTCTGCCAGAGTTGGCCATGCCAAGGGAAACACCGACAATGGGAAGCTGGTCGCCTAGCACGCCCGTCTTCCTCCATTTTATTGCGATAACAGTTGTATGGACGCACCAGGATAATTTTCGCAGTCGACGTCGCCGTAGCCGTGAAGTTCCGTATGAAGTCTAAGTGCGACAAGATCGCGCCTCACGCGCCATTTGTTGTGAGTGCGAGGGGAAGGATGGTGGCTTGAAGGGCGCCGTACTCCCGCGTTCCCTGTGTTGGAGGCCATGTGATCAAACGCGGTGGGGCGAAGGTGAGTGAGCGCTAGGGAGAGAGGGGGGGGGGGTGAGTGCGCTTCTCCTCTACTCCGCCGTACCTTGGAAGGTACAAAGTTAGGGCGAGCCGAGAAGACAGCGCGTCCGCTGTCTTCCCGCTGTCAGGATTGGGCGCTCAATCCCATCGCTCGTGGTCCTCTGCCAAGATTGGAGTACGACATGAATTCGAAGGTAGCTGGCCCATGCCGTCGTGCAACTTATTTACGCTGAGGACGTCGATGAAGTGAAGAAGTGCTTCTCATCGAGAACGAGGAATATGGGTTTATTTACAGAAATTAAATCAGTCTAACATGACTGCTTGAAAAAGAAGAGTGTCAGTCCAACATGACTGCATGAGAGAAGTGTATCAGTCTAACATGACTGCTCAAGAGAAGTGTGTCCAGCATTCGCACAACAACAGTTTTTATACACTCGGTCTGCCGGCCATACGAGGCGGCGACTGTTCGTTTACTCATCACCAACTCGCCGCTGCTCCGCAGATCAGTTTACGTACACAAAGGAACACACATTCCGATGCCCAAACGACGGCGTTGGAGGGGTGCCGTTCCGGGAACTATCGGTGCCAATCGTGGGTAGCTCGTTGTCTTGCGTCACGCCGAGGCATGAGAAGCACCAAAATACAGCTTTCCCGCGGCAGCTTGTCCATGCGTGTCAGATCAGGTCCGCGTTGGGGAACTCCGGAACCATTGTTCACACACCGAACTCATTCCGTCACAATGTCGATGGGGCTGGTGGAAGGAGGCGGTTTTCAGCACAAAGGCCGCTTCTTCGAACGCCTCCTAGCTGCAGCGACGGAGAGGGGGAGATGCGCGTCGTGTCGCCCTGTCGTAACTGGGTGGCAATCTTGCCTCGCAGCTCGCCATTCATAACACCGCACGCCTAGTGTACGGACCCCCTTCTAGTACACTGTAGCCTAGTTAGGAGGTCGCGTATTCTCTAGTGTCGGACATACGTTGAAGCGAGAGGCAGTCTGAAGCGATTACTCCCCGAGGCCGGCGTTCTTCGTGACGCCATGCAGCGCTGTGATAGCCAGTGTACGCGGTCATCGAGTGATATCTATTCATGGTTCTCTGTGCGCGAGTGACACAATCCTTTTTAACTGAATTAGTACAGGCAAATGTTTATTGTCATTTATGCGTCCAATAAAACAATGAAGCCTGCAACTTGTAGTTGTCGAATATTTTCTATCGCTGTCACAGCTTCTCCTTTTGGGCGAAAATGCGACATTTTATATCCTAACGCTCGTTAGTCGCACTTTCCGCACCCTGAAAATTTATTTGAGATAATGTTCCTATGACTATTCATAGAAACACTATATATAAAGAATGTTTTTGACGAAATGACATTCAGGCAAGAGCTCTTAAATTGTCCTGCTCAACCTGCCAGTGTCATGTATATCAAAGAGTGCTTCTCACTTTAGACTTCTGATTCCAGAAAAATGCGGATTTTGCTGTGAGAAAACATCGAACGAGTTGTCTCAAATGTGAGCAGTCGAAGAAAACTTCGTGTGCTCAAACAGGTTGTCACGTTCTCCATGTGAAACACTCCAAGTTTTCAGAACAACCGGCTGCACAACCGGGACTCTTCCCTTCGCCTTCGCATCCCAGCTGGACTCTGCAGACTCGAGACCACCCTGTTTTGTCGGCTATGGCTAGGAGTGGCTTTTACGATGTCTTTTTCTTTTCTCATGGGAATGGCCGACAGCGCCTGGTGTAATGAGTTCATGTGGTCGCGGGGAGACCCTTCAACACATGCTGTGTGAATGTCCTTGCTGCAGTGCGCAGAGACGATCGCTCGCAACTGCGCTAGCTTGCTTTGGTGAAAGGCCATTATCAGGGCAAATCACTTTATAATGCCAAGCCCATTAGTCATGGCAGTTGAATGTGACGAAGGTACTGCTACAGTCTTTAAGGGCAACAAGCCTGCACAGGCGGCTGTAGCCGGAATTGGTGTTCGTTGGGGTACAAGTGATCATGTGGTGTGATATTCTGCGGTGATAGCGACCAGCTGTTATCGTGCGTATTCTCCCCCCCTCTCTCTACTTATTTTTCTTTTAACCCCCTCCTCCGTTCCACAGTGTACAGGGTAGCACGCCTAATTCTCTCTCTCCCTCTCCATCTGGCTCGGCGCTAGTTAAGCTCAAAATATTGTTCTTACATTAACACTAAGAACAAACTTCAACAAGCTCAAAATATAACGCAACGGTGAAGTAACAACCAAGTTAATATCTGCATTAGCGCAAGTACTTGGGCCAGTTGATGCATAATTAACTTGAGAAAGGGGTACCAGCGAAACACAAAGGATGTGCGCACAAGGAAAAGGCGTGAGACACGCACCCAGAGCTCGCCCGTGTCTAACGCCTTTTCCTCGTGTTCGCTTCCTTTGTGTTTCGCTGGTACCCTTTTTTCAAGTTAATATCTGCTCGTTACAGGTAAGACGTGAGCGTAATACCAGTTTAAGCGATTATTAAAAAGTGATCACAATATTTAGCAGTCTTCATGCTTGTATCAAGACGCAGATACCAAAGCGAGCAAAATGCTCTTGATGTTTCTAAATCACCACAACATCATTAGGTGGTCGATTCCCACGGGAATACTTGAGTAAGATGGAGAGAAAAGGGAAATGAAAGACTGTGAGGAGCCGTAATATACACTGACAGATCCGTCTGTGCAGTCTTGGAGGTAGTTTGCGTAAGTTACAGACAAGGTGCTGCATCACCAAACAGCTGGCCTCTGAAGAACGAGTAAATCACTTGGAGCGTAACCCAGATTGTGGGGGCGCTAATATCGTCCTCAATACCCGCGCAGATCAGCCCGTTGCCATTGTTTTGGATACTTGAGGCCCAGACATCCAGCGTATTTAACGCAGCACAAAAGTTAAATCGACCCATACTTCCAATTTTTTCTACAAAGGGTTTTGCCGGAGATACTTAAGCCGAAGGAGCTGGCTCAACAGCGATTATAAGGCATAATTGTTGAGAGTGGGCCTCAGGCTTGGTTTTCTTGATTAAGCCTGCTGAGTAACGCCAAAAGATGTGCAGGGGCTCTTTCTATGGATAATATCTGCGCGCTCATATTGAATTTAAGATGGAAACATCAGCGGCTGCTGTTGAAGTATCCGAATATTCACTGGAGTACTGTGGCAACTTGAGCACCGATTTTCAGAGGCTGGTCCAGCCCACATAGGGAACGTCACAGCGCAATGACGACACGATAGCTTAGTCCTTAACTCACCGCCGTAAAAATCAGGGCCCGCATTCAAAAAAAGAAAGAAAAAGAGCTCTTAGAGGGGTCCTGAACCACCTTTTATCGAAGTGGAGAAAGGCATATGAAGTGAAAATAGGCGATTCCAGAAATACTTTGCCGCAAAAGGTACTTCAATGCGTTCAGCTTATAGCGGAGTTATTGGCAATCAAACACGTCCTCCGCTGTGCTCTCTTTCCTTCTTCAATACTTTGCACTGCGCACGCTACGGCGCAATGGGGCGTGCCCACAACGCCCCACCACGGTGTCTAAATGTCACCGTGGCGAGCAGTTCAAGCTTAATTTTGGAGGTTAACGTAGACGCCACAACTTCCGCCTTTGGTGCCTACTATGCGCTAAACGTAAGCCAAACGTGGTTGTCCTCAGCGAGCCGCAGTGCGCTTAGCCAGTGGACACGTGGCGGCACCCCGCGGCGGCCGCGGTATCTACGCCATGTAGCCGACCACAGCTTGATTTCAGCTATCGGCCAATAGAAGCCGTCTAAGGGAATGACGAAATAGTGCGTCTAGAACAAAGTGAGGAGAGGGCCTTCTGTTGAAAAGAGGGCATTTGAGAGAAAGGTGACTTCACGATCCACTTGCGAGCTCCACGCACCGCGTACGACAGCAAAACTTGGTTGAGATGTTCACAGCAGCGTATGTTACCCGCGGACTAAGTTATTTCACCAAGTCCGAGTGGTGATTCAGTGCGCCTTTAAATTAGAATTGTTCATAGATCATATACGTACAAAACGTTTTGTGCAATGCGGCTCCAGATGCTCAGGATGGCGCCAATGAAACGAACAGTGGAGGCGAATCAAAGTGAATTGCCTGAACATATCAGGTGCAGCTTATTAATAGGCCCAAACTTCGCAAATGGAGTGCATAGAAGGAAGTACTCCGTCGTCAATACGCGCCAGATGCTAGTGATGGTACCCTGAGATCCAAGTACAAATACACTGGGGCACGAATACTGACACTCTGAGTGACACGCGGCTGCAATAACTTGTGTGAGAGTAGCGAAACTAATGCTGAAAAATAGGGAATATTGGACGCTTCTATGAGGGACACCGCGAGGAATACGTTTCTCTTTGCTCAAAGTGCTTCCAAGGTAATCACTAATGACACTGTCAACGAAGAAAACGAATGAGACGCAAGGCATTTTATCCATAACTAATTGATGCCCACGAGAAAGATCATGACATCTGCATTCAGGAGCGGAAACGGTAAATGCATGTCCAGTTCTTGAACCGGCGATCACTCACGCACGCCGTCGTTGCAATGACCGCAGCATCAGACAACGTCGCAACGTCGGTGCGGCATATGTAGCAGGCACTTCTTGTCGGGTCGTTGGTTCGAGATTACGGATGCTGCTCTGTGCTTTGACGTATTTTTTCCTGGTCACGGTCAACCGGGGCGAGCGCCCAGGGCACGCCTCAGACACTAATAGAAGCCAGCGGCGCACCGCTTTACTTACGAAGCCTTGCTCAACGTTATTTGCGCACCACTTGGTGCGCAAATAACATTGATCATGAATTGTAACCAACTAGCCCAAACCAGTACCCTTCTAAGCAGTCTTGCTCTTATTTTTCCACCGGTGCTCACTGGCGCTCACCCGCAACTGTCTGTATAGCATAAGTGCTGTCATAACAAATAACAGTAGGAATACGTGGCCGTACCACTTAGAAGTTGGCGGCCAGTGTGACGATACTGTGTGTCGGGGGCAAGATGTATGGCGCATGGTCAGGAGAGCCGTATAAAACTTATGAAACAGGTCTATTTTACTATCTTGAGTGCATAGAGCTGCTGTCAAGAAACTTAGTCATGCAGAATGAAAGTTTTGCTCAGCGAATGAGTTCAAACTGGCACGGTCTAACTTGTTCAAAACATTCAACGCTGAATGTTAGAGAGACCTGGCGATACGAGTTTAAATGTGCAGCCAAACTCGCGGATGAGGACCAGTGTGGAGCTTGGCCGCCCTACCGCACGCGGCGCACAATGAGCTTTAATATTCGATATTCCCGCAATCACATCAGTAGTTACACAATGTATAATGTGCGGCCAATAAGAGAAGTGAGCAGAGTTACAGCAAAAAGAGATCACGCGACGCGGGGAATCCAACTATAGTGAACTCACATTCACTTTATGAACAAATTATATCGCCGGTCGTCAAAACTATACTCGGCTATGGCTTGAACGAATGTTTGCCTCACCAGTAGGGGAAGGGGGATGTTGCTGGCATCAAGCGGCGCTCGCTCGTAGCGCTGTATAGGCAAATCTAAAAAGGCTACTTGCAAGATTCCCCTACAAGAGTTACAGCCGAGCGCCGCTCTTCAGCCGAGTTTAAGAAACCTAAAATCTCTTCTTATATCGTTTAGTACGCCATCATTTAGAAGTGCAGCACGACAAGTGAACAAGATGCACACATCGGGGCAGAACAGGACGCAAGCCGGCAGGCCGTTAGCCATCTATTTCACAATTCCACGGCGGCCAAACCATTCCCCTCGATACAACACCCTGAAATTAATCTTCTCAGCCTCACAACTCATAAGTCTGCATCATTTAAAGAGATTCAAGAGTAGTCGCGACACCTCCTTTCTTACGGTCCAGGGTCTTTGCGAGGAGACCATGTCACCTACACTGGCGTGTGGAGCACCTCGACGCTGAAGCGTTGCGCCCAGGACACTTCAACAGCGTTCCAGGAAACTTCAACAGCGTTCAACATTACCGTGCGTTCTACACGACACAGATAACGTTGATGCAGTGAATACGATCTTCTACCTCGCACAGAAGCACGCATAGGCGATGTAGCAGGGCCTAATTAGTCCTTTTCTCAATCTGATCTCGTGAAGTGGCGATCATAAAGATAGAACACGACTGACGACGGCTTGTTTAAGGGTCACTGGGGGTCTCGGGGAGCCTTCTTTGTTGGTCTAAGTTTAAGACATCGCGAGCAGTTCTATTAACCACCACAGTTCCCACAAATTTCTAGGGCCAAAATTTCCAGGGCCACACATTGCATTCAGAATGGAGCGCACCAGCTTCCACCATGCATACAAATCGTGTGGACTACGGGGCATGAGTCACTGCGCGGCAGTCAGCAGGCACACGCCTTCACCCGAACGCATGCACACCGGGAACGGCGAGAGGGTCGCGCCGAGCAGTTCCGCCACGAGCCGATACCATCAACCCACACGCACATCCTACAACACTATCGCCTTTCACGAACGACACTACTACCACCTCATAATGCTCTGAAGCGAGAGGAAGCCGTAATATGGCGGAAACTCCAAATAAATACATATGTCCACATGAGTCTACCACGCCATACACCCTCAGCTGTATTTTTTATAAATGCCCTCACTGCGATCAATACGCAACACTTTACCACGTGGGCTTGCGCAAGCACACCAGACCTCACAACAATAACACCGCCCCCCCCCCCCTCCCAGGCAATGGGATAGAAAGAGAGATAACATTTTATTGCTTAAAAGGATTTTCGTGAAATGGTCGGAGCCCATTTAGTCCAGGGCCCTGGACTAAAGGGGCTCCCGCCAGGTCTGAGCTGGTCAGCTGTACCTCACATTGCTCAATTATTGTGTGGTGTGTTTTGTCAAACGGGTGTGGTTCACAATCCCATGTAGTGTGTTGTAGCGTTGGTATGCCGCCGCATCAGTTGTGCCGCCGCAAGCAGTTGTGCCTGTAGCGAATGGGGAACGTGGCATTTTGTAATTTAAGGTGGGGGAATATTCCGGTCTGAATTTTGCACCAGCTGGTGGCAGCGCTGTTTAGCTTCGACTCGATGGACCAGCTCAATCTGGTGAACCGAGTGAGGAGGACAGCTAAGGCTGCTTGACTACTGGACCGAGGGGACCACCCGCTGGAGGGTGGTGGAGTTGCCTACGCTCGTGTGCTCTCGTATATAAAGTCTATTCTCTCTGTCTCCCACTATATATGTTTACATGTGAGATAAGTGACTGAAACATTATGCGGCCCATGTCGTCATATTTGCCAAGCACAATGTGCTTGAGAATAGCGTCTCACAACATGCCTAGAGTTCGAAGCGACAGAATGTCAGGAGAATCCTCGTGCGCAGCAATAAGCTTATGCGTTATCTGGAGCTCCGCTAATTAAGCCATAAAATTTCTCACTAAAGAAATGGAAAGTGCCAGGGAGACCCATCGATTCATGACTACGCTTTACGCTTTCTGGTCCGTTCTTCTAAGATGACCCGTAGGCGAGGGGGACTGTGAAAGCAAATTTCCCAAAAATGTACGCAAAATTCAAAGATTTCATTTTGCATGACAGACGTATTAAATTTTGCAGTCACCCGCCGTGGTCGCTTAGTGGCTGTGGTGTTGGTCTGCTAAGCACGATCTCGCGGGATCGAATCCGAGCCTCAGCGGACGCATTACGATGGGGGCGAAATGCGAAAAACACCCGTGTACTTAGATTTATGTGCAGATAAAAGAACCCCAGGTGGTCGAAATTTCCGGAATCCCCCACTACGGCGTGCCTCATAATCAGAAAGTAATTTTGGCACGTATGCACGCCCAAATTTAATTAGAACTAATTAACTCAATTCTGCAGTGGGCGCCACCGCATGATCAGTTTGGACAATTACTCATCAAGAGTTGGAAATGTGAAAGGTTAGTACAACATGGATTCTGAGATTGTTGACACCACTCCAGAAGACCACGAGGCTTCAATGCTGTCAGAAGAACTTTAAACGTCTCCGTGACGACCTGCTGAATTTTTCATTATTTCATCACTGGTTATAAGACATGGGTCCATTATAAATATCATGTGTCAGAAATGGAATAGACGCAGTGGAAATACAAGTCGTCACCTACAGTCAAGAAATTCAAGACAGAAAAATGTCCTGGGAGAGTCTTAGAAACTGTCTTTTGGAATGCCGAAGGAGTTTTGTTTCTGCACTTCACGACCACATAAGACAACACCTGGAAAAAGTTACGCCAACACAATGACCAAGGTGCGGGAAGCAGTCAAAGAGAAAAGGCGAGGAAAACTGATAGCAGGCATGCTGCCACTTCATGACGACGCACCATTTCGCATTTCATTTCATTTCATTACCGGGATATTATATAAAGGGTGTTTAACATGTATACACAAGAAAGGGCAGCTGTTATGGTGAAATACAAGTTTGAACAGTTTCCAGAAATTCTGAATGTCATGCGATAGCAGCAGCATTGCGGCGTAGGTCGTTTTGTTCTCTGGCAGCCCGAGGAAAAAATGAGGCTTGAAATGCGATAGTTCGTGGGCGAGGACGAGCAACATGCAGTTGATGGCTGTTACTATGTGATATGCGTGAAGATGATGGCGCGATGTACGGTGGGCACTTTAGCGATCTGTAAAATAAGTTGTGATAAAGAAAGAGCATGGCGATACGATGGCTAAAAGCAAGATATGTCAAGCTAGATTCCGCATTTAAGAGTGAAATGCTGATTCTATATGAATATGAAGAACGGATGAAGAACGATTCTGATCTGATTCGAGTGAATTGACGATATATGTTTGGTGAGGGTTCCAGATGGCGGTGGCATATTCCAGTTGTGGTCTGACAGATGATTTGTAGGCGAGTAGTTAGACGGAGCTGCGGAGCATGACGAAGGTGACGTTTCATGAACCCTAGAGACGCTGACGAAATTAAGTTGGTCGCATGCGCATTCCAGGAAAGGTCGTGGGTCAGGGTTATGCCTAAGTACTCGTACGTTAGCACTGATTCCACTGGGATGTTTGCGATTGTGTAAGTAGAGAGACAGGAATTACGGAGGCGGGAATTTGAAATACATTTGCACTTGTTAGGGTTCAAGGTAATTTGCCAACGGCTGCACCAGTTTTGCACGTTATTAAGGTCATTCTGGAGAGATGCTTGGTCAGAGATGTTAGTCACAGTACGCTAAATTAGAGAGTTGTCAACGATCATGCGTATAGGACAAGATACATGCAGCGGAAGATCGTTAATGTGATATGACAGGTTTTTTTTCGCGTGATTCATAGCTGTTTTGACAAAGCATTCTTGCTCAAAGAAATCGTGGTGCGTAGAAAAAAAAAGAGATACAGAAAACCATGGATAAACAAAAGTTTATATCAACGTATAAACGCTAAGAATCAATTATGCCACGAATTCTTCAGTTGCCGGGATCCTGAAGTCTTTTGTAGATATAAAAAATTCCGAAATTCATCGAACAATGATTTATTAAAAGCTCAAAATAATTACTACACAACAAAATTTGAGAATATTTATGACAACCCTAAGAAGGTATGGTAAATGGTAAATGCACTAACGAATAGAAAGAAACAGTGTGGTGATATAAAAGAAATGACTATAAATGGTATAACTATTTGTGGTGAAGATTTGGCGAACTCAATGAACGCCCATTTCATAAATGCAGGATGTTGGGAAGAGCCAAATGACACTGATTGTGACACTAATATTACAGCTATATCCATTTTAGAACAGACATGCAATATTTTTGCAACCAAGACCTCCTGCCGAAGTGGAAGCGCCTATAAGGCTGCTCAAAAGTAATTCCACACCTGGAATTGACGAAATTGGTTCGAAAGAATTAAACCAAATACGTCACCTTGTTTCGGGGACTATTGCTCACATTATTAATATCATGCTAACAACCGGTGCTTTTCCCACAGAAAGTTAATATGGCACGAGTAACAGCTATATTTAAAGGGGGTCACAGAAATAATTTATCACATTACTGACCGATATCGGTGCTTCCCATTTTGTCACAATCTTTGAAAGTGTGATTAACTAAAGGCAGATTTTTTTTGACAAACACAAACTCTTGCCTCATAGCCAATATGGTTTTAGAAAAATACATGGGAAATGAAAAAGCATTATGCTGTATTAAAGATAGCATACTTACAAAAACAGATGGTAAGGAGTTCACACTTGGTTTATTTCTAGACCTAAAGAAAGCCTTTGACTCAATAAAGTACGATATCCTACTCGAGAAATTGTCTAGGTCCACTAGGTCAAATTTGTCTAGGTCAAATTGTCCACTAAACTATGTAAAATATATGTTGCGGGTACAGGGGCCCCTGTCAGGCACTGCGTGCCTTTTGCTCCTGCACCTTTCTTGAAATTGTATTCGAGATAAAAAAATAAACATTCATTCATTCATTCATTCATTCATTCATTCATTCATTCATTCATTCATTCATTCATTCATTCATTCATTCATTCATTCATTCATTCATTCATTCAATGTATATTAGGGAAAGAAGTGGTCCCAAGACTGAGCCTTGAGGGACGCCTGAAGTGATAGGGAGGGGTTTGGTTGATTGAATGTCGATAGGGACGAACTGGATACGATTGGTTAGGAATCCTTTATCCATTGGACTACGTGAGGATCTACGTTCCATCGGGATCATTTTATTAGTAAGCAGCTGTGAGGTACTGTATAAAAAGCCTTAGAATAGAGAGAGAGAGAGAAAGAGAGAGAGAGAGTGAGATAAACGGGGTGTTGAAAGGCAGGGAGGTTAACCGGAAGAGATTGGGGCTTGCTAGCCAGAACTGTAGTATAAAAAGATGGCATAGATTACAAGAAAGCAATTATGAATTCGGATTTCAACTGTTGGACCATCGCAACTAATGTATAGACAAGCCCCAGGTGATTATTTCCTGGTCAGTGTTAAGCAGCAATCCTTCCGGTGGAATGGTTTTGAAGTGATGAAGACGTCAATGAAGCTGTGATAGCCTGGTTGCTGGAGTTCTGGTTCCCTTTGTGCAGCAATGGAAGGAACCGATGCCAAACGCCTGAGACACAGCGTGCCTAATCGTCATGCTCGCCAACATGAAAAGACTTGTTCGTCGAGTGTTTGTGACAGGATTATGCCCGGAATGTGCAAATCCTACTCCCCTCTGTCCTGTCCTACGCTCAACCCCTCTACGCCAAGGAATGAATTCCCCTCCCATGACCCTATGTACGGGTTGATCCGACATGGCCTACATTCCACTCCTCTACGCCAAGGAGTGGTTTCCCTCCCGTGCTTCTCTGTGTAGGCTGACTCGACGTGTCCTGACAAGACCCTCTACCAGGGAGTAGCAGAGAATGAGGTTGCCCTGATGGTGGAGAGTATAACAAAGCCAACGAGTCACCACGTGGAGACACATCTTCTCTGCCCTTGCGTGCAGGTGCACGCACGCTGAATGTTTCTGTATTTTTTTTTGTCTTGGAGCGCACTCACCGGTAACGATGTATTAAACTTCTGCTACTTCTTTTTACATCACCTCGTCTTACCTGCCAAACCCTCTTCGATGGTCAACCTGGTTTGAGCTCGAACCAGATGCTGTTAAAAGTCACAAAGCACCGTCCTCATAACAATGGCAAAGCAGAAGAATGTTTTAAATGAATTAAACTCAAGGCAGAACAAGTGGATGAAGTGTGTGGACCATTGAAAGGATTATATTGAGAAATGAAACAACTTTTGTCTAAAGTCACTTCATCCCTTATGAGGTAGATAAACTATGGAACGCCCTTCGTGCCTTAGTCGCCACACATTCGCATTCTGTCAATGAGATGGCGTAGTCAGGTCGGGCAAACCGGGTGACCGTGAGGGTCGGAATCACAAACGTATAGGATCCGCGTTCCTCAGTGACCGATTCGTTGGCGAAAGCTTCAAGATGTTGATTGTACATTCTCTGCAAGAGTTCAAGAACCAATGATTGAGCTGCCGAGACAGACATAGAGTGCTTGGTGGGAATTCGAGGAATGGTGACATGACATTTACAGTTTTAGTTTGATTATGTAGGCTCAGGTCGCTGCATTCGTTTCCTAAACTCCAGGCTAGAAAGGGAAAAAGAGCTGAACGGAATGAAACAAACTGGCAGCTGCAGCAAGAGACAAGTTTTCGCCGCCGGCTCAAAGTGCAGAGCGGCCGAGTGGCTTTCCTCTTGAGTAATCAACTTGTGCCTTTTAAGCTCAATCTCGTTCCCGTATTTACTGTTGCGCAAGGGAAGCAGGAACATCTGTGCCAGCGCTTGCTTGATTTTGCTCATGTAACTTCAAGCGATTCAGAGTTACTGAAACATCCTTGTCAGCTGAACACAAGCAAGCTTATCCATCAGTTTTACTACGTACGAAGTCGATAATACCGGTCAGTAATATTCCAAGTCTGCTCTGTCTTTACCAGACTTCAGCGCCGGCACAACGCAGGCAACCATTCATGATGAATGCATGTTTCTTGTCTACCAGACGTAGTTGGAAAACGTCAGAAGACTGCTCATAGGTTTTACAGGCAAGTTGGAAAGCATTTGGTTGGTAACGCGACTAGATTCAGGATCTGTATTCACAGAAAGCTTTGCGCTAGAATTATTCGTTAGTGCGGCAGGCCATTAGTGAAAAAACCCTTACGAACTAAAAACTTTGTATTCGGCTCCAGGAGCGCAGCGCCGACGTAGGGAGCTTATGGCTGATTGCAACTCTTTGAACGAATAGGAAAGGCAGAGAGGCAACTCACGAAAAAAAGGGGGATCCACTAGACTTTCAACTGTCTATACACGAACATGCTAATCTATTGAGGGCACAATGTACAGCACTTTGTGCGAGGTTGGCCGTTTTAACTTCGTTGTCAAGAATATGGCGAGTAGCAAATAGCCTCAGCACGCCTTAGCCTCTTAGGCCGTTTGCTTCTCTAGCCCTGTTAAAGAATTCGTCCCTATCTTATACCTCCTAGCCTAGGACTCTGCAGATGCCTACGTACTCAGGACGTGAACTGGAACGCCTTCCTTCCTTCCGCTACCTCACCAGCAGGCTTAGAACCTTGCGTTTGACTTTGTGACAGCTAGATGCTCGGCTGAGCACGCAGGGTTCACCTCACTTGCGCATCTTTAAAGCAAAGCTTCCTTTTCCTGCACGCTCCTTGCTACGCACTCTCGTTCTCGCGCAGTTGCACTTTCAATAATGCTGCATATGTCAGTGCTTGGGTAATTACCACGGTGTCCTCTAGATGTGCTAAGAAATTTTGTAGATTGTATTCTGCGTTTTCTCGCCTCACAATTGCTGACGGGCATATTATGCGTACCGAATTTATACATCGTATTTAAAATCATGTTAAAATAATTACAGTAATGAACAAATGAACTCGCTGTGTGCTAGCGAAATTCTTGTAGCCGCCAGTTGCGGCAGCCGAGTGTAAATAACGTTGATGAACATACATAATTTTCCTGATCATTACCGTGGCTTTGTCAAGCTCTTAATTGCACGATGAGCATGACAAAAAGAGGCATGGGCTCAGAGACACCAACATATATTCGATATATACGACGTAGCTAAATGACGGGAAAAAAGTTGTATTGTCGTAATTAGGGAAATAATCCTGTGGCGGAATTACAGTCGCATTCTCGTTGTGCAAGAAGGATAGCATCTTTGGTCCTACTGCGAAGCCCTTCTTAATGTCTAGAACTGCTGATAGAGTAGGGCACTAACTAGCAGCTAGCCCCTATGACTGCTGCCAAACTTCACCCACACAAAACATTCCGTACCATTACTGGTTTTGAAAACATAGGGCTCTCTACATGGCTTGCAACGCAGCCCCCACGACGGTACTTCGCTGCATGCCCGTCTTGTCGGTACCTCAACCAGGGCAACGACTTGATATCTCGTGAAGCTGCATGAGGCTCTCGAGCTATACACACTTTTATCCGCTATCTGGTAGCAGCATATTTATAATGACAAAACTTCCGGTGACGCGTCTTTGCCACACAAGTTTGCCAAGAAAAATCAACTGTTTTATTCCGTAGACAACAATAGTTTATTTCCCGTGCTGTTGAGGGACGAGGTCCCTGTAATGTAGCTCGGTGGAGGCGAAGTAGCAGACAGGAAACGTTGACCAAGTATGACAGACTGTATTCACAGGCGAGCTATTTACATTTACTGTGAGTGCGAAGCGCAGGCTCTCACCCTTTTACACCTAGCTGGGTGTTAGTGCACAGGACGCTGTTAGGACGTACGTAGTACGGAGCCTTAACGTTCTACCACTGCGTGGTTGCAGCCAAGACTCCGAACTGCGTACTCCGTACTGCGGTTATAAAGGCAATTAAAAAAAAAAGAGAAAACAGTACAGCCCGGCACGGATGGAGTAATGCTTTCTATCGCTGCTAGCTATGGTTGTGTAACTGCATGCCTTCCTTTTTTTCTGTTCGGGACTCTCGCATTGCAGCGCACCACTGTCGATGATTAGGAGCAGTGACCCTTGTTTCACGCCTATAGTCGCGAGTATGGGCCAAGGCCGTCGGACATTATGGCACTGCTATTTGGAGGGAGGTTGGAGCAGGCCAGGAGTTTCGCGGACCTTTCTTTTTCCCGTATGACAAGGAAAGAAAGGATTGAGTGCCCGACGACAAGTTTTGTCCTTGGTCGACCTGTGAAGTGCGAGATCCGGGTCATTAACTTGAGTTAGCCCGTCCTTTCTCAGGGAACACAGTTGGTCACGGCTGTCAGACATTCAAGGCCTTACAAAGACACATGCTTAAATGACGCATGCTCGGCCTTGCATCAACCAAAGGTACACGTTCCTAATGGATTTATGCATAAGAAATACGCCTCATGCATTGAGCTAATGTATGGAGCTTTCCGTGTAGCAAATTGGTGGTTTCTTCGTGCAAGTTTGGTGTCAGCTGGAGGGGCCAATGTATTTTCATAAAATTGCCGTTTATAGTTCTCCTAGTTACGATGTAAATTTAACTGGCTATTTCCAAGGGTGAGACCGGAAGTATTTTGGGACCTTTGTGTTTAAATATTAAAGAGACTTATACTAGGCAGCCAGACCTATAAAAACGTATAAACAGAAGCAGCTTTATATACCCACGCTCGAGAAATCACAAGCACACCAAAGAACTTCATGAAGAGATGACCAATGGCGAGATATTTGTTGACATTGACTCTGCACTCCAGCACGAGGACTGTGATGCGGCACTGATTGGTCTACTTGGGCATCACATCCAAGAGCTGACCACAACGCATGGAGCGACAAGTGAAAAACAGCCTGAGGCAAGCTCACAGAAGGTCGCTGCTACGCACGCGTGGGAACGTTTTTACACGGAATGAAAGCCATTGATGAAATTGGATCGCTGACCTACTAAAATCCGACACCTGCTCATTTCTTTCATGGAAACCTGCTAACTACTCTTACCGAGTTTGAAATTGTACCCGATGTATCCAGCACAGATACCGATCTCTTTAAAACATGTATTCAATTTCAGAGGCACCGAAACTTTTCGAATTGCTAATAAAGAAATACTTGATACTCCTTCAGATGTGCTAATATTAGTGTAGTGTTAAACGCTACCAAACCAGTGCACGTTAAAGAAACCCTGGAGATCCTAATTATTCGGGGGTTCTCCACTACGGCGTGCCTCATAACCAAATCGTGGTTTTGGCACGTAAAACCCCATCATTAATTTTTTAATTTTTTAGGCGCCACCCGCATTTTCAAGGTCATATTGTCATTATATGCGCAATGACTGTGCGCCCGAACTCTGGCGGAAGCTGGAGCGAGTCGTAGCGTGAATTCCGGGAAACGACGGAATCGTGTGGTCATCTTGCCTGGAACATATAAACAGCTGAATAGTCTCGCGAAAAGCGCAGCATCTGTGATTTCTAGCTGGAGGAGAGTGAGAAAAAACCTTTAATGAAAGGCAGAGATTTTAGCCGGCGTACAGACATCGCTGACAGGCTGCTCTGCGTGGGGAAGGGAATTGGGCAGAGAAAGAGAGAAGGAGAGAGGCGCATAAAAAAAAAGGAATCAGCAAATTCTGTCACCTCATTGTTGGACGAGGCATACACTGAAGAATTTTACCACAGCACGCTGTTGCCCATGAGTCAGAAAACTGAGTGCCCATTTTTTAAAACTTATTCAGCTGGAGGCGCACCCACAGGCCATGTCGTGTCGAGGGTGTAGAAATGTGAGCAGAATCAGTTCCTTATATTCGCAGTGATAAAAAAAGCGATGGTCAGGGGAGCGCATAGCACGCGCTGTCTGTGTTTTGTCTTCTGAATATCGAGCTAAGGAAGTCGCGCTGTTCCGCTTCTCTGTGCGCACTGCCCTTAATTGCCCTTCACCGCTACTGAAGCCTGGGCAATATGTAGACCCAAGGCTTTTGCCTTTTTCGCCATTATCCTTATGCGGTGTCCCAGCAAGCAGATTTTCTCGTATTATCGGCCCGATGGCTCAGCGGCTATGGCATACTGCTGCTTCGCACGAGGTCGCGCCAGCCGCGTTTCCACGGAGAGTTCATAGGGGAAACTACACAAACGCCCATGCAGGGAAATAATGCTGGTGCACGTCAAAAAACATCTCGGGATGTAAATTAATCCGGGGGCCTCTGTTATGCAGTCTCCCGTAGCTTTTCAAATGTTGCTTCGGGAAGTAGACTTCCACATAGCTAACGAATGCGAGATGAAAGTTCATGCAACACGGGGCGCCGCCGGAGGCAGGAGGAGAGTGAAGAGAGCCTGGCAGCTTTGCTGGGCGCCGCACACCACACGGAAATTGATGTGGCGCCAAGCATAGGCCATTTATTGGCACCACTTGTTTCAAATTCTTCGATGTGTATGTCGTTTTTTTTACCGAGCTTTCATGGGTTTTCTTCTGCGCCCTACGTCGGTTCGAGGGAGAATCCCATTACCGCATTTATTTCTTCTTGAGACCTCATAAATCATGCTATCATGCCTAACCTCTGGTTGCCTCGTATTTGCGGAAATCGATAACAAAGTTGTTCCTCAGATTTTAACACTGAAAGCCGCTGTAATTCGTGTTGCGCATCCAGAAAATAAAGTTCAGTTTCGAAGGTATGATTCAACACACAGATACGTTCGGCGCATAGCACACATTCCTGGCTACATGGAAGGGAAAAATTCACACTCACCTAAATTGTAGCACGAAGCTACACAGGAAACTCATACGGATTTCTCAGAAAGAAAGCCTCGCAGTTGAAGAATAATTCATCCAGATCCAAGGCTTGAAGCCGGGACCAACGTGTTTCTGGAGGGGTCGCTCTACCATCTGAACTACCCAGAAGGCTGGCTGATCGCAGAGCGACGGCAAATTAATCTGCAACTCGAGGCACTAGAACACTGAATATGGTAAATCAGTTCTGCGGAATCCCGCAACGTGGAGGAAACTACATGCATGAAAGGGAAATATTGGTATCCACCCGAATTGTAGCACGAAGCTACAAATGAAACCCCTAACCAGGAGGCTAGCTGATCGCAGAGCGAGGGCGGATTAATCTGCAACTCGAGGCACTGGAACACTGAATATGGTAAATCAGTTCTGCGGAAGCCCGCAACGTGGAGGAAACTACATGCATGAAAGGGAAAAATTGGTATCCCCCAGAATTGTAGCACGAAGCTACAAGGGAAACCCCTAACAAGGAGGCTAGCTGATGGCAGAGCGAGGGCAAATTAATCTGCAACTCGAGGAATTTGAACACAGAATATGGTAAATCAGTTCTGCGGAAGCCCGCAACGTGGAGGAAACTACATGCATGAAAGGAAAAATTGGTATCCAGCAGAACTGTAGCACGAAGCTACAAGGGAAACCCCTAACAAGGAGGCTAGCTGATGGCAGAGCGAAGGCAAATTAATCTCTAACTCGAGGAATTTGAACACAGAATATGGTAAATCAGTTCTGCGGAAGCCCGCAACGTGGAGGAAACTACATGCATGAAAGGGAAAAATTGGTATCCACCAGAATTGTAGCACGAAGCTAGATATGAAACCCCTAACCAGGAGGCTAGCTGATGGCAGAGCGAAGGCAAATTAATCTCCAACTCGAGGAATTTGAACACAGAATATGGTAAATCAGTTCTGCGGAAGCCCGCAACGTGGAGGAAACTACATGCATGAAAGGGAAAAATTGGTATCCACCAGAATTGTAGCACGAAGCCAGATATGAAACCCCTAACCAACAGGCTAGCTGACGGCAGAGCGAAGGCAAATTAATCTCCAACTCGAGGAATTTGAACACTGAATATGGAAAATCAGTTCAGCGGAAGCCCGCAACGTGGAGGAAACTACATGCATGAAAGGGAAAAATTGGTATCCACCTGAATTGTAGCACGAAGCTAGATATGAAACCCCTAACCAGGAGGCTAGCTGATGGCAGAGCGAAGGCAAATTAATCTCCAACTCGAGGAATTTGAACACAGAATAGGGTAAATCAGTTCTGCGGAAGCCCGCAACGTGGAGGAAACTACATGCATGAAAGGGAAAAATTGTTATCCACCAGAATTGTAGCACGAAGCTAGATATGAAACCCCTAACCAGGAGGCTAGCTGATCGCGGAGCGAGGGCGCATTAATCTGCAACTCGAGGCACTGGAAAACTGAATATGTTAAATCAGTTCTGCGGAAGCCCGCAACGTGGAGGAAACTACATGCATGAAAGGGAAAAATTTGGTATCCACCGGAATTGTAGCACGAAGCTAGAAAGGAAACCCCTAACCAGGAGGCTAGCTGATCGCGGAGCGAGGGCGCATTAATCTGCAA